>NW_006400016.1:708717-716126 GCF_000299155.1 Elephantulus edwardii
CCAACCAGATCTTTCATCTTTCTCATTTTCTTTACCCACTCCCTCAACTCATCAAATTGTGCAACCCTGTGATTTCAACCCTACTCATCTTCACCCTTCTGCTCCCACCCCTTACCCCCTTGGATCCCCATACATGGTTTTTTACAATAATAATAATAAATATAAATAGTGCCTATGAAACATGTATCTCACCTGATGAATTACTTGAGGTATTGAACACTAAAGACTGAAGACCAGGCAAATTGTGGGATGACATCAAGGGAGAAATTAAAATGTCATTATAAAGATGGGAAAGAAAATACCAGAATGAGTGTCAGAAGAGACTCTGAAACTTGCACTAGAACAAAAAGAGTCAAAGCAAAGAGATTGTGTTATAGTTATTGTTGTTATATAGGACCCACCATCAAGCTGATCCTATAGCGGATTTTTGGAGGCAATAAATCGTACAAGAGGAGATTGCCCATCGTTTCCCGCTGGTGGGTCCAAACTGCGTGCCTTTGGATTGGCAGTGCAGCCCCTTCCTGTTAGGTCATGAGGGCTCCCTTAGCTAAGGTAGGGTAGTTAGAGTTAGATTTGGGCCAAGCCTAGATTTGGGTATGATCTAATGTTAAGGTAAGGGTGAGAGACAGGCCTAAAATTAGGGTTAGGGCTAGAGTTGCGATTTGGGCTTGGCCTAGGGTTAGAGTTAGAGATAGGCGTAGTTTAGGGACAGTAGACCATGTATTTGCCGTGAGGTTTAAGATTAAAATTAGGGTTAGAATTAGGGGTTGGGCTAAACCTAGGCTTCAGGCTTGGTTTCCTTTTAGGATTAGGGTTACAGGTAGAATTATGGTAAAGTTAGTGTTAGGCTGGATTGCACATAGTCCTTTGGCTTAATTTTAGCATTAGATTAGAATTAGAGTTGATATTAGTATTCTAATTCCAGTTACAGTTAGATTTGTGGCTAAACCTAAGACTTGGGCTTTGTCTAGTGTTTACATTAAGGTTAGATTTAGGAGTTAAATTTAACTGTTTGTGTTGTAGTTAAGAGTTCAGTTTAGTATTAGAATTAGCAGTTGGAACTGGGACAACTGGAGAAGATCTGGCACCACACCTTCTACAAGGAGCTGCATGTGGCCACTGAAGAGCACCCTGTGCTTCTGACAGAGGCCCCCCTGAACCCCAAGGCTAACCGGGAGAAGATGCTCCAGGTCATGTTCGAGACCTTCAACACCCCTGCCATATGCCTCGCCATCCAGGCCCCGCTGTCCCTGTCCACCTCTGGCCGGACCACGGGCATCGTGGTGGATTCCAGCCAGGGGGTCACCCACACGGTGCCCATCTACGAGGGGAACACTGTCCCCCAAACCCTCACAAGGTGCCCATCTACGAGGGGTACACTCTCCCCCACACCCCCACACTGTGCCCATCTACGAGGGGTACACTGTCCCCCACACCCTCACACGGTGCCCATCTACGAGGGGTACGCCCTCTCCCACACCCTCACACGGTGCCCATCGACGAGGGGTACACCCTCCCCCACACCCCCACACGGTGCCCATCGACGAGGGGTACATTCTCCCCCACACCCTCACACGGTGCCCATCTACGAGGGGTACGCCCTGCCCCACACCCCCACACTGCCCATCTACGAGGGGTACACCCTCCCCCACGCCATCTGCGTCTGGACCTGGCTGGTGGGGACCTGACCGACCACCTCATGAAGATCCTCACCGAGCGAGGCTGCAGCTTCACCACCACGGCCGGGCGGGAAGTTGTGCGTGACATCAGGAGAAACTCTGTTAGGTTGCCCTGGACTTGGAGCAGGAGATGACCCCAGCGGCTTCCTTGTCCTCCTTGGAGAAGAGCTCCGAGTTGCCCGAGGGGCGGGTCAGCACCATGGGCAGTGAGCTCTCCGCTGCCCTAGGGCCCCTTCCAGCCCTCCTTCCTGGGCCTGAAGGCTTGTGGCAGCCACATCATCGTGAAGTGTGATGTTGACAACAGCAAGGTCCTCGATGCCAACACAGAGCTCCCACTGAACGCAGGCACCCCGGCAGGATGCAGAAGGAGATCACAGCGCCGGTCTCCCAGCACGATGAGGTCAAGATCATCGCCCCCCTGAACTGCGTGTGGATCGGCGGCTCCGTCCTGTCCTCTGGTCCACCTTCCGGCATATATGAGTCATCAAGAAACAGGATGATGAAGGCCCCTCCTTCGTCCGTTGCAAATTCCTCTAGGCGACTGTTTAGTTGCGTTACACCCTTTCTTGATAAAAAACAAACCCACAAAACAACCTAACTTGCGCAGAAAAAGAAAAAGAAAAAAAAAAAAACCAACAAAGGATGAGAATTGGCCTGGCTTTATTTGTTACTTTTTTGTTTCTTTTTAAAAACTTTTAAATTTTTTTTTCTTTTGGCACTTGACTCAGGATTTAAAAACTCGAACAGTGAGGGTGACAGCAGTTGGTGTGGAGCGAGAATCCCCCCAGTTCTCCAATGTGGCCTAAGGACTTTGATTGTACATTGTACTTTCTTTTTTTAAAATGTTGTTGTTGTTATGTGCCGTCGAGTGGTTTGCGACTCATAGTGACCCTATGTACAACAGCCCTAAACGCTGCTCTATCCTGTGCCAATCGCATTGCCTCTGACGCATCCATCCCGATTACCCCAGTTACTGAATCAATCCACCTCATAGAGGATCTTTCCCTCCTGCGCTGTCCCTCTACTCTACCCAGCATGATGTCCCTCTCTAAAGACCTGTCTCTCCTTACAGGTCCAAAGTATGTCAGACGAACGAAGCCCCAGAATTCTTGCCTCCAAGGAGTAGCCTGGTTTAACCCTCTCTAGGATGAATGTTTGTTTTCTTGGCAGTCCATGGTACATTCAATACTCTTCTCCAGCACCATGGCTCAAAGGCGTCAATTCTCCTTCTATCCTCCCTAGTCATTGTCCAACTCTCTGATGCATAACAAGTGATTGCAAAAACCATGGCCTGTATCAGGCGGACCTTAGTCTCCAGAGAGACACCGTTGCTGTTGAGTACTTTAGAGAGGTCCGTAACAGCAGACTTTCCCATCACAATACGTTTTTTTTATTTCCTGGCTGCTGGTGCCAAGAGTGTTGACCGTGGAGCCAAGCAAACTGAAGCTGTGAACCATCTCAATCTCTTCGCCATCCATCCTGATGCTACCGATTGGTCCAGTGGTGAGAATCTTTGTCTTCTTGACATTGAGCCTCAGTCCATACCGAAGGCTGCAGTCCTTGACCCTCTGCAGTAAGTGCATGAGGTCCTCCTCAGTTTCAGCGAGCAGGGTTGTGTCATCTGCATAACGCAGATTGTTGATAGATCGTCCACCAATCCTAATGCCACGCTGCCTCTCAGATAATCTGCTTTGCATACAGGTTGAAAAGGTATGGAGATAGGACACATCCCTGGCGTGCACCCTTCCCAATTTTGAACCAGGCAGTGTTGCCCTGCTGTTCTGACGACTGCCTCTTGGTCCAAGTACAGGTTTTGCATTAGCATGATTAATAGTTCTGGGATTCCCATTCTTCTCAGAGTCAGCCACAGTTTGTTATGATCCACTCAGTCAAATGCCTTTGCATAATCAATGAAACACAGATAGACATTCTTCTGGTATTACCTGCTTTCAGCTAAGATCCATCTAACATCAGCTACAATATCCCTAGCACCACAACCCCTTCTAAACCCAGCCTGGACTTCTGGCAGTTCTCTGCTGATGTACTGTTCCAGTCGTTTTTGCATAATCTTCAGTAGAATCTTGCTTGCATGTGAAATCAATGCTATTGTTCTGTAGTTTCCACACTCAGTTGGGTCACCTTTCTCTGGAATGGGAACAAATATAGATCTCTTCCAGTCAGTTGGACAAGTGGTTGTTCTCCAGATTTCTTGGCACAACTTGGTGAGCACATTCAGGGCAGCATCTCTGTTAGCTGAAATATGTCAATAGTAATTAAAAATAATCGCAGCATGGTGATGTGACAGGAAGCTCCTGCCTTTCCAAAAGCCTCTCTCTTCCCCTAAGCAGAAGGGTCCCGTCTCCCACCCAAGTCCACACACGGACAGGGGTGGCAGGGCACATTGCTTTTGTGTAAATTATACCTAATCCAATTTTGTTGCTGTTGTTAAAAAATCTTCCGCCTTAATACAGAGCTGAGTGGGGCTGGGGAATGGAGGCCTCATAACTGGCAAGACTGTCTCTCCTTACAACATGTCCAAAGTATGTCAGATGAAGCCCCAGAATCCTTGCCTCCAAGGAGTAGCCTGGTTTAACACTACTCTTAGGGTTAGTGTTAAGATGAAGATTAGCGAGATCCAAGATGGTGGCAGAGGTGGAGACAACGTGGTGAGCTGCGGGAGGAGCAGACCATTTGGAAGAGGGCCACTATGGCCTTCTACAGACCTCTGTTTATTGATAATTGAACAGTTAAACAGTTGATGACTGTTTTTCAGTGAGGATTGAGGATCAACAACAGGAATTCAAGGATTCCCAGGGAGGAATGGGCGAGTCCCATGGCTCCCAGCCCCCTGTTGCAGAGTCTGCACCACCACTGCAGCTCCATGGGGCTCCCACTGCCGGAACCCAAGGATTCCCTCACCCAGGATGGATGGTGGGCACTGGGCCTCCCTGAGACGGGTGCAGCGGAGCCACCACACTGCCGCAAAGTGGTCTTGCTCTGGGGAGAATTCTTGTAGGCCCCCACGGAGACGCAGCCACTTGGGAGAGAGGGGAGACACAGCAGCCTGCAGGTTGGGGTTTCCTTGGACAGGCCAGAGAAGAAGATCACCGATACAATGGATTGATGAAAGTCACTGTGAGTTGTCTACTTGAGGACACTTAACAGTGGCAACATGTCCAAGAGGACTGACATCCTAAATGCACCACATATTCTGATCTGTTGAATGCCCTGCCAAAAACTGTTTAGACCTGGGGGGAGTCTGTTCACAACTCTCTGGTTCCCTTTGCCATTTATAAAGGGGGAGGGCAGTGACACCTACTTCAAATTACAGTATGACCCTTTGTGGGGGTAGGAGTAAATGTAGTGGTACTGGAATTGGGGACGCTGTCTCTAGCCACATAGTCTTCGCTCAGGCAAGGGGTCCATCCTGGGGTGGGGGCAATTGGTGGGAGAGTGTGTCAGCCAGCCCCTGGGGGGTGTTGCCCTGCTTGGGGCACACTGTCTTCGGCCCCCAGCTCAGGGTGAGCCATCTTCGGCCCTCGGCTTGGGGCTAGCCATCACGGCCCTCAGGGTGAGCTCTTCAGTCCCCAGGTTGTGCCATCTGACACCTGGGTAGAAAAAAATGCCTAGGGTATTCAGAGGATTTTATCTAGGCTACTTTCCTCCATCCTCTTCCCCAGTAAACCTTAAAGTAACACCCCCAAAGCCCTTCTGCTTGTAACTCATGAGTTTGTTCTCTCTAGGTTTGCTCCTTTTCCTACAGGTAAACTTAACACTGAGTTTTACTCCAGACCTGACCCTGAACCCAGTTCCAGTGACAAAAAGGAAATACAACTGCCAGCTAAGGAAGCAAAGGAGGATGGAGCCTCTGGGTTCAATCAGCCATCCCCATTGGACCCACCTGGGGAAATACTTTGCAGTCCAGAGGGTAGTAAATGTCAGGAAAATATCTTCTAACAGGACAAGAAGGCAAGCAGCTATAACCCAAGACCCCCAGTAAGGTGATAAAGTATCCTCCCTTTCCCCCTTCACATCAACGCCCCTGTTCAGCATGAAGAAGCCGGAGAGTCTGCGTCCAGTTCCCAAATCAATAAGACAGTTGGTTTAATCACCACTGGATTATGTTACCATTGCCCTGTACCATCTGGTCCCCACTGGATCCTTTTAATTTCCTTCACCTGCTCCCCCCACCAACCAAATTGTGCAGCTCTGCAACTGCACCCCTGAAATTTACCTCCCTGCCCATCCTCACTCTTCTGCCCCCAACACTCACTACCTTGTACCCCCAACATGTTTTTCCCAATAAAATTTTTAAAAAGTAAAAAAAATTTTTAAAAAGATGAAGATTAGCACTAGGCTTAGGTGGTGTGCTAGGGCTATTGGTTGCATCTTAGATTATGAGAGAAGAATTTAATCAGAATTCATCATATAATCAGTATGTATTTTCTTTTTTTCTGGTATATAAAATATTAATATTCTTACCACTGATGACATATTTAATTCCATTAAACTATGAGACACATGTCCTGACATGCCAACACACAGGCATACCCTCCTAAAGTGATAGAATGCACCTAAGAAAGTTTGCATTAGTAAAAAATTAACAAAATTTGTTTTAATGGGAAAGAAAAGTGGCTTAGAGGCACAAGACTACCAAATATGCAATAACATCCCCCCAAAAAAAGCCTGTAGCTGTTGAGCTAATCCTATAGAATGGAGTAGAATCTCACTATAGAATTTCCAAGGTGTAAATCTTTACCAAGGTGAACTACCACTTCTTTCTCCTGTGGATCAATATGGATTCGAAACTCCAACTTTGAGATCAACAGCCAAGCATTTTAACTACTATGCCACCATGGATCTTAAATGAGCAAAGCAAAATTATTTTTCCTGCTGAGGTTTCAATAATAACAGTATTTTTCAAATTTACTCTAAGTATACTATTACAAATGTATTATTAAGAGATCACATACTGAGCCGATTGAGCAAAATAAATTCCAATTTCCTTTTCCACCTGCTTGGATTTCTTTGTCCAATATTAGTTAGTCTGTTAATCACCCTGGTGTGAAGACACACACAGGCAGATTTCCACTTTTCTCCTTGCCTGTAGAGCTAGTAATAGATTGCTGTAAGGGTGGTCCTAGGAGAACTGAAATTATAACCAGTATCAGAATGATTGCACAAACTAGTTCTCTAGTGAAGCTGTAACATGGTATCCACCTTTGGGGCTGGGTAGGGGAGGTTAGAAATAGGTGCCTCTTCCACAAGTCACCTGTCTGGAAAATCCTGCACTAACCTAATAAAGTCATAACATGGCACTTTACTGCCATCTGCTGAGAAGTAGTGGTAATCTACCATACCTAGGAGGTTCATGGTGTCAAGAATTCTGCAGTGCGATGTAAACACCATATGGGAGAGCTTGCAATCAGTACGTGGCAGATTAGCACAACAGCTAATTCTGTTAAATTGTGTTAAATTCTGAGTCTCAGCTCTGACCCTTCTAAAGGTGACCTTGGGTATATTATTATATATATTTAAAGCTTGAGACAGACTAGGAAGAAGGATTGGCCATCCACTTCTGAAAAGACAGGCCTTCAAAAACCCTGTGTACAGTAGAGCACACTTGGACTATTGCTAGGACTAGCAGACATGGCAATTGAGACTGAGATCTTAGAAATACAGAGAAGAAGGAACAGCTGTAAGCAGACACTAGTGATTGGAACATGGAAC
>NW_006400016.1:719766-724256 GCF_000299155.1 Elephantulus edwardii
ATACCATGGACTGCTAGGAGAACAAACAGGTTTGTCCTGGAGAGGGTGAAGCCAGAGTGTTCCCTGGAGTCAAGGATTCTGAAGCTTCATCTGACATATTTTGGGCATGTTGCAGGGAGGGACTGGTCCTTGGAAAGGGACATCATGTTTGGCAGAGTGGAGGGGAGGCGAAGGAGAGGAAGATCTTTGGTGAGATGCATCGATTCTGTGACTGGAGCGGTGGGAATAAGTGCATTTGAGATGGCTAAGTTGGCACAGGATAGAACAGCATTTAGAGCTCTTGTACATATGGTCGCTATGAGTCGCAAGCGACTTGATGGCACATAACAACAACAACAACCTTCTGTATGAGGTGGACTAATAGTTAGGAGTTGTGCTGCAATCCCAAAGGCACATAGTTCAAATCCACTAAATGCTTCATGGGAGAAAAATGAACAATCTCCTGCCATGAGATTAAACTGCCACTGAAAACCCACCGGAGGGTCAGCTATGGGTTGGTTCCAACTCAATGATAAATAACAACCACCTTCTCTATGAGGTAGAAGTGATGATCGAATGTTCCAATGCATAGGGAACTCCAGTGGTGTATGTAGTCTGTAGGTGATTTATGTGGCTAATCCAAAGACCGTATCTCTCTGGTGGTTCAAATCCACTAGCAGTTCCTCTGGGGAAAGATGAGCAATCTCTTCACAAGCAATTTACTGCCTTGCAAACCCAGTGGAGGATCAGCTATGAAGGTGGATTTGATTTAAGTGTTGTAAAACACTGGAATTAATATTTTACACAGACTGGGTGACCACATGTCAGAATGTTTCAGCAGAATGTTTGCTACCATATCGTTTTAAAATTTATCTAGGAAAGTCTAAATCACAGGCATAGTCCTACCATTTCCAGAAACATGAACCTTTTTGCTCCACATGTGAGAAGCATAAATGTAGGAAAATTTGACATCGTTAAGAAAGAAATAGAACCCATAAACAATGGCATACAAGGTATTGGTGAAATGAGATAAATTGGTATGGGACATTTTGAATCAGACAATCATATGATCTATTATGCCAGAGGTGAAAAGATGAGGAAAAGTGGAGTTGATTTAATAGTTAAAAAAGTAATTTCTAGACTCATCTTGAAATGCAATGTTGTGAGTGACAGTATAATAGCCATACACATACAAGGAAGTCCAGTAAATAACACTGTCATTCAAATATATGCAACAGCTGACACCACACACATGCCAGGGAGTTGTGTGCTGACACCACACACACACCAGGGAGCTGCTGACACATGCACTAGGGAGGGATGTGCTAGGACGAGCAGGAAAGCTGGAATCTGCATGACTGCAAGCCTGAAACTCCAGTCGCATCATCACCGGCTTGTGCCCAGAACACTGCTCCCAACATGCACCAGGGTGAAACTGGAACTTGAGTGAGGAACTTTGTGGGGGGGTCACTGCTGTTTGGTTGGATCATGAGGGACCCCTTAAGCTAAATCAGAAGGGATTGAGACAGCTGGAGCTCATTCTTTTTTTTCTCACTACCTAGAGCTTTCTATTTATTTTTTCTTTTATAACGATTTATTTACAAAGTTCATATACATTGTCTTTCACAGGAGATCACTCCCAATTTCCTTCATCCCACCTACCCATCAAGTAGGAATAACGTCCACCTCTCATCCCGCCCCCAGCCCATCCTCAGCCCTCTGCTCCCAACCTCTCCCCACTTGTATCCTTATACTCGTTCTACACTAACGGTCTTATTCAGTATTTGTCCTTATGGGACTTAGTTCACTTAGCAAAATGCTCTCAGTCCCTTCCAAGTTAGGTAATAATTTATAAAATCATTGTTCCTATGTGCTGTGTTGTATTTGATCATGTGAATGTATCATAATTTCTCAATCCATTTGATTTTGGTTGGACATTTAGGTTGTTTCCATGTTTTTGCAATGGCAAATAATGCTGCTATGGACTCTGGTGTACAAGTCAGCTGGAGCTCTTTCTTGAAGGTAAAATCAAGGCTTCCTGGCTTTCCAGTCAGGTCTACACACTCTGGCTTGTGTTCCTCACATCCAGTCCATCAGCTGCCTTTAGTCCATAGCTCCTTGGGCTATCCCAGCTGTGACAGTTGTTTGACAGAGGAGGCTGCTTCTACAGGCCTTTTCTCCATCAAACTGAATGAAACTCAGCGAGGGTAGCTGCACCACCCTCTTCTGAAGTGATAATTTCAGATCAAGAACCCATTATCACCTCAGACATGAAAAACTCTATCACAGCAATGTCACATAGGAAGCAGGCTAAAGTGACACAGTATCAATGAAGCCAGAAAATCTGATTAAACATTCTGACACAGAATTTAAAAGAACAATAATTGAATATTTTTAATAGGTGAAAGACAAACTTCAAGAATTACAGGACCCCACAAGAAAAACCTGAAGGAGGATAAAAAACAATTTAAAAAATGCAGATAAAACAAATGAGGCATTAGAGGCTCTGGAAAAACAAGAAACCACAATCCAAAATGTATGAGGACCAACGTTTCAGATGCTTTCAACATGATGGAGGGTCAAATGAACAGGGTTGAACTGATGGAACACAAAACCAGTGAAATAGAAGATAGAATTGTCACCACTGATCTGCTAGAACAAATAGAGTCAAAAGCGAAGGGAAAAGAAGAAAATCTAAGAATAATGTGGGACACCATTAAGAAAAATAACATAAAATAATTATGAGATATTATCTCACCCCAGTCAGAATAGGAAAATTTAACAGAACAGCAAGCAATAAATGCTGGTGAAGTTGTGGAGAGACTGGAACCCTTATTCACTATTGATGGAAGTGTAAAATAGTAAAACCACTGTGGAAGGCAGTATGGCACTTTCTCCAAAAGTGGCAAATAAAGATACCATTTGACCCAGCAATTCCACTACTGGGGATATACCCCAAAGAGACCATAACTGACACCCAAGCAGATATATGCATACCCATGTTTATCACAGCTTTGTTCACAATAGCAAGGAGTTGGAAACAACCTTAGTGCCCATCAACAAACGAATGGACAGAGAAGCTATGGTATATTCACAGAATGGAATACTATGCTGCATTGAAAAATAAGGAACTCATGCAATATTATTCAAAATGGGTAACCCTAGAGGACATTATGCTGAGTGAAGCATCTCAGTCACAAAGGGACAAATACTGCATGGGGCCACTGGTGTAAAACAGGACTGACCTTGGGGTTAGGAGGAGACCGAGAAAGATGGGTTAAATAATGTATACTGCATTGAAACAGATGAGGGAGGAAACTGTTTAAAAAGGATATGTGATTAGGTATTTTTGCCATGACAAGAGTCCAGAGCGAAGGTTGCATAGTGGAGTAGACCTGGGGGGAGGGATTGTAAAACAATGAAAGAATTTCTCTTTTACTTTTCCAAGAGGGTAGTGTACTGGTTGGGGAGGGTTGGGAGGGGAGAAAAGTGCAACAAAGAATGAATGGAAATTCAAAGTCTCTGTAAATTTTCATTGAAATTAATAATAAATTTTAAAAAAAGAAAAATAACATGTGCATAATCAGAATTCCAGAAGAGGAAGAAGGAAATACAGGCACCAAAAAAGTTGTGGAAGAATTATTAAAAGAAAAATTCCCAGGCATAATGAAGAATGAGAGAATATATATTCAAGAAGCTGAGAGAATACCAAATAGAATAGACCCCAAAGGAAAATCATCAAGGCATATCATAGTCAAATTTACCGTAACCAAAGATAAGGAGAGAACTCTGAAAGCAGTGAGGGAGAAAGAAAGAGTGAAATAAAGAGAAAAATAAGGGAGAGCAAATAAGATTAAGGGACAATTTCTTAGTAGAAACAATGTGAGCAAGAAGACAATGGAACAACATATATTGAACACTCAGAGAACACAACTGTCAATCAAGAATAAGAATATTATTGTTGTTGTTATGTGCAGTCGAGTCACTTGCGACTCATAGTGACCTTATGTACAACAGCCCTAAATTCTGCTCTGTCCTGTGAAAATCGCACTGTCTCCGACACTCCCATCACAATTATCCCAGTCACTGAATCAATCCACCTCAGAGAGGGCCTTCCCCTCCTGTGCCGTCCCTCCACCCTTCCAAGCATAATGTCCTTCTCCAAGGACCGGTCTCTCCTCACATGTCCAAAGTATGTTAGCCGGAGCCTCAGAATCCTTGCCTCCAAGGAGCCACCCGGCTTAACCCTTTCCAGGACGAATCTGTTTGTTTTCCTGGCAGTCCACGGTATTCTCAATACTCTTCTCCAGCACCACAGCTCAAAGGCATCAATTCTCCTTCTATCCTCCCCAGTCATTGTCCAACTCTCTGATGCATGACAAGTGATTGTGAAGACCATGGCCTGTATCAAACGCACCTTAGTCTCCAGAGAGACACCATTGCTCTTCAGTACTTTGGAGAGGTGCCTAACAACAGACTTTCCAAAGGTGCCTAACAGACTTTCCCATGGT
>NW_006400016.1:725281-726402 GCF_000299155.1 Elephantulus edwardii
TCTTCTTTCATCACCATAGGCTCTTGCTCATATGTTGTTTCATGAAATTCTTCTGTGTCTGCCAATTCCTTTTGATACAGTGACTCAGTATATTCTTTCCATCTTCTTTTAATATTTCCTGAATCATTTAACATTCTGCTGAAAGCATCCTTGATTATAGCAACTTGAGATTTGAATTTGTTCTTCAGTTCCTTGAGCTTAAGAAATGCTGGGCGAGTTCGGCCCTTTTGATTTTCTGACTCCAACTCTTTGCACATTGCATTGTAATGTTTTACTTTGTCATTCCATGCTGCCTTTTGAAATCTTCTATTCAACTCTTCGGTATCTTGAATTTTTCCTTGTACTTTGGCTTCTCTGCACTCCAGTGCAATTTTCAGAGTCTCTTCTGACATGCATTTTGGTCTTCGCTTCCTCTTCTGTCTTTGCAATGATGTATTGCACTCTTCCTGGATGATACTCTTAATATCCTCCCACTACTCATCTGGTCTTCACTCATTAGTGTTCAAGGCCTCAAACCTGTTCCACAGGTCACGCAGAGAGGGTATAAGGAGCCTGACTGGCAGAAATCTGGGCATCTAAAGGGTCCATCACACTCCCCGCCCATCTTCCCAGGTAACACTGAAGATGCCAAAATCGTGCAGCGTTCGTTCAGGCCCGAGGGCTACAGGCCCTCGGGCCAAGAAAAACCTATTTACACACCAGTTCTACAGATGCATCACCTTTGCTTGGGAAACATTAAGACTAAACTTCAGAGACATTGGTCCCAACAAAAGGAACTATGAGCAGCTGATGTGTTTGGAATCACAGAAGCCAAGGAAGCTTCATATATAAGCGATTACATCAAGGGCTGGTCAATGGGAGATAGATGTGAAAGGAGTGGGTAGAAGGATGGTGGAGCAGGGAAATAAGTGGGTAAAGACACGTGTGCCAAAGTCAGGAACAACACTGACACTAATGGTTAACTCCACAATAAGGGATACACCTTTAACTTGCTGGTCTGTCTGATACTTCTCTAAATCTGAACATTCACATTAAGACAGACTAGGAAGAAGGATTGGCCATCCACTTCTAAACAGCAGACCTCTGAAAACCCTATTTACAACAGAACACATGTAGATAAC
>NW_006400016.1:726876-728173 GCF_000299155.1 Elephantulus edwardii
TGTGTGTGTGTGTGTGTGTGTGTGTGTGTACCGTCAAATCAGATCTGACTGGTACAGGAGGAGATTGTCCCTCCTTACCCGGCAGAGCATCTGGTGGATTCGAACCGTGCGCCTCTGGGATTGTAGTTGCAGCTCCTTGCCACTAGGCCACCAGAGCTCCCCGAAAATTAGATATTGTTAAGGAAGAAATGGAATGCATAAATATTGACATACTAGGTATTAGTGAGATGAGATGGACTGGCATGGGGCATTTTGAGTCAGATGATCATATGATATATTACTCTGGAGATGAAAAGGTGAGGAAAAACGAATATTATACCCAGGAAAATGGTACGTCAAATATGAAGGAGAGATGAAAATAGTCCCAGAAAAACAGAACTTAAGGGAGTTAATAAAAACAAGACCAGCATTGCAGGAAACACTGAGAGACATCCTTCTTACAGAGGTTCCACAGAAAGCAGGATGGACCAAAGTAACTAGCAACAATGCCAAAAAGTACTCAACAAAATAATAGCAAAAAATCTTGCCCCTCAATAATCACACTGAATGTAAATTGTTTAAATGTACCACTGAAGAGAAAAAGAGTAGCAGATTGGATAAAAAGCCAAAATCCATCAATATGCTGTCTACAAGAGATATACCTGAAAAATGAAGATAGAGAAAGACTAAAAAATAAATGGGTGGGAAAAAATATACCAAGTAAATAGCAACCAGAAAAAAAGCAGGAGTGACAATATTAATCTCTGATAAAATGGATTTCAGTGCAGAAACCATCATAAAGGATAAGGGAGGTCACTACATAATGATTAAGGGGTCAATAGAACAAAAATATATAACAATAATAAATATCTATGCACCAAATGAAAGACCTGCAAAATATATATTTTTTTTAAAATTTTTTTATACTTATTGTATTATTTTTACATGTACCATCAAATCAGATCTGACTGGTACAGGAGCAGATTGTCCCCTCCTTCTCCAGCAGAGCATCTGGTGGATTTGAACCGTGTACTTCTGGGATTGCAGTGCAGTGTCTTGCCACTAGGCCACCAGAGCTCCCTGCAAAATATATTTTTTAAAAAATAACAAAACTAAAAAAGGAAATAGATAACACATACCTTTTCAACCTATATGCAGAACAGATTATCCGGGAGGCTGGGCTCTATGAAGAGAAATGTGGGGTCAAGATTGGTGGACGATTTATCAACAATCTGCATTATTAGGATGACACAACCCTGCTTGCTGAAACTGAAGAAGACCTGAAGCGGCTGCTGCAGAGTGTCAAGGACTGCAGCCT
>NW_006400016.1:728748-750156 GCF_000299155.1 Elephantulus edwardii
GTCCTTGGAGAGGGACATCATGCTTGGGAGGGTGGAAGGACGGCACAGGAAAGGAAGGCCCTCTCTCAAGTGGATTGATTCAGTGACTGGGATAATTAGGATGGGAGTGTCGAAGACAGTGCGATCGGTACAGGGCAGAGCGGAATTTAGGGCTGTTGTACATAGGGTCTCTATGAGTCGCAAGCGACTCGACGGCACATAACAACAGCAACAACAATACTATAGTAGCTAGAGACTTCAATACACCATTCTCAAGAAAAAACAGAACTTCCAGAAAGAAACTCAACAAAGATGCTGAAGAAATAAACCACAAAATGCACCAACTCGATCTCATAGATATTTATAGGTTAATGCACCCAAAGAAAGCACAGTATACCTTCTTCTCCAATGTGCATGGAACATTCTCCAGAACAGATCACAATTTAGGACACAAGGCAAGCATCAATAAATTCAAAAGTATAGAAATAATACAAAGCATCTATCTTCTCAGACCATAATGCTACAAAATTAGAAATTAATAACAAGAGGATAAAGAAGAAAAAAACATACTTTTGGAAGCTGAACAACACCTTGCTTGAACATAAAAAAATGAATTTAAAAAGTTTCTTGAAACAAATGACAATGAAGACACAACTTACCAAAACCTCTGGTAAACCACCAAAGCCGTAATCAGAGGTAAATGTATGGCAATAAGCAAACACATCAAAAGGCAGGGCGAAAAAATGACCATTGACTCTCTAACCCAACATCTCCAACAAATTGAAAAAGAACAACAAGAAAACCTGACACCCTCCAGAAAACCTGACATTATAAAAATTTGGGCAGAAATAAGTGAAATAGAAAACAGAAAAACAATTGAAACTATTAACAAAATCAGGAGTTGGTTCTTAAAAAAAGTCAATAAAATCAACAAACCACTAGCAAAACTAACAAAAGAAAAGAAGGAAAAGAGACACATAATCAGAATAAGAGATGAATCGGGCAACATCACAACAGAACCAACTAAAATAAAAAGTTTAACAATGGAATATTATGAAAAACCATACTCAAACAAATCTGAAAACCTAGAGGAAATGGACAAATACTTAGAAAATTACAAGCTACCTAAACCGACACATACTGAAACTGAACACCTGAACAGACCCATTACAAAAGAAGAAATGGAAAACATAATAAAACAACTTCCAGCTCAAAAAAAGCCCTGGACTAAGTTACAAGTTAATTTTATCAAACACTCAGAGAAGAACTGTCACCAATTTTACATAAACTATTTCAGAAAACAGAAAAAGGTGGAATTCTCCCAATTCATTCTATGAAGCAAACATATCCTTGATACCTAAACCAGGTAAAAACACCACCAAAATAGAAAACTATAGGCCAACATCTCTTATGAACATAGATGCAAAAATCCTGAATAAAATCTTGGCCAATAGAATCCAATGATACGTAAAAAAAAATAGTTCACCATGCCCAAGTGGGATTCATAATATGTATGTAAGGATGGTTTAACATAAGAAAAACAATTAATGTTATTAATCCCATTAACAAAGCAAAGAATAAGAACCACATGATCCTATCAGTTGATGCAGAAAAGGCCTTTGGCAAAATCCAACACCCTTTCCTGATTAAAACACTCAACAAAAGTAGATTAGATAGGAATTACTTCAACATAGTAAAAAGTATACATGCAAACTCTAGAGCCAATATTGTTCTCAATGGAGGCGTTCCCCTTGAGAACAGGAACTAGGCAAGGATGCCCACTGTCACCTCTCCTATTCAATATTGTATTGGAAATCTTAGCAATAGCAATAAGACAAGAGAAGGAAATAAGAGGTATCCAAACTGGCAAAGAGGAGGTAGAATTATCTCCATATGCAGATGATGTTATAGTCTACTTAGAAAATCCTAAAGACTCCGCGAGAAAGCTACTGGACATAGTTGACCAATTCAGCAAAGTGGCAGAATACAAGATCAGCATACAAAAATCAACTGTATTTCTCTACAGTGACAAAGAAAATACAAAACTGGATTTAAGAGAAACAATACCTTTCACAATAGCTAATCACAAGATTAAATACATGGGAGTAAATCTAACCAGAAGCACAAAGGATCTATTCAAAGAAAATTACAAAACATTACTACAAGAAAAGAGGGACATGGAGAAATGGAAGAATATTCCTTGCTCATGGATAGGAACACTCAATATTGTGGAAACAGCAATACTACCAAAGGCAATCTACATGTTCAATGCAATTCCAACACAAATATCAATTCCATTCTTCAATGAGATGGAAAAGGCAACGTCCAATTTCATTTGGAATGGAAAGAGGCCCCGAATAAGTGAAGTTCTCCTTAAGAAGAGAAACAAGGTAAGAGGCATCTCACTTCCCAGTTTCAAATTCTATTACACTGCCATGGAGGTCAAGACAGAGTGGTACTGGTACAATGACAGACACATAGATCAATGGAATAGAATTGAGAACCCAGAAATCAGTCCATCTACCTATGGTCAACTGATTTTTGACAAGGAGATGAAATCAGTTAAGTGGGGAAATTACAGCCTTCTTAACAAATGGTGTTGACAAAATTGGAAAACCATCTGCAGAAAACTCAAGCAAGATACACACCTCACTCCATACACAGACCAACTCAAAGTGGATCAAGGACCCAGGACTAAACCGAGGACCATAAACTTCATTAGATAAAAGCTTGGAAGAACCCTAGATGCCCTAGTCCACAACAGAAACTGTCTTCCAAGCATCCTGAAAAACCTACAACCAGGAGAGGGAAAAAAATAGATAAATTAGACCTTCTAAGAATAAAATCCCTATGCATATCCAAAAACTTCTCCAACACGATAAAAAAGGAAGCCACAGACTGGGAAAAATATTTGGTAATGACATGTCAGACAAGGGACTTTTATATCTAGAATTTATAAAATACTCAAGCACAGCAACAAGATAAAGGTAAGCAATCCAATTGAAAAATGGGCACAGGATATGAACAGACACTTCACCAAAGAAGACATACAGATGGCGAACAAACACATGAAGAAATGTTCAAGATCTCTAGCTCTAAAAGAGATGCAAATCAAAACAACTATGAGATATACTCTCACCCCAGTAAGAATAGCAAAATACAACAGAGCAGCAAACAACAAATGCTGTTGAGGTTGTGGAAAAACTGGAACCCTTATTCACTGTAGGTGGGAGTGTAAAATGAGGCAAGCACTGTGGAAGGCAGTATGGTGATTTCTCAAAAAGTTGCAAATAGAGATAACATTTGACCCAGCAATGCCACTACTGGGAATATACCCTAAAGAAACCAGAACTGCCATCCAAGCTGATATATGCGCACCCATGTTTATTGGGGCTTTGTTCACAATAGCGAAGAGTTGGAAACAACCCAAGTGCTCATCAACAAATGAATGGATAGAGAAGCTGTGGTATATTCACACAATGGAATATTACAGAACACTGAAAACAAATAATTAATGAAATATTATACAACATGGGTGACCATGGAGGACATTATCCTGAGGGAAATATCTCAGTAACAAAAAGATAAATACTATATAATGCCACTGCTATAAAACAGGACTCAGAAGGGGGTTGAGGGGGAAACTAAGAAAAGGGGATAAATAATGTCCACAGTATTGAAACGGACAAGGGAGAGAATTGTATAAAAGGAATATATGATTAGGTATTATTGGTGTGACAAGAGTCCAGAAAAGAGCTCAATAGTAAATTGGACTGTGGGAGGGAATGTATAACAATGAAAGAACTTTTTTTCCTAAAGAAAAATGAACTGGAAGGATGGATGCAGGGAGGAAAATGTGCAACAATGAATTAATGGGAATCCAAGTTCTTTATAAACTTACAATAAAATCTCAATTAAAATAAAGTAAGAAAAAAAGAAATGTTCAAAATCCCTAGCTCTAAGAGAGATGCAAATCAAATCAAATATGACATATCCTCTCACCAGAGTGAGAACAGCAAAATTTAACAGAACAGCAAACAGCAAATGCTGGTGAGGTTGCAAAGAAACTGGAACCCTTATTCACTGTTGGTGGGAGTGTAAAATGGAGCAACCACTGTGGAAGGCAGTATGATGCTTTCTCAAAAATTTGCAAAAAGAAATGCCATTTGACCCAGCAATTCCACTACTAGGAATATACCCTAAAGAAACCAGAACTGCCATCCAAGCAGAATATGAGTTCACCCATGTTTATTGGAGCTTTGTTCACAATAACAAAGAGTTGGAAAGAACCCAAGTGCCCATCAACAAATGAATGGGTAGAGAAGCTGTGGTGTATTCACACAATGGAATACTATGCTGCATTGAAAAACAAGGAACTCTCTGTCTGTCTCTCTTTCCAGACCAAGTAATCCTGCCTGGGAGCTCCCTTCATAAAACTTCTTTAGTTTTCTCTTTCTCTCTGATTCCTTCCTTGAGTCTTTGGCCTTACATCCAGTGTAAAGAGCTAACATCTTGGTGCACGAAATCCAAGAAGAGTCGAGGCATGTTACCTCTCTTTAGGGCAAGTGTGGGAAATGTTCATTGACTCTTTTATTTGAATACTCAGAAGATACTGTCATCTTCCTTTTGACTGTGACAAATACCAGTTGCTGACATGATCCTTTGGCTTGACCTGTCTGCTGAGGTTACGATCCCCTGAAAACAAGTGTGGCTGGTAGGCAGAGGTCACCACCAGTCAATGAGAAGCCCAGCTTCTTCTAGTGTCTATTCCAGACTTCTGAAACTAAGGGACAGATTACAAAACAACAATTTGCTGACTCTTCATGAGGCAATTCCAGTATTTATGAGTCAGCCATTCTCATTGTCTCCTTATTATATTGCTCTTCTTCTTTCCCGATCATCAAGGAAGAATATGTAGATGTTCCTCAGACCTGACCCTTATTTATTATTTCCCTATCAGCTTACCTGGGACACCTACCCATTTTCTCTCCTGCCAGGGAGAACTAAGATGTAACTTTTTCCCATAGCTGCCACCCTGAGTGGTGAAAACATAGCTTGCAGGGAGACTCCAGCCTTTATGGCTCCATGTCTACTCCTCTGCCATGACAGGAGGGCAGAATAGCTGTCATCTCTCTTTTGTTACTGATGCTTCCTGGTTGTTTAAAAAAATGCATTTGGATTAAGTGTTTAAAAATTGAACTGTTGTAAACTTTCATTAAAATTAATAAAAAAAATACAAAAAAATGAGCTGTTACCAAAAGAATCCTGAACTAAAGAGCAAACAGTTTAATTAAAAAATTATTAAATATGGGTTTTTACATATCATGGACACATGCTTTTAAAAGAAGAACCTTATCACTGAACTTTATTTTTACAACAGTCAGAATATAGGTTTATTGTTCATAGAGAGCATCAATGTATAGTAATCACACTCTTAAGCATGTGGTTCTTGTAATAATTTGTTTTAAAAATTTGTCAACCATTTGACAAGTGTAAAATAGTTGTATCTATTAAAAATAAAGCCTTTCCCCCCAGAAAAACAGATAAAAACAAGGAATTCATGAAATGGGTTCAAATGGTACAAAATGGGTGACCCTGGAGGACATTAGGCTGAGTGAAATATATCAGTCACAAAAAGACAAATACGACATAAAGCCACATAAAATAGGACTGACATGGGTGCTGGGAGAAAACTAAGAAAAGAGGGGATAAATAATCTACACAGCATTGAAACAGATGAGGGAGAGAACTGTATAACAGGAATATATGATTAGTTATTATGGGCATGACAAGAGTCCAGAATAAGAACTGCATAGTAGGGTGATCTGGGGTGGGGTTGGGGGACTGTATAGCAATGAAAGAACTTTTTTCCCCCCAAGAAAAAAGTGCTCTGGGGGAGGAAGGACAGGGAGGAAAATATGCAACAATGAATGATTGGAAACCCAAGTACTTTATAAACGTTCATTAAAGTCTCAATTAAAATTTTTTTATAAAAGCCCAAAAAACAAATATATACATCAACAATTAGAGCCAAAAATGAGGAAATAGAAGATTTCTACCAACTTCGCAGTCAAAAAGCAATTAACTATACAATCAAGATGTATTAATAGTGGGTGACTGGAATGCAAATGTTGGAAACAGGGAAGAAGGATTAGTAGTCAGAAAACATGGACTTGATGACAGAAATGAGTCTGGAAATAGAATGATAGAATTCTATACAATGGGTTATTTATTGAAAACACTTATTTCCCTAGTCAAATTGTTTATTCTTTTTTTATTTGCAAATACTTTTTACACATGGGTTTCACCTGACTGTATGCATAGGAATCAGGTCAATTACATCTGTGGAAAGAATCACTGGAAAAGCTCAAAATTAGCTGTAAAAACTAGGGCAAGAGCTGCTTGTCGAACAGACCACCAAATACTCATATGCAAGTTCAAACTGAAGCTAAAGGAGATTACATCAAATACACAAAAAAACAAAATTTGACCTTGAGTCTATCCCACTCAAATTTCAAAACCATCTCAGGAACAGGTTTGAGGCCTTGAACACTAATGAGTAAAGACGAGATGAGCTGTGGGAAGATATCAAGAATATCATCCAGGAAGAATGCAAAGGGTCATTACAAAGACAGAGGAACACAAAAAGACCAAGATGATATCAGATAAGACTGAATATCGCATTAGAGTGTCAAGGAGCCTAAGCAAAGAGAAGAAATTAAGAAGCTAAGAAACTGAACAGAAGATTTGAAAGGACAGCTCAGGAAGACAAAGCAGAGTACTATAATGAAATGTGCAAAGAACCGGAGTTAGAAAATCAAAAGAGCCAAACTCGCTCAGCATTTCTTAAGATGAAGGAATTGAAAAACAAATTCAAGCTTCGAGTTGCAATATATAAATATGCTTTGGACAGAATAGTAAATGATCCAGGAAACATTAAAAGGAAATGGAAAGAGTATAGAGAGGCACTTTAGCAAAAGGCTGACACAAAAGAATTTCATAAAACAATGCATTAAGCATGAGCCTGTGGTGATGAAGGAAGACGTTCAAACTGCTACGAAGGAATAGCAAAGAATAGGCCCCTGGCATTGACAGCATACCAACTGACGTGTTTCTACAGATGCTGCCCTGGATGTGCTCATCAAGTCGTGCCAAGAAATCTAAAGGACAACCACCTGGCCACCTGACTGGAAGAGATTTATATTTGTTCCCATTCCAAAGAAAGGTAACCCAACAGAGCGTAGAAATTATCGAACAATGTCATTAGTATCACATGTAAGCAAGATTCTGCTAAAAATTGTCCAAAAAAGACTAGAACAGCATGTTAACAGAGAACTGCCAGATGTGCAGGCTGGTTTAGAACAGATCATAGTACTAGGAATATTATAGCTAATGTCAGATGGATCTTGGTTGAAAGTAGAGAGTACCAGAGGAATATGTCTATCTGGGTTTCATTGACTATGCAAAGGCATTTGACTGTGTGGATCACAATAAACTGTGGCTGACTCTGAGAAAAATGAGAATCCCAGAACACTTGATTGTGCTTATGTAAAACCTATACTTGGACCAGAAAGAAGGCAGTTGTCAGAACAGAGCAAGGAAATATTGCATGGTTCAAAATTGGGAAGAGTATATGCCAGGAATGTGTTGTATTTCCATATCTTTTCACTCTATATGTGGAACAGATTTTCCAAGAGGCTGGGCTCTATGAGGAGGAATGTGGGATCAGGATTGGAGGAAGACTCATCAACAACCTACATGATGCAGATGACAACAACCTTGCTTGCCAAGACTGAGGAAGACATGAGTCTTCCTGCAGGTCAAGAACTACAGCTTTCAATATGAATTGAAGCTCTGGTGAGCTCTGGTGGCCTAGTGGCAAGAAGGTGTGCTGCAATCCTGGAGGTACATGGTTCAAATCTACCAGATGCTCTGCTGGAGAAGGAGGAACAATCTCCTCCTGTACCAGTCAGAACTGATTTGATGGTACACACACACAAAATAATAAATTTTTTTAAAGTTTTAAAAAATATGGATTAAAAAAAACATGGATTGAAGCTCAACATCGAGAAAACAGAGATTCTCACCACTGGGCCAATTGACAGCATCATGATAGGCAGTGAAGAGATTGATTGTTAACAGCTTCAGTTTGCTTGGCTCCACAATTAATATCTTGGTAATGGCAGCTAGGAAATCAGACAAATTGCACTAGAAAAGTCTGCTGTCTGGTGCAACCACCATGGAAACTGTTTGACACTTTCTCAAAAAGACCCAGCAATTCCACTACTGGGAATATACCCCAAAGAGGCCATAACTGCCACCCAGGTAGATGTATACACACCCATGTTTATTGTGGCTTTGTTCACAATGTCAAAGAGTTGGAAACAACCCAAGTGCCCATCAACAAATGAATGGATAGAGAAGTTCTGGTATATTCACACAATGGAATACTACACTGCATTGAAAAACAAGGAACTCATGAACTATTATACAAAACGAGTGAATCTGGAGGACATTATGCTGAGTGAAATATCTCAGTCACGAAAGGACAAATATTGCATAGTGCCACTGTTGTAAAAGGGGACTGACATCAGGGTTGGGGGGGAGACTGAGAAAGATAGGATAAATAATGTATACTGCATTGAAAGAGAGAGGGAGAGAACTGTTTAAAAGGGATATATGATTAGGTATTATTGTCATGACAGAAGTCCAGAATGAAGGCTGCATAGTGGAGTGGACTTGGGAGGAGGGATTGTATAAAAATGAAAGAATTTTTCTTTTACTTTCCAAAGAGAAGAGCAAACTGGGGCGGGCGGGGGGAGGTTGGGCAGGGAGAAAAGTGCAACAATGAATGAATAGAAATCCAAAGTATTTGTAAACTTTCATTAAAATTATTAATAATAATAATAAAAAGAAAATCCCCTCTCAGAGACCTCTTCAGAGTACTGAAGAAAATGGTGTGAGTCTGGAGACAAAGGAACACCTGATCCAGGCCATGGTCTTTTCAATGACTTGCTAGGATGATAGAAGGAGAATTGATGTCTTTGAGCTGTGGTGCCGGAAAAGAGTATTGAATGAACAAGTTTGTCCGAGAGAGGGTGAAACCAGGCTGTTCTTTCAAGGCAAGTATTCTGAAGCTCTGTCTGACATACTTTGGACATGTTGTAAGGAGGAAGCAGTCCTTGGAAGGGGCATCGTGCTCAGGAGGGTGGAGGGGCAGTGCAATAAAGGAAGACCCTGGGAGACGGATTGACTCAGTGACGGGGGTAATAGGGGTTTCAAACACAGTAAGGTTGGCTCCCAATAGAGCAGGATTAGGGCTGTTGTGCACAGGGTCGCTATGAGTCACAAGCAACTGGATGGCACGTAACAACCACCACCACAGTTTTGGAGACATGCATTTGTAGAAGGCTCATTCCAACATGTCACAAAACTGAGACTTCATGATGTCTGACATGTTCAAGCCCAGCGTTACGGTCACTGTGTCAATCTGTTTTCTAGAGGGTCTTCCTCTCTTTCTCAGTTCTTCCACTCCTGACACACATGCTCCAAGTATGTGAGATAATGTTTTACCATTTTTGCCTCGAAGGGGCATCCTTGTTGTACCTCCTTCAACACAGATTTGCTTGTTCTTTTAACAGTCAATGGTACTGTCAATATTCTTGACAGTTCGATACTTATCAACACCACCACAGTTCTTCAGTCTTCCGTGTCCAATATCCAGGTGCATCCAATGAAATGGAAGACCATGGTTTGGATCAGTCTTTGACCAACATCCTTGCTCCTTAGCACCTTAATGAGGTCCAGGAGAGCAGATTTACTTAAAAGCCATCTTGGCCCTCTCAGCACTGCAGAAAGCTCCTGAATGGTGTGGAAAATGAAGCCAAAATTTCTGGGCTCCACCTTCTAAGTGCAGGCTCTTTTGCAGGCTCTGCCCAGAATTAAAGAAATCTCAGTCTATCCAAAAGCGAGTGGTTCAACTCCATCAGCTACTTCATGGGAGAAAGATGGACAGTTTGCTCCCATGCAATTTACAGCCTCTGAAAGCCTGCTGGAGGCTCATCTCTGAGTCGGTCCAACTCAATGGCAATGAGTTTCACCCAGTTTAGGGGAGGTATGGTGCTATGGTTCCTAGCAAGTTGCACTGCTGACCCAAAAGTGGCATGCATCTCTCTGGAATTTCAAATCCACCAGCTGCTCTGAGGGAGGATGGGAAATCTCCCATCCACTTACAACTTTGGGAAACCCCCCTGAAGGATCAGTTATGATTTGGTTCTGACTGGGTTCAAGTATTTTGGAGATGGTGAGGATGGCCATAGAATAGGATGAGGATCATTCATTAAGGGTCACTTGTAAGTTGTAGTCAACTCAGTAGGCACATAACAACAAACAACAATGAATCTCTAGAAGCCAGAAATTCAAACTGGATTTAGAAGACTATGACACTAGGGTGATTTTTGCTGATATTAGATGGATCTTGGCTGAAATCGGAGTGTACTAGAAGGATGTCTATTTGTGTTTTATAGAGTATACGAAGATGTTTTATATGATGTTGTTGTTGTGTTGTTATGTGTTGTCGAGTTGCTTGCGACTCATAGCAACCCTATGTACAACAGCCCTAAACTCTGCTCTGTCCTGTGCCAATCGCACTGTCTCCAATACACCCATCCCGATTACCCGTCACCGAATCAATCCACCTCCTAGAGGGCCTTCCCCTCTTGCACCATCCCTCCACCCTTCCAAGCATGATGTGCCTCTCCAAGGACGGGTCCCTCCTTACAACACGTCCAAAGTATGTCAGACAAAGCCTCAGAATTCTCGCCTCCAAGGAGGAGCCCGGTTTAACCCTCTCCAGGATGAACCTGTTTGTTTGCCTAGCAGTCCAATACACTTCTCCAGCACCACAGCTCAAAGGCATCAATTCTCCTTCTATCCTCCCTAGTCATTGTCTAACTCTCTGATGCATAACAAGTGATTGGAAAGACCATGGCCTGTATCAGACATACCTTAGTCTCCAGAGAGACACCATTGCTCTTCAGTACTTTGGAGAGGTCCCTAATAGCAGACTTTCCCATCACAATATGTCTTTTAATTTCCTGGCTGCTGGTGCCAAGAGTGTTGACTGTGGAACCAAGCAAACTAAACTGTGAACAATCTCAATCTCTTCATCATCCATCCTGATGCTGCCAACTGGTCCAGTGGTGAGAATCTTTGTCTTCTTTATATTAAGCCTCAATCCATATTGAAGGCTGCAGTCCTTGACCCTCTTCAGCAAGCAATTCAGGTTCTCCTCAGTTTCAGCAAGCAGGGCTGTGTTATCTGCATAACGCAGATTGTTGCTAGATCTTCCACCAATCCTGATGCCACATTTCTCCTCATAGAGCCCAGGCTAATTATGGCTAATATTGAGAAGAATAAGAATCTCAGAACACTTAGCTGTGCTCACACACCATCCTATACCTATACCTAGACCATTGTGTAAAAATAGAAAGGAAACACTGCATGGTTTAAAATCAGGAAAGGTATGTGTCAGGGCTGGATCATTTCTCCATATCTATTCAATCTGTACATTGAGCAAATCATTCAAGAAGCTGGGCTTTATGAAGAAGAATGTGGCATCTATCAACAACATGTACTATGTAGAAGACACATCTTTTTTTGCTGAAAGTGAGGTGTACTTAAAGTGCTTGAGGCAGAAGGTCAATATGAATCATTTCTCAACATCAGGAAAACAAAAATCCTCACCAGTGGGCCAATAGGCAACATCATGAGAAATGAAGGAAAGAATGAAATTGTCAATGATTTCATCTTACTTGGATCCACAATCAACAACCTTGATACAGCAGGCAAAAAATGAAAAGACATGTTACATTGGGAAAATCTGCTGTCAAGGATGTCTCCAGAGTGCTGAGGAGCAATGATGTCAGCTTAATGACGCTGCACCTATTCCAATCCATGATCTTTTCAATTACCTGAAAATTGGACAATGACTAAGGATGACAGAAGAATACTTTTGCACCTGTTAGAGTTAGTTAGAGAAGAGTACTGAATAGCCCACAGACTGTCAAAAGAACAAACAAATAAATCTTCGAGAAAATGCAACCATGATGCTCCTTAAAGGCAAAGATGGCAAATTTTCATCTCACATATTTTGGCCATGTTGGTTAGGAGGGGCCGGTCCTTGGGAAAGGACATTGCACCTGGAAAGGTGGAGGGTCAGAACAAAGGAGGAAGACCTGTAACCACAAGGATTGGCACAGTGACTGCAGCAGTGAGCTCGAGTATGTTAGAAACGATGAGGATGGCACAGGATCGGACAGAGTTCAGGTCTAGTCATCATATCGCTGAGTCACAGTCAAGTCAGTCGGCAGTGAGTTTCACACAGTTTAAAGAGGCAAAGAAGGCCTCAGCAGGATGAACCCCAACATCCAGAGCTCTGATTAGATTCTGACTTCCCACAAGACACAGGAGGACCTGTTGGGGAAAAGAACTTTATTGGAACATTAGTGGGGGGAAACATGGAAAGGTGAATTCCAGGGAACAGCAGCCACTAGGAACCATAAATTAAGTTAAAAAATAAATAAAATGAAGGGGCCCCAAGCAAGGAGGTGGCTGGGGATACCCAGGGACTTCTTAGGGGGAAAAAAAGATAATTTCCAGGCTTTCCCAAAGGGTGTGAAATGAGTTTATCAGGACCCCCTCAGGATGGAAATTGGGGTTATGGAGCTTCAGGAAGATGAGGAAAGTCTGAGTTCTGCTAAAAGGATGAAGGGGCTGGGTTAGGGTCGTTCCTCCAAAAAGCGGTAGGTAGGGTTTTCGTAGCCATGATGCTGCAATTCACGGAGCTGCTGCTCCTCCAGGGTCAGCATTGGGTCCACCTGCAAACAGGGCAAGGGAGAAACAGGTGAGCAGGGGGAGACGGGTGAGCAGGGGAGAGACAGGTGAGCAGGGGGGAGACAGTGAACAAGGGAAACAGGTGAGCAGGGGGAGAGAGACAGGTGAGCAGGTGGAGATACAGGTGAACAGTGGGGAGACAGGTGAGCAGAGGGGAGACAGGTGAGCAGGGGAAGACATGTGAGCAGGGAGAGAGACAGGTGAGCAGGTGGAGAGGCAGGTGAACAGGGGGTGACAGGGGCAAGACAGGTGAAGGGAGAGACAGGTGGACAGGGGGGAGACAGGTGAGCAGAGGGGAGACAGGTAAGCAGGGGGAGACAGGTGAGCAGAGGGGAGACAGGTGAGCAGGTGGAGAGACAGGGAGCAGAGGAGAGACAAGTGAGCAGGGAGAGAGACAGGTGAGCAGGAGAGAGACAGGTGAGCAGGGGAGAGACAGTGAGCAGGGGGAGTCAGGTGAGTAGGGGAGACAGGTGAGCAGGTGGAGAGACAGGTGAACAGGGGGAGAGACAGGTGAGCAGAGGGGAGACAGGTGAGCAGGGAAGAGACAGGTGAGCGGGGGGTGACAGGTGAGCAGGGGAGAGACAGGTGAGCAGAGGGGAGACAGGTGAGCAGGGGAGAGACAGGTGAGCGGGGGGGGGAGGGGGGGGGGGGGGGGAGAGGCAGGTGAGCAGGTGAGCAGGGGGCCTGACCGCAGGTCTGACCAGCCCGTTCCCACCCAGGCCCTGGTGCTCTTCTCCTTGGGTCTCTGTGTCTCACCTCCACCACACCATGGCTGATAGCCCCATAGGGCTTCTTCTTGCGCAAAAGCAGCAAGGAGAGGACAATCAGGGAGCCACCACCTGCTGCCATGATCAACAGCCCAGAAAGAGCTTCACGGGACACTCCGGTCCCAGCCGGGGCCTGCAAGGAAAGGAGATAGAATGGGGGTCATCTTTTAGTTCCGTGTGCCCTTGGGGGTGACCACCTGGTCACTAGCTCTGAACCTCTGCCCCGAGGTACCCAGGATATTGCTCTTCTTACCAGCTCATCTCTTTGAATCTCCGATGAGTGGAAAGGAAAACCCCTTGGAACAGACATATTCACCTGGGGGAGCATGAGTTGTCAGGACCCAAGAGTCAAGCCCCTCTTCCCCAAGAATTCATCCCTCAGCCCTCTTTCCCCCTAAGACCCTGAAGTTCATGTCAGCTCCTCCTTCCTCAGACCCAGGGGTCCAGTCCACCTCTTCCAGCCTCGCCCCAGAGCCCAGAGCCCAAGCCCCTTCCTTCCCTCAGGACATACCTTCTGCTCATACTGCTCCAGGGGCGCTATCTTTTCTTTCACCGGGGAGTCAGCATCTTGTTCTGTGGACCCTGCCCCCAAAGGCCTCTCATTTTTGAGGGTTGAGGGGTGCTACACCCTCCTGAGGGAGGGGGTCAGAAGGGGCACTGGGCTACCATCCCAGGAGGTCTGGGTTTCCCAAGATTGAGAACTTTTTCCACTCTGGGTTTGGGAATTCAGTGGAAGCTTAGTGGCTGGGGGTGGAAGAGTCAATGCGATACTCACCTTTAGGAAGGGCCATGGGGGTATCTGCTGGGAACCAGAGGAGACAAGGCAAGTGAGATAGTGATGAGAAGGGGGTGTCATCAAAGAAAAGGGGCACTCTCCCAGGGACCAGGAAGAAGGATCAAGGCCTTAAAATCCCCTCAAACCTTAAGAGATTTCTTCCCACATACTCTTGATAGTCAAAATGTCCCAAGACTGTAAGGGGTTAGATATGAGACAGGGGACTTCTCTCCCAAGGTCTGGGGTCATCTCTATTCAGACTCACTAACCATCCTTGGAATCCAGAGGCTGTAGTCCGTCCTTGTCTTCACTGCTGCCCCCAGGGACAGGGGTCTCCAATTCAATGGGACCCAGGTGTTCTGAGTGGAGGAGTTCCTCTGGGGGAAACAGGTATAAAGGTGGCTAAGGCAGTCAGTATGGAGATACCATTAAACAAACTGGGTGAACAAAGGGCACCCTGATGGTGGAGTGAATGACAGTCATGCACAAAGTAGCCCTAAGTGTAGAGTAACCACAGGCAGACCTGAGAAAATCGCACAGGAAGAGATTGCCCCATCTTTCTCCTGCAGAGCAGCTGGTGGATTGGAGCTGCCTGCCTTTGGATCTGCAGAACAACTCCTTACCACTTAAGCTTCCCTTGCCAGAGAGGAGGGAGGTTGAAGTTTCAAGAGAATGGCTTCCTAAAAGATCAGGAGAATGGGGGTGAAGGGTGAGAAAGCCAGGAAGAAGTCACACTAGATCTGAGGATTGTAGTCAAACTTTTCTGGAAGTCATGTTTTTCCCTAAAGCCCTCGGCTTGAACTTGAACTGGATTTGCAACCTGAGAGCAAATTGCAAAAAATCAGTAGCCTGGTGGTAAATTGCACTGCCAACTCAAAGGCAGGCAGTTCCAATCCACCAGTTGCTCGGCAGGAGAAATATGAAGGCTATCTTCTCCTGTGTGACTGATCTCCAGCCTCTGAAAACCTGCTGGACAGTCAGCACAGACACACTCAGAAAAGACAGGTGGAAGTAAGTGGCCTAGGGGGACGGAGAAAGAGCAGTGAATGTCGGGAGTGATGCAGTGTGGTACAGCAGCCTGGACAGTTAGGACAATTTTGACCTTAGCATTTTAGTAACTAACCTGGTGCTAATCTTTGTAGAACTTTTTTTTTTAATTAGTTGGTTCTGACTTCACGGCAATGAAATGAGATTATTTAACTAACAGAATGTGAGCCCTGACAGCTCTAACTTTGGAGCTTTGGGGAACCTGGGACCATATAAGTTCAGTTGCCCTACTGGAAAGTCTATATGGGAGAAATCCAGGGAGAAGAGAGCTGCTGAGCACATCTGGAGAGGAAGAAGGGAAGTTCAGGCCAGAATCTCAGCACTCAGCTTGTCTGTTGGCTGAATGAGGTTGCATGCACATGCATGGTTATTGGCAAAGCCAGCTGAACCCAGATCACATTGAAGAGTTACGAGCAGAAAAAATGGTTGTTGACTTTAACCATGAAGTTCGGGGTGGCTTTTCACATTGGAATACAAACAAACCAACCAAAAAATGCACTGCTGCCAACTCAGTTCCAATTCCTATCAACCCTCCAGTGGGTTTTCCAAGGCTCTAATTATTTATGGGGGGAGATTACCCATCTTTCTCCCTTAGAAGTTCTAAATGGTGAATTCAAACTGCTGACTTATCAGTTAGACATCTGATGCCACCAGAGAAATGGAGGGGGTGGAGTGTAAAAAGTTGGGAGTCAGGATCTGTCCTCAGGGGTCTGAAATGGGACATCAGAAGTTAGGGACACTCACGAATCTGAGGCCAAAGCTCCTGAGCCAGCTGGGAGTTCTGGTATAGCAGGCCCAGGCTCTGATTCATCCTCTCCTCTATCACCTGAAGGTGTGTCTGCACCTGTGGGGAGAAGGAATAGGCAAGATGAACTGAGGGCTGGCAGGAGCTGGGGAAACTGAGGCAGTGTAAAGGAAGGAGGTCAGCAAGGTTCAAGGAAAAGTAACATACACCGTGAATAGGAAGTGGGGTACAAAGTTCAGGAATCAGGTCATATAAGGAAGAATAAGGAAATATGAGGATCCAAAGGAAAGGGTGTATGGAAGACAGAAAGTGAGAGGGTTGGGAAAGAATAAAGTTAGAAGAAAAAGGAATGTTTACTAGGGAAAGTGGAGCACTGAGCCCAGGTGACAGGCTACAGAGCCCAGGCTACAGACCAGAATGTAGAGGAGAAGGGAAGTGGAGGAGGAGGGGCAGGAAGTACGGTCTTAGGGACAGAGAGTGGGGTCTGGAGTCCAGGAGGGTGCTGGCTCCACAGACAGGGAGAGGGCTTGGAGGTTGACAAAGAAGTGACATAGTTCAAAGGCAGGACCTGGAGTTCAAGGACACATGGACAGGAAGAGACATCTTTGGAACAGGAATTAGGATCTGAGGGCAGAGAACAAAGCTTCCCCATCTTCCACAAGTGGAGTGTAGGGGGATTGAAAGACATGGGCAGCATTCAAGGCACAGGCAGGGGATTCTGACATGGAGAAAGGGGACCAGAGACACAGGAATGGAAAGCACCGTTCTGAGAGACAGAAGTCAGGGATGGGGTTTCTAAGGGACTGAAGTCTGATGGACATTTGGAAGCTTCAAGAGTCTGGGCACCTGGAAACGCATCTGCTGGGCCTTCTCCGGGTCCACGGCAGCCACGTGCTGGTAGTGGCGCAGCATGTGCCTCTGCTCCTTCTGCTCCGCTCGCAGATAGCGCCTCAGGGCCACCAGGACCCGCTCTGCCTATGGAAGGCACCCTGTTGCAGAGGGCCACACTACTTCTCCCCACCCTCCACCCTGTGCTCTCACAGCCCCCACACCTGAGGTGGGTCCCCCTGCAGAGCTGCCAGGAAGCCTTCCAGGGCTGCCCGGCGCTGGTCATTGATGAGAGCAATGACTCGGGTGGTGTGGGTCACCACCAGGCGCTGTCGCTCACCAGACACTTGTTCCTCCAGGGTCTGTAGGATGGACTGGAAGTGCTGGAGAAGGGGTAGGTACAGAGAGGGAAGGATGACTAGACGAATGGGTCAAAGGAAGTATAGAAAAGGAAAGAGCTAAAGGGTTAGATGGGGTACAGTGTGATGGGCGTAGGCCTCGGCAGGACCAGTCTGGGTGGTACTAGGACTGATTGGAAGTGAGTGAAACAACAGGGCCAGATACAGTGAGGAGAGGTGTAAGGTGGACCAATCTGAGGCTATAAAACCCATTCTTGTGGGTGGGAACTGACTAAAGCCAAGTGGTAAGGAGCTGCATTGCAAACCCAAAAGTATGTGGTTCGAATCCACCATGAGAAAAAAATGGGCAGTCTCCTCTTGTGCAATTTATAGCCTCTAAAAACCCACTGTAGGATCAGCTATGAGTCAGTTCCAACTTGAAGAGACACAATAACAACAGCAAAGTGACAGGGGGAAGGCAGGGTCCCAGAATAAGCAAAGCCAAACAGGAGGTAGGCTGCAACTAAATGAGACTGAGATGTGGGGTCAAGAGTCAGGCAATGAGAACAAACTAAGCAATAGGACCAAACTACTCCTTACGGAGTGGCCTGGACCAAAGTGAGAGAGATGGGGCTCTGAGGGTACCAGGCGGAAGGATTGAGTTGAGGATAGAGGGGTGGGAACAGTCAGAGGTGAGGCCTAACAGGGATGTGAGTGAATCAGAGATAATGAGAAGGACTTGGCTATATCCACAGGGAGGCGTGTCCTGAGAGAACAGCAGAGCCAGCCCTCAGATGGAAGGATCAAACAAGATAAGGCAAAACATGCCCATTCTGAGGAGACCAATGGCTGTTGCAAGCCAAGAAGTTGTTGTTGTTTTTGTTGTGTGTTGTCGAGTTGGAATCAATCCATGGCTGACTATCCAGCAGGTTTTCAGAGTCTGTTAACACACAGGAGGAGAATGTGGATCCAAATGTAGGGGATCAAGGGCAGAAGGTCTAGATGAAGTAGAAAGGGTGAGAGAAGTGTACCCCAAGTGGGAGATGAGCATAAGCAGGGCCAGCTGCACATTGTCGTACCTCATTTAATGCCTGTCTGTCAGCTTTAGGCAGGTTCTTGGACTGGTTGTCTGCCATGGCCCATTCACGCATCACCTGGGGCAGAGAGGGAGGTTCAGGATCCTAGCATCTACGCTGTACCATCTGGTGAGACCCCACCTCTCCTCTTCAGGGATGCTCGAGGTCCCAGTGCCTTAATTGCCACTGGCTCTTTGGTTTGCAAGAAGGAAGACTCAGAAGGATGTTTAAGTGGAAGAGTAATTAGAGTTTTCATAGAGCATGGTGGCACCCCAATAGGAGTCTATGCAAAGCAGGAACCTTGGTGGTCTTAGAAGGTGGTAATGAGGACCAGGGGCTGACCCTCAGGAACCTGGGGAATCTTGGAGGTTTTGTCAATGGGAACTTGGGGGTTTCTGGGATTTAGGTAGCTCTATGGGGTTATGAGGCCCCCAATATCATCATCACCTCATTAATCTGGCGCATCCTACGCTCCTCCAGGTCCATCTTGGCCCGTAGAAATCCCTCATGCTCACTGATTTCCCCTGGCATGCCAAAGTACACGTCTACACCATCTGTGGGCCTTGGGGTGGGAGTCACTGTAAAGCCAGGGATCAAAGGGTCAGTCTGTGACCTACCTACCTACAGGTTCCTACCTGGAGAACTACATTTTCCAGAGTTCCCTGCACACCATCTGGTACCCAGCTTAGCTATAACTGCTGCCTGGCATCACAGGAGACATAGTTCTGAGCCCAGTCTGTTCTTAGAGTTCTTGAGAATCTATTCAAGAATCTTGAAGCTTTCCCCAAATGACTCTTTAGGACCTACCAAATGGTCCTTTCAACTTCTAGGTACCCTCCAAATGAATTTCTCTTTTTGCTTTCTTCCCAGGCCAGCCCTTCCACCTATTTCTCCAATGTTAGACTCATCCCTTCCATTCTATTCAGATGATCCCTCCTCAAGTTGTCCCTCCTAAGCTTGCCCTTTCCACCAAGGCTCTCCAGTGCAGCTTCCCCCCAGGGTGGAGGGAACCAAGGGTCTAGAGACTGCCTCACCCTCGCTGATCCCTGCAGGAGTGTGGGAATTCGTGTGTGAGGCTCTTTCTTCCTCTTCCTCTTGAGCCTGTGGGGGCTCCACAAAGTAGTCATCCACTGGCTGCAGGAAGGATTCTTCCTCTTCCTCATCCTCACCCGCCTCTGTTCTGCTGCTCAGGGGCCACGATCGGGTCGAGGGGTCGCTGAGGGAGCAGGAGAAGAGCTGAGACAGTAAGAATACAGGCCAGGGGGCCTCTACGATGCCATACCCACCCCAGGAGCCTGGGGATGGAGAAGTGAGCTCTCCCACTCACCCAACAGCTGTCCTGGCTGGATCTGGGGTCGCCAGAGGGGGGCAGCACACATACTCCACACCCCTGTACCGATCCACACCACAGGGTAAAAGCATGCCAGAGCCGTGCAGAACCAGGCCCTGGGAGGTGCAGGCCTGCGGGAAGAGGAGGCCCAAATACAGCATTGTGGGTGGGAAGGGATAAAGGAGCAGGGAGTGGAAAATGGATTCCATATCTTGGAAGAATGGGCTGAGGAATAAGATTCCTAGGAGGAGGTTGGGGGCTCAGACCCTGGGTTCTGAGATGTAGAGGGCTGGTCAGCTTCTGATTTGGACAGACCAAAGTAGCTGGGGTCCTGGACGCCAGGGTCCAGAGGGAAGAGAGAGCTAAAGATCGATTCCTGGGTTTTGCGGGAGGATGTGGTTGGGCCGGAGGGTCTTGGCTGATGGAAGAGGGTCTAGCCGTCTGGAGTCATGGATTCTGGGGATCAGCAGCCTGACCTCCTGCGCCTCCTGATGCCTCCGAGTGGAGCTCTCGCACTGATCCATGCGCTCCTGGTGCAGAAACCGGCAGGCCTCAGGCACCAGCAAGGCCTCACTCACGAATTCACCCCCTGTGGAGAGGGCATCAGGTGAGACCAACCCTACCCTCCTCAGGACCCTGTGATCAGCCTCTGATCCCTTTCAGACCCATTCTAACGTGGGTCCAAGACAAACAAGGGTCTAGAATCCTGCCCTTCCAAGACCCCTCCCCTCAGTTATCTCCCCAGCCGGTGACTCACGCAGGCAGCGGAAGGGCACAACCTGATGGTGGGGCTGCGCGCAGCGGCCGCCCCGAGCACCCCCACACCAGCGTTCCATGGGGATGGCCTGTGCAGCCTGCTCCACGCGCACGATCTGCAGCTCCGGGTACATCTGGGGACACCGAGGGGGGAGATCAACTGGCTTCGCCTCCCCAGTCAGCTGGGCCTCCCCACTGCTCATATTCCTTTTCAAGGCGCAATCTCACTGCCATCGCATCACAACCCACTCATAGCTGACCCTCCAGTTCTCAGAGGCTGTAAATCGCCTGGGAGAAGACTGCCCGTCATTCTCTCACGGAGCGGCTGGTGGAGTTGAACTCTTGTTGGCTGCTAATGAGGGTGGGTTAAGAGGGCTGCTAAGAAGTCGGTGGTCGGAACCCACCATCCTCACCGAGGGAGGAAGATGAGGCAGTTTGCTCTTGTAAGTATTATGGTCTTGGAAACCCAGTGAGCAATTCTACGCTGCTCTATGGGTCGGAACCGCCCCGTGGCAACGGGGGAGGGCTAGTGTTCCTGAGGACCTCTTCTCCCTAAATCTCTCATTGCCACTGAGATGGATTTTCCAGGGGAAATCCTCCTCACCGGAGGAGATTGCCCAGCTCTCTCCCTCAGAGTCGCTGGAGGATCCGAACCAGCAGACATGGGCGTTAGGTTCGCAGTATAAATCCCTAAGGATTGTTAGCCATCTGAATGTCGTCTTCGGTGAAATGCCTGTTCATATCCTGTGCCCATTTTTCTATTGGATTATTTACCTTTATCTCAAGTATTTCATAAATTCTGGATATAAGTCCCTTATCTGATATGTTATTACCGAATACTTTTTCCCAGTCAGTGGCTTCCCTTTTTACCCT
>NW_006400016.1:755237-784383 GCF_000299155.1 Elephantulus edwardii
TCTCCCTTTGACCAGCCCTCCATCTAATAACTTATATATGAAGCTTCCATGGCTTCTGTGATTCCAAACACATCAGCTGATGGTAGTTCCTTATGTTGGGATCAATGTCTCTGAAGTTTAGTCGTAATGTTTCCCGAGCAAAGGTGATGCATCCTGTAAAACTGGTGTGTAGATAGGCTTTTCTAGCCCTAAGGACTAGGCCATTTAAAAACACCCTGTTGTCGATTCAGAACTGACTCATAGCTGACCTTCTGGTAGGGTTTCATAGGCTGTAAATGACACGGGAGGAGAATGTCCATTTATTGCTCGAGACATAGCTGGTGGATTAGAACTCGTCACCTCTGGATTGGCAAATTCCCTACCCAAGAATAGGCCACAAGAGCTCCCTTACTGGTAGTTGTGTTGTTGTTTACTGTCGAGTCGGAACCGACACATAGCAGACCCTCCAGAGGGTTTTCTGAGGCAGTTAATCGCACAGGAGGTGAAGGCTCATCCTTCTCCCACGGAGCAGCTGGTAGCCTACAACCACGTGCCTTCAGGATTGCAGCACAGCTTCTTGCCACTAGGCCAGACTGTCCTGCCCTTGAGCCACGCCCCCAGGAGATTCCCCCTCCCCCCGCCAATTCAGGCCACGCCCTCTTAGCTGTCAGATTCTGTCTAAAGCCTCCAGGTCTTAGCCCTGCCTCTCAGCAGGCTAAGCTCCTCCCAACCCACTGTCTACAAATTCAAAGACTCTGAGCCTCACCTCTTCTCTGGCCCATTCCTCCACAGGTCCCACTTTTCTCTCTCTGTCTCGGTTTGGTCTCTTTATATTGTTGTTGTGTTTGGGTGTCGACGACTCATAGAGACCCTGTTGTGAACAGCACAGCCATACCCTGACCTGTCCTGTGCCAACTTCATCATCTCTGATTAGTTCTTTGTTATAGTCACTGTATCAATCCGTCTTGTTGTGGTTTCCCCGACTCCCCACCTTTACAAGAACGATGTGTTTTTCCAAGGACTGGCTGCTCCTTATAGCCTGCTTGAAGGATGCGAGATGAAGTTTCACCATTCTTGCCTAAGGAGCACCCTGGTTTCAGTTTCTCCAAGACATATTTGTTTGTTCTTTTGACAATCCATGAGATATTTAGTATTCTTCTCCCTCACCACAACTCTAAAGCGTCGATTCTTCTATTCGTGGTCCAGCTTTCCGATGCACAGCTGTGCCTTCCAGCGCTCCACTCTCTTATCAGGATCCATTGCTTTCCATCTTACCATAGCCTCTCTCTTTTCTCCGTCTTAGCCTCTCCTTACATATATATATTTGTGTATTTATATATATACACACACACACACACACACACACACACACACTTACCCTTTCCAAAGCCCACCACCCTGTGCGTGGATGTCCCCCCCTTTTTTATTAATTTTATTTAAAGTTTACAGAGACCTAGGGTTTCCAGTCATTTACCGCTGCACACCTCTCCTTCCCCAATTCACTCCTCTCCTTGAAAAGAAAGAGAAACTCTTCCATTGTTATGCAATTCCCCCCCCCCCCCCCCTTCAAGTGCTCTCCACCATGTAGCCTTCATTCTGGACTTCTGTAATGGCAAGTATACCCATTCATTTGTCCCTTTTTTTAAAATTTTATTATTTTTGTGTGCATGTACCGTCAAATCGGATCTGACTGGTACAGGAGGAGATTGCCCCTCCTTCCCCGGCAGAGCATCTGGTGGATTCGAACCGTGCACCACTGGGATTGTAGTTGCAGCTTCTTGCCACTAAGCCACCAGAGCTCCCCTTCATTTGTCCCTTTTAAACAGTTCTCTCCCTCATCTGCTTCAATACATCATTCCTCTCCTCCTTTTCTGTCTTCCCTCAACCCTGATGTCAGTCACATTTTACAACAGTGGCCCTATGCAATATTTGTCCTTTTGTGACTGAGATATTTCACTCAGCATAATGTCCTCCAGGGTCATCCATTTTGCATAATCTTTCATGAGTTCCCTGTTTTTTCAACGCTGCATAGTATTCTGTTATGTAAATATACCAGAACTTCTCTATCCACTCACTTGTTGATGGGCACTTAGATTGTTTCCAACTCTTTGCTATTGTGAACAAAGCCACAATAAACATGGGTGTGCATATATCTGCCTGGGTGGCAGCTATGGTTTCTTTAGGGTAAATTTCCAGTAGTGCAATTGCTGGGTCAAAGGGCATTTCTATTTGCAACTTTTTGAGAAAGCACCATACAGCCTTCCATCGTGGTTGCACCATTTTACACTCCCACCAACAGTGGAAAAGGGTTCCCTTCCAGTTTTTCCACAATTTCGCTAGCATTTGATGTTTGCTGTTCTGTTAAATTTTGCTATTCTGACTGGGGTGAGATGATATCTCATAGTTGTTTTGGAATCTCCCCCTTTTTTAGCATATTCAAAACAGATTGTGCCCGAGGACCCTTCGTTGACCACGCCCCCACTCTACCTTCTTAGATCGAGCATCCCTGGGCCACGCCTTTGACAGGGTCTAGCTTTTTGTGGGCAACCCCGCGGACTGCGCCTGTCCCAGTGGACCCTGCCCACCTGTCTGCAGTACTCCAGCGCGCGTTGCGGGTCCTGGAGACATCTTCGCGATCGTTGTGGATCTGGCTCCCAGCGGCCGGTGCGAAGGTCCCGGTGAAGGGTTAGGCGCCCACATAGTCCTGCCACCTGGGCCGACCCTGGGGCCTGGAGGTGGGGGTGGGTGGGAGCCGAGTGGTCAGTGAGGGTCCAGGGTCCAGTGACCTGTAGTCTCCTGGCACTTCGCTCTCCAGCACCCAGATGTTCAGACCCCAGCACCGGCTCCCTCCCCAAGCATCGCGCACCCGCCTCCGTGGAGGCACCATCTCCCAGGAAACAGCGCCTTCAGGGCGGGGGCGCGCCAGCTCTCTCCGTTGCTATGGCGACCCGGGCCCCCGGGATTCTAGTGGCCTTGTTGCCGCGGAGACAGGCTCCGCCTCCACCCCACACCGTGCAGGAGTCAGAAGGGGTTAAACTGGGATCGCGGGGGAGGAGGCCAGAACCCAGGCATCCTGGCCCCTCCTCTCTCCATCCCAGACTCAAGCTCTCATTCCTGGATGCAAAGACCAGGACGCCTGCCCTCAGGGCCTTGTAGGTCTGGGCACCAAACCCTCGGAGGATGGGAGCCCCCTCCTAGGTGGTTATGAGGAGGGCCCACCTACAGGTCTAGAGGCTGCGTGGGGCTTGGACTCTCGGACCCAGATGCTTTTCTGCCTGGTGGTTCCAATGCTTAGTGGGAAGGGGCTTTGGTCGTCCTCTAGGTGGCGAGATCTGCAGGGGACTGGACTTCTGGGTCCAGGGACTCTGCAAAAGCCATTTCTGATGTTTAGGGGCGGAGGCTGGCATGTCAGATGAAGGGGGCGCTGGGGCCTGGACCTCTGGGTCCGTGGTTTCTGAAAGGCCCAGTGCTGCTGGAGATCGCCTAGGGGCCAATCACCTGACCGCACTTTCTGCCCAGGACAGGTCTGTCGGGGTGCAGACGCCCGGTCCCGCCCTTCCCCCACCCCCCACGACCTGGCCCAGCCTCACCTCAGCCGCGCCGGGGCTCCCACCACTCAGGCTCCCGGTGGCAAGCTGCGCGCGCAGAAGCAGCAGTAACAGGGGCAGCAACAGAGGCAGCAGTGTCGGGCCCTGAAGGCGACCCAGACCGCGAGTGGCGGGGCAGGCAGGCCCCATGTCCCGGCCGTCGCGCCCTCACGTCCCCGGCGCTCCCGCCCGGCCCGTCCTGGCCCCAGCGGTGACAGGAGCTCCCGGCGCCGCCGCTACCACCTCCTCTCGCGCCTCCCCGGGCTGCGCCGGCGCCTCTGGCCCCGCCCCGCGCCAGCCCCGCCTTCTTGGCCAGGACAATAGCGTGGCAGCTCTGCGCAGCGTGGAGCGCTCGGCAACATAGGGTGAGGGGGGGGCGCAGGCGCCCCTCGAGATCACAGGCGTTCACCCCATGCAAGGCTCGACCAGCTGGAGTCATGGGCCCTGGAGATACGAATTCCAAGTCCTCCCTCAAGACCCACTTTACCCCTGATACCCACCCATCTCTCCTCCCAAAGACTCACCCTCCTCCAGGTGTGCTGGCATTGAGGGCCTCCCTAATTTCTTCTTGAAGTCTCAGACCTCCAAAATTTCCAGTCAACAGCATAACAGCTGAGGCTCAGTCTCCTTCTCCTTCAGACCCAAGAATCTGGCCCTAGTCCTTTTTGCCCTCAGAACCAGGCATTAAACCCAATTGCTCATTCTCACTTATCCAGACCTTCAGCCTTGCTTCCTAGGGGCGCCAGGTGACCGGACCTTTAACTGCCTCTTAGCGCAAGGATCCATGGACAAATGTCCCAGGTCACTTAAATCTAGGCTCCCCAGGACCTTACCCATCAAGGATCCAATGTCTCAGGGTAAAGAACCGGGTCTTTGTTCTAAGCATCAAATTATTTTTTTCCCCCACCACGAAACATCACCCCCATTCTCACAGCCCTCTTCTTTTTAGTGCTTTGTTTCCTCAGATTAAATTACAAAATGTCTATTTTCCACATGCCAACTGGGGAAGCCGTTATATGTGTACATTTGTATCTGTGGATTCATGCCAATTTGTATGGTTTTGCGTACATGTGTGTGTAGGTTGTTGTTATTGTTATGTGCCATCAAGTCGCTTACAACTAATAGCGATACTATGTACAACAGCTCTGAACCCTGCTCTATCCTGAGCCAACTTATGGTCTCTGACACACCAGTTCCCATTACCCCAGTCACTGAATCAATCCATCTCATGCAGGGTCTTCCTCTCTTGCCCTGTGCCTCTACCCTCCCAAGCATGACGTCCCTCTCCAAGGACTGGTCTCACCTTGCAACATGCCCAAAGTATGTCAGACGGAGCTTCAGAATCCTTGCCTCCAAGGAGCAGCATGGGTTTACCCTCTCCAGGACGAACTTGTTTGTTCTCCTAGCAGTCCGTGGTATATTCAATACTCTTCTCTGGCACCACAGCTCAAAGACATCAATTCTTCTTCTATCACCCTTAGTCATTGTCCAGCTTTCTGATGCATAGCAAGTAATTGCGAAGACCATGGTCTGGATCAGGTGCACTTTAGTCTCCAGGCTGATATCGGTGCTCTTCAGTATTCTGGAGAGATCCCTGACAGCAGACATTCTCAGTGCAGTTCATCTTTTGATTTCCTGGTTGCTGGTACTAAGAGTATTGATTGTGCAGCCAAGGAAACTAAAGCTAACAATCTGAATCTCTTCACTGTCCATCATGATGCTGCCAATCAGCGGTGAGAATCTTTGTGTAGAGGTGTAGAGGTTGTTGTTGTTGTTATTGTGTGCTGTTGAGTCACCTGCGACTCATAGCGACCCTATGTACAACAGCTCTAAACCCTGCTCTATCCTGTGCCAATCTCACTGTCTCTGACACACCTACTCCCATTATCCCAGTCACTGAATCAATACATATCATCAAAGGTCTTCCTCTCCTGTGCTGTCCTTCCACCCTCCCTAGCATGATGTCCCTCTCCAAGGATTGGTCCCTCCTGTAACATGTCCAAAGTATGTCAGACAAAGGTTCAAAATCCTTGCCTCCAAGGAGCAGCCTGGTTTAACCCACTCCAGGGTGAACCTGTTTGTTCTCTTAGCAGCCCATGGTATATTTAGTACTCTTCTCCAACACCACAGCTCAAAGGCATCAATTCTCCTTCTATCCTCCCTAGTCCGACTCTCCGATGCATAGCAAGTGATTGCAAAGACCACGGCTGGTATGACATGCAACTTAGTCTCCAAACTGACTGACATTACTGCTCTTCAGTACTCTGGAGAGGTCTCTGACAGCAAACTTTCCCAAAGCAATAGGTCTTTTAATTTCCTGGCTGCTGGTGCTAAGTGTTGATTGTGGAGCCAATCAAACTAAAGCTGTTTACAATCTCAATCTCTTCACCTCCACCGTGACGCTGTCAATTGGCCCAGTTGTGAGAATCTTTGTTTTCTTGATGTTGAGATATTGATATTCAATCCATATTGAAGGCTGCAGTCCTTGACCTTCTGCAGCAAGCGCTTCAGGACCTCCTCAGTTTCAGCAAGCAGGGCTGTGTCATCTGCACAGCACAGATTGTTGATTCATTTTCCTCCAATCCCTGATGCCACACTTCTCCTCATACAGGCCAGCCTCCCAGATAATCTGTTCTGCATATAGATTGAAAAAGTATGGAGATAGGACACATCCCTGGCGTACACCCTTCCCAATTTTGAACCATGCAGTGTTTCTTGCTCTGTTCTGACGACTGCCTCTTGGTCCAAATATAGGTTTCACATTAGCACGATCTTTTTGATCCTTTTCAATCGGTATGCAGAACAGATCATCCGAGACACTGGGCTGTACCAGGAGGAATGTGGCATCAGGATTGGTGGAAGAGTCATCAACAACCTGCATTATGCAGATGACACACCCAGCTTGCTGAAACTGAGGAGGACCTGAAGCGCTTGCTGCAGAAGGTCAAGGACTGCAGCCTCCTATATGGATTGAAGCTCAACATCAAGAAAACAAAGATTCTAACCACTGGGCCAATTGTCAGCATCAGTATGGATGGAGAAGAGATTGAGATAGTTAACAGTTTTAGTTTTCTTGGCTCCACAATCAACACTCTTTGTAACAGCAGCCAGGAAATCAAGAGACGAATTGCATTGGGAAAGTCAGCTGTGAGGGACCTCTCAAGAGTACTGAAGAGCAACGATGTCAGGCTGGAGACTAAGGTGCACCTGATCAGGGCTGTAGTCTTCGCAATTACATGCTATGCATCAGAGAGTTGGGCAGTGAATAGGGATGATAGAAAGAGAATTGATGCCTTTGAGCTGTGGTGCTGGAGAAGAGTATTGAATATACCATGGACTGCTAGGAGAACAAACAAGTTTGTCCTGGAGAAGGTGAAGCTGGAATGCTCATTGGAGTCAAGGATTCTGAAGCTTCGTCTGACATACTTTGGGCATGTTGCAAGGAGGAACTGATCCTTGGAGAGGGACATCATGTTTGGCAGAGTGGAGGGGCGGTGAAGGAGAGGAAGACCTTCAATGAGATGGATTGACTCTGTGACTGGAGTGGTGGGAATAAGTGCATGTGAGATGGCTAGGTTGGCACAGGATAGAATGGCATTTAGAGCTCTTGTACATAGGGGTCGTTATAAGTCGCAAGTGACTCGATGGCACATAACAACAACAACAATTAGCACAATCAAGTGTTCTGGGATTCCCATTCTTCTCAGACTCAGCCAGTTTTTTGTGGTCCACACAGTCAAATGCTTTTGCATAATCAAGGAAACACAGATAGACATTCCTCCTGTACTCCCTGTTTTCAGCCAAGATCCATATGACGTTAGCTACAATATCCCTAGCACCACGATCCCACAGAGGTAGAGATTCATATCAAAGAGTGCCTAAAACTGCTGACTGCTCCAAAAGGAACCACAGCATAAGGTTTTAGACAGAGTGGGGGGAAATGTGTAACAAAACTCAAATGCATAAATATATGGCCAGGCTTGCTGGCCTGACAGATGGATGGAACCCTCAAGACCATGGCCCTCAACTACCTTTCAAACCTGGAACAAAACTCAGCCCTGTGGCTCAACTTTCCCCCAAACAACAGCTAGATCTGTAAAGTGAACCCGGGCAGTAGGAACACTAGGAAGTGGTCACACCTTGGGTTAACAATTACATAAAGTCAAAAAAGCAACATGTACCCAAGGATAAAGCCCAGTCAGCAGGAAGGGGTAGAGTGGATTAATTAAAGTAACAGACAGGAAGTGGGAAAAGTATTACATTGTTGTTATTGTTAAGTGTTGTAGAGTCCAGTAGGATTCATAGCAAACCTACAGATCTACACCCTGCCCTGTCGGAGCCTTCTTTATCATCTCTGATATACTTGATCCCACTGCTCAGCCACTGTCAGTCCACCTCATTAAGGGTCTTCTTCTCTTTTGCTGACCCTCTACCTTTCCAAGCATGATATCTTTTTCCAAGGAATAGTCTCTCCTAACAACATGCCCGGGGAGTTCTGGTGGCTTAGGAAAAGGAACTGTGCTGTAACACTGAAGTCGTTCAGTCCAAATACACCAGCTGCTCCTCAGAGGAAAGTCTTTATGCAGAAGGGAAAGCAGTCAACTCTCGTGTAATTTAAGACTTGCTAGAGAGGGTCAGCTGCAGGTCATTTCAGAGTCTATGGTTCACAGCAATATACCCAAAGTATGTGAGATGAAGCTTCACCATCCTTGCCTCTATGGAGCATTCTGGCTGCACTTTCTCTAAAAGATATGTTTGTTCTTTTGGCAGTTCATGGGACACTCAGCACTCTCCTCCAGCTCAAATACATTGATCTTTCTCTTATCATCCTTTTTTATTGTTCAGCTCTCAGATGCATAGCAAGTGACTTAAAAGACCATGGCTTGGATCGGGCACACCTTAGTCTTTAATTTCATTGCTCTTAAATATTTAGAGAGGCCTTTGACAACAGATTCAGTGCAATATGGGAAAATTTGATTTCTTGACTGCCAATGCAGATTGTAGCTCCAAGAGATGAAACCATTGACAACTTCAATCTCTTCTCCATCTATCATGATATTGCCTATTGGCCCATTGGTGAAGACCTGTTTTCTTGATGTTGAGATGTAATCCATATTAAAATATTACATGTTGTCATTGTTATTCTGCAACAAGTGCTTCACTTTCAGCAAGTAAGGGAGTGTCATCTGCATAACAAAGTTGGTTGATAGTGTTTTTCTGATCCTGATACTACATCCTACTTCATAAGGTTCAGCTGCTGAAACGATTTGTTCAACATAAAGATTGAAAAAATATGGAGAGAGGATATAGTCCTGAAGCAGGCCTTTTTTGAAGTTAAACAGGGCAGTGTTCCCTTACTCCGTTCAAACAACATCTTCTTGATCTAAGTATAGTTTTATTCCTCTTAATTCCACTTAATTAATTAATTAATCCCCCTGCCCCACAGTATAATTCTCCTCTTAATTGTTTTGGAATTCCTATTCTTCTCAATGTCAGCCATAATTTGTTATGATCCACACAGTCAGATGCTGTGTATAGTCAATAAAACACAAACAGACATTCTTCTCATGTTCTTTGCTTTCAGCCAAGATCCACCTGACATTTGAAATGATAAACCTTGTACCATGGACTCTTCTAAGCCCAGCTTGGCAATTCTCTCTCAATGTACTGTTCTGGTCATTTTTCAGATGATCTTCAGCTTGCATGTGATGTTAATAATATTATTTAATAATTTCCACAATCTTTTGGGTCACCTTTCTTGGAAATGGGAACAAATATGAATATTGTAAGTAGTACTATAAAACAAGATATATGAATGGATGAAAAGTGAATTTACTTTGTAAACTTTCACTCAACTCACAATTTTAAAAAAAGGAGAGTGCCCAGAGTACTCAAAAGAGTGCTCAAAGCACTAGAGTCGTGAGGTAATGGCTTTACTTCTCCAGCTCCCTAATATCACAAGCCAAAACTTATTCTGTCAGTGGATCAGACCTTCCTCTGGCTCTGAGAGGCTACAAAACTTTACAGAAGGAGACCTCCACCTTTCTACATGAGGAGCAGTTGTTGGATTTGAATTACCAACCTTTTGGTTAGCAGCCCACTATATCACCAGGGCGCCTTGGTAGCACCCTCACAGACTGGGATAAAAGGAATGTCTAGAGACAGGTTTGGTGGACAACTGCCTTGATGGAGAGGAATGATGCTGGAGAGTCCCCAAGACACACCAACTCCTTTGACTTTTTTGTTTTTTAATGAAACATAAATATGCTCATCCCCAGATTCCCCTTCATTACCAGCACTCCCTCACCTCCCATTACAGTTCTTACCCTATCCTCATTCCTTGGGTCCACTTCTTTCTGGGATTTTAAGGAAGGTACAAGGAATCAAGATGGTGGTCAACTTTGGGTTCAGGGAGTGAACAAATGGCTGTGCTCCCATTGGCCAAATAGCGCGCCCCTCAAGGAGAGCCAGGCTCCAGTGGGCTTGTCTTACCCTTCACCTTCGCCTCCTCTCTCTACTTATCTTCACCATACAGGGAGTCATCTTGAAATATCTTCCCCCAGGGACATCTTCTACCCAAGTACCATTTGGAAGATCTTTTCTAGTGGAGAAGCAACATGCCCACACCTTGTCCTCTTTTGACTGAATTGACAACATCAATGACCCATACAGATGAAATGATCTTACCCTCCCCACCAAGTTCTATTTTGGAGGCATAAGGTTGCTAACTTATTCTGGTTCCTCAGAAGTCAGGATAATATAATATGGTGAGTTGATGATCCCAGAAATCTTCAGTCAGAGAAGTGTCACACATGAGTCTGGAGGCGGGGGTGGCTGGGTGTGGAGAAAGCAGCATATGGGAAGGGGGGAGTCCCAGGGGCCAGGTCTGGAGGTCCAAAGGACGTGGGTTTGATGTAGTTGGTGAAAGCTCGAGGATGGGGTGTGGTAAGGTAACCTGCCCGGGCCCTATACAGTCTGCAGGGGGGAGCCATGCCCAGGTGCGGGCTGAAGTCATAGAAGGTGGGTGTTGCTGGTGGCCCAAGGGGAGAGATGGGTGGTAGAAAGAGACCTCCTCCAGGGGCTTCACCAAGGCTCAGGCTCATACTGACTCCTCGGACCTTGTAATAACCATTGGTTGGGTCCTAAGGGGAAAGATGAGATTTGGTTAGGAATGGGTGGGTTCAGCAGGTGAGGGTAACTTGATGGAGACACACAGAAACAATGTCAGACCCAGAGAAAGCGGAAAGGACAGAGACTTTGGGACAGACAGGCTTATAGACTGGCAGAGAGAGAAAGTGAGACAGAAGAACAGTGGCAGGAGACAAAGGGGCAGAAGGAAACAGGCAGAGATGATGGAGACACGGAGGGATGGAGAGAGGCCTGCTGAATGGTGATGCTGTGGAAAGAGATGCAGAGAGCGAGAGATCAAAACCAAGATGCCGACCAGCCCTAGGGAGTCCCTGTGTCCTGAACATACTTAACCGCTAAGTAAAAGTTGGAAGTTCAAGTGCAGCCAGAGACACTTCAGGCAAAAGGTCCTACCTCTGACAAATTGGTCATTAAAAACCCTGTAGTTGGTGGTGGTTTGTTTTTTTTTAATCTTGGAGGGTTAACAGGGATAAGAAGGGAGGAAAAGGGGAACAATAATTACTAAATACGTAGGTTGCATGACGAGGAAAGCAACGTATGACGGGGGCTGGATGTGACATTATAATTCATTGCATTAACTAAATGGAATTAATAATAGAAAAGAAAATGTATAAGAATTAAAAAAAAATACTGTAAGTCTCTGAAACAAACAAAACACCAAACAACCAAAAAAACCCACTACAATAAACCCTATGGAGCACAATTCTCTGTGACACATGTAAGGCCACCAAGGTGATACTTGGTGACAAGAGCTAACAATCCCTAATGATTGTATGCTGTGTTGTGCCTGAGGTTTTGTTACAGACATCTGCCACTAGGATAGATCTAAGACTCTGTCTCCAGGGACCCTAGGCTAACAGGGAAAAGACAAATCACCAAACAGGGCTATAATGGAGAAGACACAGCAGAGCACCTGCTGCTGTTGTGGGGAGACCTTCAGCCACAGAGATGGCAGCAACACTAACGTGAAGTGATTGGGGCTGGATGGAGAAACCCAGGTCACAGTGGCCGTGCCTGAGACTGTGCAAACATAGGCAAAGTTGCATTATTAGGACTAGGACAGAGAAATTGAAGACAGTGTAGCCATGGCTGGCTACTAGGAAAGTTGAAGACAGATACAGGAAAACAGGAACAATGACGGAGCCTGGGGTAGGGAAAGCACAGGATTCCTAGAACCAGAAATGTCTGAGCTGAATAAAAGAAAGATGAAAGACCTAAACAAGTGGAAAAATGTGTCCTGTTCATGGATAGGAAGACTCAATATTGTGAAAATGACAATCCTACCAAAAGCAATCTACATGCTCAACACAATCCTAATACAGGTATCAAATTCATTTTTCAATGAGATCAAAAGGGAAATTGCCAAGTTTATTTGGAGAGGAAAGAGACCTTAAATAAGCAAAACACTTTTGGAAACCAAAACTGAAGTGGAAGGCATAGTAGCATTACCTGACTTCAAAACCTACTATACAACGGTAGTAACCAAAACAGCACAGTACAATGACAGGCACATAGACCAATGGAACAGAATGGAGAACCCAGAAATGAATCCATCTATCTATGATAAACTGATATTCAACAAGGAAATGAAACCTATCAAATAGAGAAATGACAACCTCTTTAATAAATGGTGCTGGTAAAATGGGAATGCTACCTGCAGAAAGCTGAAACAGGATCCACATCTCACACCACACACAAAAATCACCTCAAGGTGGATCAGAGACCTGGGAGTAAAGCCCAAAACCATAAAGTTCATAAGGGATCAAGCTTAGAAGGCCTAGTCTATGGTATAAAGAGGCTGTCAAATACAGCCAGAAATGAAATGCATAATCTGGAGAGGATAAAAATGATGAAAGGGACCTCCTAAAGATTAAATCCCGTGCACATCAAAAACATTTTTCCAACAGATTGAAAAGAAAACCTACTGACTGGGAAAAAAACATTTGGCAATAGTATTTCAGACAAGGGTCTCATATCAAAAGTTTACAGAATCCTACAGGGCCTACACACACACACACACACACACACACACTGATAATGTAATTACAAAATGGGCAAAAGACATGAAAAGCATTTTCACAGAGGAGGACATTAGATGGCCAACAGACACTTGAAGAAATGTTCAAAATCACTGGCAATAAGAGAGATGCAAATCAAAACCACAATGAGATACCATCTCATTCCAGTAGTGGCAAACTTTAACAGGGTGGCAAGTAACAAATGTTGGAGACGATGTGGTGAGATAGGGACTCTTCTTTTTTTCTTCTTTCTATTTTTTTTTAATTTTTTAAAAATTTTCTACTAGTTTATTTATAAAATTCGAATACACTGTTTTCAAGAGCAAATTCTTTCAAATTCCCTCACCCCTCATCAAATTGTATAACCCCATGATTAATCCCCATCTCCCCCTGCACATCCACATCCCTCTGCTTCCAACCACTCCCACCCCTCCTGGATCCTTATAGTCATTCTATAATAATGGTCTTATGCAATATTTATCCTTGTGGGACTGAATTAGTTCACTCAGCATAATGCTCTCTAGTCCCTCCCAAGTTAGGTAATAATTTACAAAATCATTGCTCCTGCATGCCGCATAGTATTCCACTGTGTGGAATTTAATTTATCAATTAATTAATTAATTTTAATTAATTTCTCAATCCATTTGTTTGTGGTTGAACATTTGGGCTCTCTCCATGTTTTTGTGATGGTGAATAATGCTGCTATGAACATTGGTGTACAAATCTCAGTTTGTGCCTCAGTTCTCATTTTCTCAGGGTATGTTCCAAGTAGTGGAATACTTGAGTCATGTGGAATTTCTATGTTCAGCTTTTTTGAGGAAGTGCCAAACAGCCCTCCAGAATGGTTGCACCATTTCATAATCCCACCAACAATATATGAGTTTCTTTCTCACCACATCCTCTCCAACATCTATTACTTGCTGCCTGTTAAACTTTGCCACTGTTACTGGAGTGAGATGGTACCTCATTATGTACATGTTCCAAGAGGGGAAGGGTGGGTGGGAGTGAGGGTTTAATCATAGGGTCGTACAATTTGATGGGTAGAGGGAGGTGTGGGTAAAGGAAATGGGAAAGATCCAGTGTGAATAACAATGTATATGAACTTTGTAAGTAAACCAGTATAAAATAAAAATTGTATTAAAAAAAAAGAGGGATGAAGTAGCTCTGGGGAAATGAGTATGTTTCTGGTCCAGTGTATTCTAGATACAAAGGATAAAGAGGACTCAGGACGGGGTACTGGGTTCAATGGGGACACCTGAAGTGGTTCCCCGAGGAGGGACAGATTTGGGGGTATACTGGCTAGTGTATGATCCAAAGATGGTGTTTGAGGAAGGGAAGACATCGAGGAGGCCTAAAAACATGACTGAAACAGATACACAAAATACAGGCAGAGCATTCTCTGATCTGGGGCTCAGGAGAGAGGCCAGTCCTGAGACAGGCACATGGGCAGTGGAGGTGGGTGAGATAGCTCAAGAGGAGAAGAGGAGCAAGCTCTGGTGGCCTAGCGGCAAGAAGCTGCACTGCAGTCCCAAAGGTACATGGTTCGAATCCACCAGATGCTCTGCTGGAGAAGGAGGGACAATCCCCTCCTGTGCCAGTCAGATCCGATTTGACAGTGCGCGCGCGCGCGCGCACACACACACACACACACACACACACACACACTTTAAAAAAGAGAGAGAGAGGAGGAGAAGAGAGGGTTAGGTCCTAGTTGTGGGAGCTAGGGAATAGAAGAGGAGGAGTCAGAGCAGGCAGAAAGCTGGAGGCACAGTGAAGAGGCCCTTTCCCTCTCTCAACACTCACCTTGGGCTCCAGAGCTCCCTCGTCATCTAGACCCGGGTTACTGTGGTCTGTGTGAATGATGGGGCCCTGGGGATAAATGGTCAGTCAGACAGGATGCTCTGTCATACCAGACCCCTAGGACCCTCAGCCGATGGGAGAACGTCAAGGTAGAGAGTCTAAGTGTATCCAGAAGCTCAAAGGCAGTGCTGGGGACATGCTGGATCTAGGCAATAGTTGGGTCAGAGGGATTTGCAGACTTCAGGACATTGGGTCTGGGATCACTGTTAGGACTGGGGTACTGTTTGAGTTTAGGGCCTAGTTGAGATTGGGAGCACAGGTGGGTCTGGATGCTTTTTGGGTCTAGAAGCACACTGGAGTCTGAGATGATGGCATCCTACCGGGTCTTCTCCACTGGTCATCTCCTCTTCCTCAGGCCCCCGAGAACTGGAGACGTCACTGCTGCCTGGGATTCGAACTAGGTTCTTTTGCTTGGAGAAGGAAGCTAAGGCCAGGACAGCATGGAGGTAAGCAATGAGGCAGGTCAGTTTGTGGAGAACAACAAGAGGGAGGAGAGAGGACTGGGGCAGTTGGACTAGCGATCCTGGGAACCAATGGAATTCAGACCTGCTCAGGGCTATGAGTATAACCCTGAGGGGAGGGTTAGGGTTTAAGGGAGAAAGCAAACCTGACCGGGATAGAGAGGGAGACTGGGGCCGAGTTCCAAGGCCTGGGGCACTGACCTTTGCCATGGTGCCAGCAGCAGAGAGCCACCCCAGTGATGACCAAAACAAGAGTGGTGGCCGCGGCGGCCACAGTGGCCACAATGTGCACAATGGGCAGCAAATCTGCAGAGAGGAGAGGGGGCATTCTGAGGGGACTGAGGAATAACTAGGGAAAAGGGACTCTAAGGTCGAAGTCCCTGGAACACAAAAGGTTACCAAGTTTGGAGATTCTCAAGGCTTTAGTCCATGTATTTAAACCAGGTTTCGAGGCTCCCTGGTGGAAGTCTGGTAACAGAGCCTGGAGTAAGTTGCACTGCTAACTCAAAGGCTGGGCATCTCCAAAAGTTCAATCCACCAGCAGCTCCAAGCGAGAGAGACACAATCTCCTCTGCCATTTAAAGCCTCTCAGAAAACCAATAGAGAGTCTTTTAAGTCAGAACTGACTCTGTTGTTAGGTGCTGCCGAGTTGAGTACAACTTACAGGGACAAACAGCCAACCTGAACCCTACCACCTTCTGTGCCATCCTCATCATCTCTCAAAAAACTAGAGCCCAAAGCTTACATCACTATGTCAATCCATCTTTTGGGGGTTCTTCCTCTCCTTTGCTGACCCTCCATCTTTCCAAGTAATTTTTTTCCTACAGAATAGCCTCACCTTGCTTTGTTGTTGTTGTAATGTGCAACCCTATGTGCAACAGATCTGAACCCTGATATGTCCTAAGCCAATCTTATTGTCTGTGACACACCTACCCCCATTACCCCAGTCACTGAGTCAATCCATCTCATCAAGGGTCTTTCCCTCCAACCTTGTTCCTCCACCCTCCCAAGCATGATCTCCCTCTCCAAGGACTGGTCCCTCCTTGCAATGTGCCCAAAGTATGTTAGACAGAGCTTCCTAATCCTTGCCTTCAAGGAGTAGCCTTGCTTCCTGTCCAAAATATGAAAGATAAAGTTTCACCATCCTTGCCTCCAAAGGAACACTCTGACTGCACTTTTTCCAAGACATATTTTTGTTCTCTTGGCAGTCCATGGTATATTCAATACTCTTCTCTAGCACCACAACTCAAAGACATCAATTCTATGTCATCTTTTATTCATTGTCCAGCTCTCTGATGTGTAGCAGGTGATTGAGAAAACCATGGCTTGAATCAGGCACACTTTAGTCTTCAGACTGACATCATTGTTCTTCATAATTTTGGAGAGGCCCCTGACAGCAGACTTGTCCAATGCAATATGTCTCTAGCTTTTCTGACGGCTGGTACCAAGGGTGCTGCTTGCTGATTCAAGCAAGATGAAACCATTGACAGCTTCAATCCTTTCTCCATTTATCATAAAGTTGACTGTTGGTCTTGTAGTGAGGATCCTGTCTCTAGGGCAGTAAAGTGTGAAAACTGTAACAGGTTAAGTGTTGGGTTGCTAACTAACACATCTGAAACTCCCAGCTGATCTGTGATAATAAGAAAAAGCCATAACCTACAACCAGGAGAAGATAAAGCAGATGAATGGGATCATCTAAGAATCAAATCCCTGTGCACATCCAAAAACTTCTCCAACAGGGTTAAAAGGGAAGCTACCGACTGGAAAAGGTAATAACATATCAGATAAGGGACTTATATCCAGAATTTATAAAATACTTGAGCACCACAACAAGAAAAAGGGAAATAATCCAATAGAAAAATGGGCACAGGATATGAACAGACACTTCACCAAAGAAGACATTCAGATGGCCAACAAACACATGAAGAAATGTTCAAAATCCCTAGCTCTAAGAGAGAAGCAAATTAAAACAACTATGAGACATCATCTCACCCCAGTAAGAATAGAAAAGTTTAACAGAACAGCAAGCAAAAAATGCTGGCAAGGTTGTGGAGAAACTGGAACCCTCATTCACTGTTGGTAGGAGTGTAAAATGGTGCAACCACTGTGGAAGGCGGTATGGTACTTTCTCAAAAAGTTGAAAATAAAGATAGCATTTGACCCAGCAGTTCCACTACTAGGAATATACCCCAAAGAGACCATTGCAGCTTTGTTCAAAATAGCGAGGAGTTGGAAACAACCTAAGTACCCATCAACAAACGGATGGATAGAGAAGCTGTGGTATATTCACACAATAGAATACTATGCTGCATTGAAAAACAAGGAACTCATGCAATATTATTCAAAATGCGTGACTCTGGAGGACATTATGCTGAATGAAGCATCTCAGCCACAAAAGGACAAATACTGCATGGTGCCACTGTTGTAAAATAGGACTGACCTTCGGGTTGGGGAGAGACTGAGAAAGATGGGTTCAATAATGTATATTGCACTGAAACAGATGAGGGAGAAAACTGTTTAAAAGAGATATATGACTAGGTACTTCTGTCATCACAGGAGTCTAGAGCGAGGGCTACATGGTGGAGGGGACCTGGGGGAGGGTTTGTAAAACAATGAAAGAATCCTTTCTTTTACTTTTCCATAATTTTTGACTCATGTACTTATAACTTGTTAGTCAAATTTGTGTCTAACAACTGGGATCTAGAGGGAAGAGAAAAGACCAGAGAATGGCCAAAATTATTGGGGCAGCTATTGCTGCCAGTTTAGAGCCTGTGTCAGGAAAAGGAAGTCTTACTCATAAACAATGCCACCCAAAGGTAATAAAGGAGGTCAGAATTGCTTCCACTGTGGAAATCTGGGTTAATTCAGTAGACAGTGTCACAGACAAGAGCCACAGATAGGCAAGGGAGTAGAGAGGAAGCTCCCCTCACTTGCTTTAAGTGTGGATCTGAAGGACACTTGGCCAAGGGCGACTCACAGCAGGTCCTCGTGGCTGACAGGACTGACAGGCCCCAGCTCCCAGCTGGAAATGAAGGAGGACACTTTAACAATTCAGATGCTCCCAGAAGAGCCGGGGGGTGAGCATTAACATTACTGGTAAGTATATTCATTTTCTCCTGGACACAAGAGCCTACTGTTTGGTCCTAAAAGCCTTCCGAGGTCCCAACTTCTCTCACTGTTTCTTAGTTGTTGGAATTGACAGAAAACCTCATAAGCAGTTCCTTACTTCACCTCTGCCTTGCATGTGGACTTCCGAGTTGTAAAACAACCCAGTGGCAGATGGAATTTGGTCCAGGACTTAAGAACAATGAATGATATAGTTGAGCCTCTACATCTTGTGGTTCCTAACCTTTATACTATAATAGACAAAGTGCTAGTCAATAAACCTTTTCTTTTAAGAACTACCTTCCCTCTGTAACTTGATTTACGCCACTGTTCGAACCTCTACTTGGAATATTATTGCTTTTAATTTTTTACTCATGTACTTTTAACTTGTTAAATTTGTGTCTTCTAGGCTGCAACAGTTCCATGATGCATCTTTGTATGGCTAAGCACAATTGATAACAGTGCATCTAAATTCCAAAATCAATTCCACAATAGTCTACATGTTTTCTATTGCCAAAGGGACCCTTTAGAGTAGTGAGAGAAGATCTTCACCCTGAAACCTACAGCATACCTTTTCAGCAGGAAATAGCTAAGAGAATATGCTGTTCCCTTTTCCTTATGAATCAGGGTGAAATAATTCTCAGATAGGGAATGGCAAAAGGACACACTGACAAAGGAGATTAATCAGAACTGGTTTTGACAAGCACTGAGGTAATGGGTCACTTAAAACAGACTTTCAAGGGGGGAAAAAAGAGAGGAACAAACGGGGGGGAGAGAAAATAGTGCAACAATGAATGAATGGAAATCCAAAATCTCTGTAAATGTTCATTAAAATTAATAAAATAATTTTTTTAAAAAGCCATTTACTACATTAAAATCAAGAAAACAAAGATTCTCACCACTGTACCAATTGGTAGCACCTTTTTCAGATGGAGAAGAGATTGAGATTGTTAACAATTGCTTGGTTCCACAATCTACGCTTTTGGCACCAGTAATCAAGAAATCAGAAGATGAATTGCATTAGAAAAATCTTCTGTCAGAGACCTCTCCAGAGTACTGAAGAACAATCGTGTCAGTGTGGAGACAAAGGTGCGCTGAATCAGGCCACAGTCTTCACAATTAGTTGCTACACATCAGAGAGCTAGACAAGGACTAAGGATAATAGAAGAATCAATGTCTCTGAATTGTGGTACTGGAGAAGAGTATTGAACATACCATGGACTGCCAAGAAAACAGGTCTATCCTAGGGAAGGTGAAACCAAGTTGCTCATTGGAGGTAAGGAGTTTTGAAGCTCTGTCTGGCATACTTTGTACTTGTTGCCAGGAGGGACCAGTCTTTGGAGAAGGACATCATGCTTGAAAGGGCTAAGGGACAGTACAGAAGAGGAAGAAGGTCAATGAGATGAATTGTCACAGTAGCTGGAGTTATGGGGACAGGTGTGTCAGAGATGGTGAGATTACCTCAGTGAGACTGGCTCAGGATGGGGCAGAATTCATAGCTGCTGTGCATAATAAGGTCACTATGAGTCGCAGGGGACTCGATGGCACATAACAACAACATGTTAAAATCTGTGTTGTTAGATACCGTGGAATAACTTGACTCATAGCTGACCCTCCAGGAGTTTTGGTTTTTTGTTTTTTTTTTTTAATTTATTTATTTATTTATTGTTTGTGTGTGTGTGTGTGTGTGTGTGTGTGTGTGTGTGTGAGCGTACCGTCAAATCAGATCTGACTGGTACAGGAGGAGATTGTTCCTCCTTTTCCCGGCAGAGCATCTGGTGGATTTGAACCGTGTGCCTCTGGGACCTCCAGGAGTTTTAAGAGGCAGTAAACCACATGGGAGGAGATAGTCCATCTTTCTCCCATGGAATAACAAATGGATTCAACCTATGAGCCTTTGGGCTGGCACCACAACTTCTTACCACTAAGCCACCAAGGGCTCGCTTAGGTCTCTCAAGGCGCTATATTTGAGGGAATTATTTTGGGTGTCTCAGGATCCAGAGACCCATAAATTTAGGGTGTCGAGGTACAGGATCCTCTATTTTAGACTCTAAGTCGGGGTTGTCATCAGCTTGGAAATCCTTGAGTTTGTGGGAGGTTGGCGACAAATTTGAGGGCTCCAGGTCTGGGATTCTCACCTCTTCGGCCCAGGCTGACGTGGGTGCCTTCCTCGCCCAGCCGGTTCCGGGCACTGCAGTTGAAGCCCCTGCTAAAGTCCGATTCCTGGGTACCCGAAATGTGCAGCACAGAGATGAGGCCCGGGCCCTGTCCCTCGAGGCTCTCGGGAGCAGGGAACGTCTCCACTAAGAATCGGCCTCGCGACCCCGCTGCCAAAAAGCCCTCATCCCAAGACCAGACCTGGGGACACAAACAAGTGAGGTCGCCAAGATGGGGTGCGGGTAGGGGGGTGGTGGGGTGAGGCTGGGGAAGAGTAGAGTGGGATGTCACAAAATCGACAGGTTTGGGGTTTCCAGCAGCTTGGGAGCGTCTGTGGAGGCCAGGGATTACAGCTTGGTGGGTCATGGCTGGGGAACATTTCCTTACCACAGCTTCTGGGGAAGGGGAGGCGAACACTAGGCACTGGAGTCGGGCGGGGCCCCGGAGGAAAGCGGGCGCCGAGCGCAGAGCAGTGACCACAGGCGGAGCTGGGGGTGCAGATTGTGGACCAGTCAGAGCAGAGGTCCTGCCCCTAACTCTCTTCTCCATAAAGCCGCGCGGATTTCTCCACTAACCATGCCCAACCAAGCCACAGCACTCCCGCAAACTCAGATCCCCTGAAAACCTATCCTTCCCAAGCCCAGCTCCCATCCCCAGGCCCCGCGGGCAAGCTTCTCCCAAGGCACGCCCCATCCTCTAGAAACCCCAGTTTTCTCACAGTTCACGGTCAGCCTTGCTTCCGCAGTGCCGCCCCCCACGCCCGAAGCCCCCGGCTCGGCCTTGCACAAGTAGTCGCCAGCATCCTCGGACCCCACTGACCGTAGGCGCAAAGTGGGGCCAGAACCCAGCACCTGGAGCGAGAGGAGCGGTAAGGGGCGGGGCCTGTGAAATGTCCCGCCCCCTGCCCATTTGGTCACGCCCCTCGGCCGCCAACTCGGGCCTCACCTGCGCCCCCTCGCGGCGGGTCCACGTCACCCGAGGGGGCGGGTTTCCACGCCAGGAGCAGCTGAATGAGGCGTCTTCTCCGACGTCCACCACCACAGATTTGGGCTTTGCCTGCAGAATCGGCCCGACTGGAAGAGAGGAAGGGTAGGTGATGGCTGAGTAAGGACGTCACCACAAGTAGGGGTCCATAAAGCTCCACAATAACTCCTCCATTAATATCCTCGCCTGCCCCACCTCATTCCATCCCAACGTTCGCCTAAGGACCCCCTCTTTGCCATAACCAGGGGTGGTCGCCTCCCATTCCAGCCTCTAACCAAGTTCAGCCCACCCCGCTCACATAGCACGTTGAGCGCAGTGCTGCGGTTGGCGCTCCCCACTGCGTTGCTGACCTCGCAGGACACTGGTTCTATCAGGAACGAGACGTCTGCCACAAGCTCTAACCTTGGCCCACGGGCCCCGAGCACCGGGGATTCCCCCTTTGCCCACCTGCGGAGATGATGAGGTTCTTGGTGTCGCCCCCACTCCCCAGCCCAAGCACCCCTGCCCAGGCCCTACCCTGTGCCCTGATGTGGGGGAAGACAGCTCTCACCGGTAGCCAGTGACAGGAGGCTGGGCGGTGGCCTGGCACAGGAATGTGACCTTTTCTCCTTCCTGCACAGTCTGGGGTTCTACTGACAGAGTGACCACTGGGGGATCTGTGGGTGTGAGACAAGGTCAGCATGAGCAAGGACATGGAACACACCCATTAAGGGAAAAGAGTCCAGTTGCAAACCCCTCAACCCCTAGATGTTGCAAGGGTTTGGGCCTTCAGTCACCTGTCCCCCGGGTATCCCAGTGTGCAGACCCCCAGCCATGTCCTGCCTTCTAATATCTAGGAGTCCAGGTCCCAGCTCCCTCATTCCCGGGAGAACCTCAGGCGCAGGACCCAGCAGCCAGCTGCACTCACACTGTAAGCTCAATGTGACAGCTGTGTCTCTTCCAGTGGGCAGGGCCTGGCTCCGTGCCCGGCACACCAAGGTGGCTCCATCATCGTGGCTGGAAGGGGTCAGGAATAAAGTGCTCTCCACTGGCCCAGTGGTCCCTTCCTTCAGAGTCTGGAGGTAATGGATTATTTTACTATCTGCATCCACCGTTATGTAGCCTTCCTGCCTGCCAGACACTCCTTCAGCCATGTAAGCTCTTATTTTTTGCCACAATCATCTTTGTGCAAGCAGACTGTCCATTTTCTTCTCAAGGAGTAGCTAGTGGATGTGAACCCCTGACTTCTTGGTTATTAGCTGAGTGCTTTAATATTACCAAGGTACCTTTTAGAAATATAACTTTGTTGAATTATTGCATTTGATTAAGGTACTGAGTTCTGTGGCCTAGTGGCAAAGAGTTCTGCTACTAACCCGAAGGCATGTGGTTAAAATCCATCAGCTGCTCTGTGGAAAAGGATGGGCAACCTCCTCCTATGCAATTTACTGCCTCTGAAAACCCACTGGAGAATCAGCTATGGGTTAGTTCTGACTTGAGGGTACATAAACAACAACATTAAAGTACTGTTATTTACTTAAGGTTCTAATATCTCCATTTTTCAGATAAGATAACTGCATTTTACAGATAAGGTTACAAAGAGGTTAAGTAACTAACTTATTTAAAGTCAATCAACTAGTGATCGAGCCAAGGTTGGAACCCAGGCAATCTACTACTCTAGTCCACTTTAACCCTGCCTGCCCGTATCTTTCTCTCCTCTGAGCCTGAAGTCACAGTGGATCTGAGTTTGAGTTTCTCTGAGTAAAGACTTGGACCTGACCTGATGGAAGGTGGCCCCATCCAGCTGGACCCCATCTCGGAACCATAATAGCTCAGGTGTGGGGCGGGCATCCCCATGGCTCCGACAGGTCAAATTCGCAGGAACCCCAGCAACCAGAGACACAGCAGGGCTTCCCAGCACCAGGGGAGCTTCCGGGGGCACTGCAGGATGAATTGGGGATTAGAGCTGATCTCAGGCCCAGAGTCACAGACTGACCATTCCCTTAGGCTCCCTGGACTCCCAGGCAATTTGGGTTTGCAGAAGACACAGTGATGAATAGTTACCTAATACATGCAGTTGGGCAGGGCGAGACCGGAGGCCTGCCTGTGAGGCTTGACATTCATACAGTGCTTCATCTTCTAGCTGCACCGGCCTGATGTGGAGGTTGTGTTGGCCACTGGCTGCATTCCCAGAGATCCAGTAGCGGGACCATCCTGGAGTCAGGAAGAGGCAGTTACATCATGGTCTGAGTTCCAGACCCAAGCTTCTATGCTCATATACCCCATACCAGAAAAGTGACCCAGGCAGCCTCCATAACACACGAGCTCCGGTGCTGCCTACACACAGACAAGTAGTTTGAAACCATCAAGTTACTCCTTGGGAGAAAGATAGGCAATCTTGTCCTGCTTGATTTACAGCCTCTGAAACCCCACTGGAGGGTCAGCTATGCCTTAGTTCTAACTCATGAATAGTAGTGTTTAGGCCCAGAGAGCCTCTAACCCCTTCCCAATCCAGTTACTTGGGGATGGAAATGTCAGAAAGAAAAGCTAAAAAGCAATTGTTATGTCAGGATGGCTATTATCTCTACAGCTGGAAGGGGGGGAGAGTCTAACTAAAGGGTCTATGGAGGGATTCCAGAGAGCAGGGTATTGGTTATGTGGGTATCTATTTTATAACCATTTGGAAAATCTTCCATTTATGTTTTATGCATTAGTTTCTGCATTATTTATATGATATTTCACAATAAAAACGAAAACCTCAACTCCCATTGACCAACCCAAAGAAATGCAAAAATCAAGCCCACCAGATGAGCCCATTTACCTTCCAAACTTGAATATGTCAAATTGTGAAGGCACAACCCAGGCACAGCACTCCTACCCCGAGCGCCTTCCTGAGCCAGCACACAGCCTCACCTGGCAGGTCGCGTTCGCCCCCTAGAGCCAGTCCATCCTTAGTCCATTGAACCAGCCCCCAGTACGCGCCCAGGGCACACGATAGCCGGGCCTCCTCTCCCAGCAGCACTACCAGGTCCTCTGGCTGCTGCAAGAAGTGGGGCGACAGGTCTAGAAGGAAGAGGAGGGGGACAATAGAGCTTGGCTTAGCCCTTTCAAGAGCTCTTTCTTTTCAAGACCCAGGAGTCTGGGCTTCAGATCTTCTTATCCCGGGACCTCAACTTCAACCTCAAGTCCCTCTCTCCTCGCCCCTACAAGCCCAGGACCCTAGAATTTTCCCACAGACTCAGGATTGTCGGTCCTCAGTATGCTTCTCCCTAGTCAAGCCAGCAGCCAGCTCTCTTTTTCATTGCTTCCCCCTTGAGGTACCTGCACGCCCTTCAATGCAGCAAAGGAGGACAAGGAGGGCGGGCGCCAGCATCCTGAGTATGTATCTCCAATATCCGTGCGACTTGTTGCTAACTTCTAACACCTTTCACCCCCCTGATCCAGAGCCCCTTCCCTCCTGACACTCTGGCGCCAGCTCGAAGCTCCCAGTTCCCGGCCAGGACTTCTCCAAGAGCGCTCCTCGGCTTTCTCCGACCGACTCTGCAGCCAGTTTCGCGCACTTAAACTCTGCACTACTCAGAGAGGCTCCTGGACGTTCGCCCCGCCCCGGCCCGCCCCCCGGGAGACCCGCCCTTTCCCTTTCAGAATCTCCCAAGGTAGCGATGTGGATGAATGGGGGCGCGCTGGGCCAGGCTCCCCGGGGCGGGCGGTCTCCCCAGCCAAATTGGGGTCTGGAAGCAGTAACAGCTGGTTGAAGGAGAGGGTACCCAGCTGGGGCTGGACATCTGCGCCCTTCAGGGTGAGAGGGACAGAGTGAGGGAGAGAGAGGATAAAGAGTGGAAGAAACTCGCTCAGCTCGGCTCCTGGAGGGACTGCGCAGAGTGGAAACCAAGCTATAAATGGGAGTCCCCCGGGGCCGCTCCAGTTTCCGCGCCCTGGGAGAGGCGAGGCGGGAGCCTGGGCTCAGGACTCCCCTGGGTTTGCGGGTCAGGAAGAGGGCGCAGGGGACCTTGAAGGGCTACCAGGACCCTGTGGAGGGTGGGCCAGCTTCCAAATCCCTCCCCGAAGTACCCCCTCTGCCTGACTTGCTCCTGCTGTACCATGTCCTACAATCTAGGAATCCGCGACCCTTCCTTTCCCAGGACCTCTCCTCGCTCTGCGGGCCCCCTGCCGCGGCGGCCCGGTTGCTGGGCGACGGCTGAGAAGCAGCGATGGCTGGGCGGTGACGCGTAGAGGCTGAGAACCGCGCAGCTTGTCCTGACAGCTCCGTGCGCCCAGCTGGGGCGTTCCCACGCTGCCAGTGGGCTGGTGAGCTGCGCAGCTGGCTGAGCAGGTGGATGGGACCCGGACAGGACAGGAGGCGTACTGGGGGTCTGGGGACCCGCATCTGACGTTCCTGGGATGTGGGGACATTCTGATTTATTTTGGGACTTAGATTCTGGGGTTGTCCTCCCAGGATTCTAATGTTGTTCGGTCTCATGCTGGTTAAAAGTGATGAACTGAGGGCTGGGTTTCTGAAGGTCTGGAAACTGAACTCTCAGGATCTCTGTCTCTATCAGGGTGCAGTTGGGAGAATGGCAGAGGGTCAGAAAATCTGGTCTTAAGTCTTAAAGCCAGTGGATTTAACCACCAATCTCTCTCCCGCCCCCACACAACCCAGGAGGATTTGAAAATCAGCAAACAGTAACATCTGTCCTGAGTCCCAAGGGGGGTGAGTGGAGGTCTGAGCTCCTGGATCCTAAGGGAGAAAGGACTGGGGACCTGGACTTCTTAGCCGGAGAGGGAAAAGTCCTGGGGAGCAGGGCAGATTTCCATGTCTGGGAGCCTGAACTTTTCTGGCTTAATGGTTATTTAGCATCTGGATTTTTAACTCAGTTGAGCTTGGCACAGAGACTCTTGGGTCTTGGGAAGAAAGTCAGGGGGTGAGGCTGTTTTTTCAGACACCTGATATTGCTTCCCCGTCGTCCTGGCCCTGTGGGGCCACCAGTATGGAAAGATGGAGAGCTCAAGGTCCCAGGAGCTTTCAGAGACGAAAAACAGCCAAAGAAGAGGGTGGAAGGTTTGTGCTAATTAAAGGTCACAACAACTGACAGCTTTCTCTGCCCTGGTTCCTGGGGACACCATCTGGTGAGGGTCCCGTGACAGACTCCCAGCTCTTCATTCAGCTGATATCCCAGGAGATGATTGAGAGAGGCAGGGTGGGAGGAAGGTAAGAAGTCAATAGTGGAAAAGAAGAAAGACTAAAGGGCGCATCATACTGGGGGCTGGGGGCTCAGGCCAGATGCCTAGAGGAGTAGCTTGGAAGCAGGGGGTCACAGACGGAGAGAAAGTACAAGCAAGCCTTTCAATTCCCTTAGGAGATAAGCAAGCAGAAGAAGCCTAGGCTCTGTGCTTGTGTATTTGCATACTGGAGTGGGGAGGCTGAGCTAGCCAGCATAGGGTAATAAAATTTGAAGATGTAGCCATCAGGAAGACTCAGAGGCAGAAACAAATACAGGACGGGCATAGTGCAAGCTTGACTGAGGAGAAATAGTTACCGAGCTCTGGATGTGTGAAAGAGCTAGAGGTGGAACAGACACAGAGAGAACAAGAGGGATATATAAAGGCCTATTGAGAAAAACATAGGGAAAAGCAGGGGTAAGAGAGAAAGAAAAGGTTAAGTTAGAGGAAGCTGAGTGCCTAACAAGGAGGGTGAGAAAGCAAGAAAAATATGCTGTGCCTGAAATGGAGCAAGATATGGGGGTGGGGGGTGTATATGAGTCATGCTCGACTCAAAGACAATAAACTATATATCTATATATCTGTATTTATATCTAACAATAATCCTGGACCAAAGTCTTTTTTACTCACTGTTTCTTTGATAGCATACTACTTTTTCTTTGACCAATTCATGGTTATGATATTTTTCTTCTTTTCCTTTTTTTAAAATTTAAATTTATTATTAATTTCAGTAAAAATTTACAGAGACTTTGGATTTCCATTCATTCATTGTTGCACTTTTCTTCCCTCCCAACCCTCCCCCCTAGTACACTACCCTCTCGGAAAAGTAAAAGAAAAATTCTTTCATTGTTTTACAAACCCTCCCCCAGGTCCACTCCACCATGTAGCCTTCACTCTAGACTCCTGTCATGATAAAAATACCTAATCTCATACCCCTTTAAAACAGTTTTCTCCCTCATCTGTTTCAATGCAGTATACACTATTGAACCCATCTTTCTCAGTCTCTCCCCAACCCCAAGGTCAGTCCTATTTTACAACAGTGGCACGATGCAGTATTTGTCCTTTTGTGGCTGAGATGCTTCATTCAGCATAATGTCCTCCAGAGTCACGCATTTTGAATAAAATTGCATGAGTTCCTTGTTTTTCAATGCAGCATAGTATTCCATTGTGTGAATATACCACAGCTTCTCTATCCATTAGTTTGAGGGTTGGGGGCAGAAGGGTGAGGATGGGCCAGGATGCAGTTGCAGAGCTGCACAGTTTGGTCGGTGGGGGGAGCAGGTGAAGGAAATAATGAGGGTCCAGAGGGGACCAGATCCTACAAAGGAATGACAAGCATTTTCCAATGGTAATTAAACCAACTGTCTTATTGATTTGGGAATTGGATGCCGACTCTCTGGCTTCTTCATGCTGAACAGGGGCGTAGATGTAAAGGGGGAAGGGAGGACGCTTTATCACCTTACTGGTGGTCTTGGGTTAAAGCTGCTTGCCTTCTTGCTCTGTTAGAAGATATTTTCCTGTCATTTGCTCCCCTCTGGACTGCAAAGTGTTTTCCCAGGTGGGTCCAGTGGGGATGGCTGGTTGAACCCAGAGGCTCCATCCTCCTTTGCTTCCTTAGCTGTCAGTTGTATTTCCTTTTTGTCACTGGCACTGGGTTCAGGGTCAATTCTGAAGTAAAACTCAGAGTTAAGTTTACCTATAGGAAAGGGAGCAAACCTAGAGAGAACAAACTTGTGAGTTACAGATAGAAGGGCTTTGAGGGTGTTGCTTTCAGGTTTACTGGGGGGGAGGGTGGCAAAAGGTGGCCTAGGTAACACTGGATACCCTAGGCATTTTTTTTTCTCCTTCACCACCCAGGAGTCAATCTGGGGACAATGGCACAAACTGGGGACTGAAGAGCTCACCCTGAGGGCTGCGACAGCTCACCCCGAGCCGAAGGCAGCCTGCCCCGGGCAGAGGGCCACGACGGCTCACCCCGAGCCGGGGGCCGAGGGCAGCCTGCCCTGGGCAGGGGGCCGCGAGAAGCCCGCCCTGGGCAGAGGTCCGAGGGCAGCCCACCCCAGGCAGGGGGCCACGATGGCTCGCCCCGGGCAGAGGGCCACGACGGCTCACCCCGAGCCGGGGGCCGAGGGCAGCCCGCCCCGGGCAGAGGGCCACGACGGCTCACCCCGAGCCGGGGGCCGAGGGCAGCCTGCCCTGGGCAGGGGGCCGCGACGGCTCGCCCCGAGCCAGGGGCCGAGCCATTCGTTTCTTGATGGGCACTTAGGTTGTTTCCAATTCCTTGCTATTGTGAACAAACCCACAATAAACATGGGCATGCATATATCTGCTTGGAGGTCAGTTATGGTCTTTTTGAGGTATATTCCCGGTAGTGGAATTGCTGGGTCAAATGGTATCTCTATTTGCAGCTTTTTCAGAAAGCACCATATCACCTTCCACAGTGGTTACACCATTTTACACTCCCACCAACAGTGAATAAGAGTTCCAATTTCTCCACAACCTTGCCTGCATTTGTTGCTTGCTGTTCTGTTAAATTTTGCTATTCTGACTGGGGTGAGATGATATCTCATAGTTGTTTTAATTTGCTTCTCTCTTAGAGCTAGGGATTTTGAACATTTCTTCATGTGTTTGTTCGCCATCTGAATGTCTT
>NW_006400016.1:784688-786163 GCF_000299155.1 Elephantulus edwardii
TATATATTATAATGTTGTTGTTCTGTGCCATCGAGTCGCCTGAGACTATGTACAACAGCTTTAACCCTGCTCTATCCTGTGCCAACTTCACTGTCCGACACACCGACCTGACTACCCCAGTCACTGAACCAATCCACTTCATAGAGAGTTTTCCTCTTCTACGCTGTCCCTCCACCCTCCTAGGCATGCAGGCTGGGTTTAGAAGGGACCGTGGTACTAGGGATATTGTAGCTAATGTTAGATAGATCTTAGCTGAAAACAGGGAATACCAAAGGAATGTTTATCTGTGTTTCATTGATTATGCAACGGCGTTTGACTGTGTGGATCATAACAAACTGTGGCTGACTCAGAGAAGAATGGGAATCCCAGAACACTTGATCGTGCTAAAGCAAAACCTATACTTAGACCAGGAGGCAGTCATCAGAACAGAGTAAGAAAACACTGCCTGGTTCAAAATTGGGAAGAGGAGAAGTGTGGCATCAGGACTGGAGGAAGATTCATCAACAATCTGTGTTATGCAGATGACACATCCCTGCTTGCTGAAACTGAGGAGGACCTGAAGCGTGTGCTGCAGAAGGTCAAGTACTGCAGCCTTCAATATGGATTGAAGGGGGTGGGGGAGATGGGGAGCTTGTATACCAATGAAGAAATTTTTCTTTTCAAAGAGAGAAGCTAACTGGAGGGGAGGGGTGGGCAGGGAGAAAAGTGCAACAATGAATGAATGGAAATCCAAAATCTCTGTAATTGTTCATTAAAATTAATTTAAAAATATGGATTGAGGCTCAATATCAGAAAAACAAAGAGTCTCACCACTGGACCAATTGGCAGCATCAGGATGGATGGTGAAGGGATTGAAATTGTTAACAGCTTTAGCTTGCTTGGCTCCATAATTAACACTTTTAGCACCAGCAGCCAGGAAATTAAAAGATATATTGTGATGGGAAATCTACTGTTAGGGACTTCTCCAAAGTAATGAAGAGCAATGGTGTCACTCAGGAGACTAAGGTGAGCCTGATGGAGGCCACAGTCTTTGCAATCACTTGCTATGCATCAGAGAGCTGGACAATGACTAGAGAGGATAGAAGGAGAATTAACGCCTTTGAGTTGTGGTGTTGGAGAAGAGTATTGAATATACCATGGACTGCTAAGGAAAACAAACAGGTTCGTTCTGGAGAGGCAAGGATTCTGAAGTTTCACCTGACATGTTTTAAACATGTTGCAAGGTGGGACCATTACTTGGAGAAGGATGTAATATATATTATTTATATGTATGTGTACGTGTCTGTACATGTATATATATTTACAGCTTGCTCGGATCCACAATCAACACCCTTAACATCCACTTCCTAAACAGCAATGCCTCAGGAAACTCTATGAACTTTGATAAATGTCAATAGTTGTAGAGAGGCTGCAGGCCTTTTGTTCATAGGATCACTATGAGTCGTGATCAACTCGAAGGCAATAAACAACAACTA
>NW_006400016.1:786263-789184 GCF_000299155.1 Elephantulus edwardii
TATATATATAACTGGAGAGCAGGTGAGAGAAACAGATGAAAGAGAAAGACAGAGAGACTGGATAAAGATGATGAGAAATAGGAAAAGGACCAGGGAATCCAGAACTTAGGGGTTTCTTGCCAAAGGGCACCCACACTGGGTTTATTGCTGCATCCACAGTTAGTGCTGGTCATCTTGTTAGAGCCATTTCAGTTAAATTAATTTCTTAGGATCACATGCTTCAAAGAGGACTAGCAAGCTTTCTTCAGAGGTTTGTCACAGACACATGAACATCAGATAAGTAAGGAAAGAAAAGTTTTTTAAACATAATATGCCATCAAAGAAACAGAGAAAAAAGACGTTGGTTCAGGTTTGTTGTTACTGCTATGTACCACTGAGTTCAGTACGACTCATAGCGACCCCATGGGCAACAGATATGAAACCTGTCCTATTCCGCACTATTCTCATCATCTCTTACACACTCGAATCCACAGCTACAGTCACTGTGTCAATCTGTCTTGTTCACCTCTCTCACTGCTATGATGTTCCTTTCCAATGAATAGCTTCTTCTAGCAACATGTCCAAAATTATGAGATGAAGCTTTGTCATCCTTGTCTCAAAGGAGCACTCTGGCTGCACCTTCTCCAAGACATAATGCTCTCAGGTAGGGATTAATAATTTATGGGCTGCTTCTTCTTCAGGGTTTGATTCCTTCTTCTATAGCTGTGTCTGTTTTACCCAAAAGAACTGATTGACACTGAAATATTTCAGGAAGTACTATATGATCAAGAACCAATGGTGATGAAGAAGTTCAAGCTGCACTGAAGACACTGGCAAAAATAAGCCCCAGGAATTGATGTGATACCAATTGACATGTTTCACTAGTCTGTGACAGTGGGCAACTGACTAGAAGAGATCTGTATTTGTTTCCATTTCCAAGAACAGTGATCCAGGCTTCCTCCACATCTCCTTTTCAAGGTGGAAGGTCCATTCCATCTTTGGGACATAACTTTCTAATAAATCTATTTTTCCTTTTACCTTTTTTTTTTAAAAAGTGATCCGACAGAATGTAAAAATCATCAAACAAAATCATTATTGCATATAAGTAAAATATTTCTGAAGAGCATCCAAAAATGGCTAGAACAGTCTATTGACAGAGAACTTCTAGAAGTTTAGGCTGGGTTTAGAGGAGGCCAAAGCACGGGTTATCAGTGGCAAGTCAAATGGATCCTAACTGAAAGCAAAGAATAGTATAAGAATGTCTATTTGTGCTTTATTGACTATGGAAAGACGTTTGACCATAATAAAATATGGTTAACATTGAGAAAAATAGTAATACCAGAACACTTAATTGTACTTATGCAAAACCTATACCTAGATCAAGAGGTTATGTTCTAACAGATCAATGGAACACTGTTGTTGTTGTTATGTGCCTTTAAGTTGCTTGCTACTTATAGTGACCCCACCTATAATAGCTCTGGAACCTACTCTGTCTGGTGCCAGACTCATCTTCTCCGACACACCCATCCCCCATTACCTCAGTCACTGAGTCAATCCATCTCATTTAGGGTCTTCCTCTCTTGCACTCTCTCTCCACTCTCCCAAGCAGCATGTTCCTCTCTAAGGTCTGGTTACTCCTTGCAACATGCCCAAAGGATGTCAAACAAAGCCTCAGAATCCTTGCCTCCAAGAAACAGCCTGGTTTCACCCTCTCCAGGACAAACCTCTTTGTTCTCCTAGCAGAGAATTGGTGTGTTCAACACTTTTCTCCAGCATCACAATTCAAAAGAATCAATTATCCTTCTGTCTACCTACCCATTGTCCAGCTTTCTGATGCATAGCAAGTAATTGCGAAGACCACGGCTTGGATCGGATCAGGCACATCTTAGATATCATTGCTCTTCAGTACTCTGGAGAGGTCCCTGACAGCAGATTTTCCCATTGACTTAGTCTTTTGATTTCCTGGCTGCTGGCTCAAGGGAACATTACATTAAATTAAGAATAGTATGTGTCACTTCACATCTGCACATGCGCGCCCCGATGCTGCCTCCTTGATGCGTAGCGCTGCCCACGTGGTAGCCATGCACCTCAGCTGGACGCCCAGCCCTTAGGGCTGCTCTGCTTGCGTGGGAGCCCCTGCGGCTGCAGGGCCCTGAACACCGAGCGAGACAAAGCTTTTGTTGAATTCCTGAGCAATGAAATTAAAGAAGAGAAGAAGACCCAGAAACTTAAGTCCCTCCCCACGATAGCTGGAGGTTGGGAGGAGAGGTGAAAGGAAGCTAAATTAGTTCCGCAAGTTGCTGGAGAAAAGATCACTGTCACTTTCAACATTAACAATAGTATCCCTCCAACATTTGATGGAGAGACGTCCCCACAGGAGCAGAAAGTTGAAGAAAAAGAGCCCGAACCAACCTCAACACCTAATTTTGTGGTTGCAATTATAAAGAGTGATGGCAAGAAGACCCTTGTGCTTGACTGCCATTATCCAGAGGATAAGGTTGGGCAAGAAGAGGAGGAAAGTGACACTTTGTATATTAAGGAAGTGAGTTTTCAGTCCACTAATGAGTCTGACTGGAATGACACAGACTACACATTCAACACAGATTCCATGGACTGGTCTTTGTGTGACCACTCAGCGGATTTCCTTGCAGACCAAGGAGTGGACAAGACGTCTACAAATGAACTGGTGGAGCTCTGCATGACCCTGGAGCACCAAGAATACATTAATTACTGGAAGACTTCAAAAGTTTTGTTAAAACCCAGTAGAGCAGAGCAGATAGAGACACTGGAAACCTTAGTTTTCTATCAGTGGCACAAAACCTACTCTAAAAGCCAGACATGTGCCCTGAAATGATGGTAACGTAATATCATGGAAGGGGAGGAATTAAAACTTAAATTATTTCTTATACTTCTGTTTACTATTCATTCTTCCTTTTCTAAAA
>NW_006400016.1:789879-826591 GCF_000299155.1 Elephantulus edwardii
CTTGACATTGAGCCTCAATCCATATTGAAGGCTGCAGTCCTTGACCTTCTGCAGCAAGTGCTTCAGGTCCTCCTCAGTTTCAGCAAGCAGGGTTATGTCATTTGCATAACACAGATTGTTGATAGATCTTCTACCAATCCTGACACCACATTCCTCCTCATAGAGCCCAACCTCTCGGATAATCTGTTCAGCATATAGGTTGAAAAAGTATGGAGACAGAACATATCCCTGGGGTACGCCCTTCCCAATTTTGAACCATGCAGTTTTCTTGCTCTGTTCTGATGACTGCCTCCTGGTCCAAGTATAGGTTTCATATTAGCATGATCAAGTGTTCTGGGATTCCTATTCTTCTCAGAGTCAGCCACAGTTTGTTATGACCCACACAGGCAAACACCTTTGTATAATCAATGAAACACAGATAGACATTCCTCTGATATTCCCTGCTTTCAGCTAAGACCCATCTAACATTAGCTACAATATCCCTAGTACCACAACCCCTTCTAAACCCAACCTGGACTTCTGGCAGTTCTCTGCTGATTTGGATAATCTTCAGTAGAATATTGCTTGCATGTGAAATCAATGGTATTGTTCTATAGTGTCCACACTTCTTTGGAATGGGAACAAATATAGATTTCTTCCAGTCAGTTGGACAAGTGGTTGTTCTCCAGATTTCTTGGCACAACTTGGTGAGCATGTCCAGGGCAGCACCTGTTAGCTGAACTATGTCAATTGGTATAGCATCTATTCCTGGGGCCTTATTTTTTGCCATTTCCTTCAAAGCAGCTTGAACTTCTTCCTTCACCACTATAGGCTCTTGCTCATATGTTGTTTCACTAAATTCTTCTGTGTCTGACAATTCCTTTTGATACAGTGACTCAATATATTCTTTCCATCTTCTTTTAATACTTCCTGGATCATTTAATATTCTGCCTAAAGCATCCTTGATTATAATAACTCAAGGTTTGAATTTGTTCTTAAGTTTCTTGAGCTTAAGAAATGCTGAGCGAGTTCTTCCCTTTGGATTTTCTGACTCCAGCTCCTTACACATTTCATTGTAATATTTTGCTTTGTCATCCCGCACTAACTTTTGAAATCTTCTTTTCAGCTCTTTAGTATCTTGAATTCTTCCTTGTGCTTTGGCTTCTCTCTGCTCCAGTGCAATATTCAGAGTTTATTCTGACATCTATTTTAGTCTTTTCTTCCTCCTCTGTCTTTAATAGCCATTTGCACTCTTCCTGGATGATACCCTTGATATCCTCCCACAACTCATCCAGTCTTCACTCATTGGTGTTCAAGGCCTCAGGCCTGTTCCTGAAGTGGTTCTGAAATTCATGTGGGATTGACTCAACGTCGTATTTTGGTTCCCGTGGATCCAGTTTAATTTTCCTCAGCTTCAGCTTGAACTTTCATATGAGTAGTTGGTGGTCTGTTCCACAATCAGCTCCTAGCCTAGTTTTCACAGCTGATATTGAGCTTCTCCAGTGGTTCTTTCTGCAGATGTAATCAATCTGATTCCTATGCATACCATCAGGTGAAATCCATGTGTATAACCTGTGTTTATGTCTCTTAAAAACATATTTGCAATGAATAAGTCATTGATCGTGCAAACTTCAATCACTTTCTCTCCAGCTTCATTTCTGTCACCAAGTCCATGTTTTCCAACCACTGATTCTGATTCTTCTTCTCTGTTCCCAACTTTGGCATTCCAGTCACCCATTATTATCAATGCATCTTGACTGCATGTTCGATCGATCTCTGACTGTAAAAGTTGGTAGAAATCTTCTATTTCCTCTCCCTTGGCTCTGTTTGTTAGTTCATATATCTGAATGATAGTGGTATTCACTGGCCTTCCTTGTATGCATATGGATATTATCCTGTCACTCACAATATTGTACTTCAAGATGGATCTAGAAATGACTTTTTAAACTATGAATGCAACCCCGTATTTCCTCACCTTTTCATCTCCAGAGTAATATATCATATGATCATCTGACTCAAAATGCTCCATGCCAATCCATCTCATCTCACCAATGTCTAGTATGTCAATATCTATACATTCCATTTCTTCCTTAACAATATCTAATTTTCCTAATTTTCCTACATTCATGGTTCTTACATTCCATGTTCCAATCACTAGTGTCTGCTTATAACTCTTCCTCTTCCTTTGTGTCTCCATACTTGAAAGCTCCATGATAGAAAAGAAAATTAGTTTATTCCTTAAAAAAAGAGTGAATAATAATAAAAAATATAATAAAATTTTTAAAAAGTGATATGTGTCAGGTTGTATCCTCTCTCCATACCTCTTCTATTTGTACACTGTGAAAATAATTCAAGAAGCTGGACGTTATAAAGAAGAATGTGGCATCAGTATCTGAGGAATATGCATTAACAATCTTTCCTAATTAGTGAGGAGCAATGATATTAGTTTGAAGACTAAGGTGCACCTGATTCAGATCATGGTCTTTCCAAACACTTACTATGTATCTCTGAGAGCTGGACAATGAATAAGAACGGCAGAAAAAAGATCAGTGCCGTTGAACTGTGATGTTGGAGGAGAACTCTGAATATCCCATGTACTGTCAAAAGAAAAGAAAAAGATAAAACTTGGAGAAATTGAAGCCTGCTCTTTGGAAGCAAGGATGTTGAAGCTTCATCTCATATTTTGGATATGTGGGTGTGGGGAGGCTATTCCTTGGATAGGGACATCATGTTTGGAAATGTAAAGGGACAACAGTGGCGAGCTCTGGTGGCCTAGTGGCAAGAAGCTGCAATTGCACGGTTCGAATCCACCAGATGCTCTGCTGGAGAAGGAGGAACAATCTCCTTTTGTACCAGTCAGATCTGATTTGACGGTACACACAAAAAATAATGAAATAAAATAAGTTTTTTAAAAAAAGGACAACAAAGGAGAGGAAGATATTCAACCAGGTGGACTGACATAATGACTGCAGCAATGGGCTCAAGTGTGTTAGATTGTGGGGTTGGCACAGGACAGGACAGGGTTAATATCTGTTGTTCACAGGATTACTATGGGGCCATACTAAATGCAATGGTACTTAACAACAACAATGGCTGCTTCTGATTGGTGGAGATGGACAGTTTGTCCCTCCATAGTGATCACTTGATACTGTGATATTTTTTCAGATAGAATGCAAAGCTGATAACATTGCAGCCTGTACCTGCAGCAGCCCAAGCTGATCCTTTTACTCTCATCACTCTCACTGCCCCGCACCCTCCACCCTCACACGCACAGGCTGTCCACATGTTTTCACAAACCACAATTCACCCTCTCAGATTCTTACACACACACTCATATGGGTACTTCACTTCCTCCTGTACTCCCTGAAATCTCTCACATTCATGCACACTCCCCAGTAGAGATCCCTGACATTCCTGAAGAGCCCAATCTGCGCTCAGGGAGTGAAGGGATTTTCCAAGGTCACATTTCAGGGCAGGGAAGAGCTGGAAGTCTACCTCCCACACTGGGCCCAGCTCTCTGCTCCCTGGTTGAGCTGGGACAGCCTTGTTCTGATCTGCCCACTTTTCTGCCATGCAACCCCACACCAAGCACAGACCAGGCCCTTGGGTTTGCAGGTGCTGGGGAGGCACCGAGGAATGTGCCTGGCATGTGCTGACAGAGGATTTCCTGTACTAGCTGGTCTGGGAGGAGTGCTGGCCAGAGGTCCAGAGCTGGAGACTTGTGAGTGGACCCAGGGGAGGAGGACGTGTGAGGATGAGCCCAGCCGATCAGAGGACAGGACCCAACTCAGCCTCCTTGAGGGATTGTGAGTGAGGAGAGAATAGCAGAGGTGGGGTAGCAGGATAGAGGAAGAGAAACCAACAAAGAGGAGACTAAGAAAGAAAAAGAATCTAAGACAGGGAGAAAGACAGAGACAGAAACAGGGGAGGGGGACAAGAGAGAGGAGAGCAGAGGCAGAGTAGCAGGAAAGAAGAGAGAGAAACAGAACAGCAAAGAGAGAAATAGAGACTTATACAGTGAATCTAAGACAGAGAGAGAGGGGGGAGAGAGAGAGAAACAGAAAAAGAAGAAATGAAGATATAAACCAGAGAAAGATAGAAGTAGACACAGGAGAGAGGTGATGGACACTATGGAGGCCATGGGCAGAGGGCCTGAGCGGGCCCTCAGGACCCCGAGAACTCCCGGCAGCACTGTCCTGCTGTTCACGGGGCTGCTGGCCACAGGTGAGTGCAGCCTTGGTCTGTGGGCCAACACCTGGCAGTCCTCAATGCTCATCCACATTCCTCAGCCAGATCCCAAATAATCCTCGCTCACTGATCACCTTGGATTCCCAGGCCTGGCTCAGTCGCAGGTCCCTGCCTTGGTCCACCGAGACTTCTGGGCCCTGCCTGAAAATGTGACGGTCTTGGAGGGGGCCACAGCTGAGCTGCAGTGCGGGATCAGCGCCCCTGGCAGTACGGTGCAGTGGGCCAAGGATGGACTTCTTCTAGGCCCCGACCCAAGGATTCCTGGCTTCCCACGGTACCGCCTCAAGGGAGACCCTGCTAAAGGTAAGGGGACAGAACCTGAGGCCCTGAACCACCAGAGGAGGCCAATGGGAATGACCTCAGGTCCTCCCTGCAGGAGAATTCCACCTACATATCACAGCGTGTGACCTCAGTGACGATGCAGAATATGAGTGCCAGGTCGGCCGTTCAGAGACAAGTCCCGAACTTGTGTCTCCCAAAGTGATCCTCTCTGTCTTGGGTATGCATGAGGGACCTCCAGAACCCTGGAATCACAGCCTTCTTCCTACCCAGGAGTCATTTATTGAATTGTTGTCATTGCTAGATGCCATCAAGTCGAGTACAACCCATAGCAGTCCTGTGAACAACAGATCTGAACCCTGTCCTGTTACACCCTCAGAATCTCACACTTGGTCATGATGAAGGGACTCAACTCATCATTTTTCCTTCTCAGTGCTGAATGACCTTTTCTCACCAGTGCCCCCCAAAGTGCTCCAGATGACCCCTGAGGCAGGGACTTTGGTTACCTGGGTAGCTGGACAGGCATACACAGTCACCTGTGTCACTGGAGATGCAAAGCCAGCACCTGACATCACCTTCTTCCAGAGTGAGTGTGGGCAAACTGTAGGGTCAGTCTGAAGCTCTGCCCTCTGCTCTCCTAAGGGTCCCAGAAAATATGTCATCTTTGAGCCAAGAACAAGCAGGAGAGGTGTGCTTTTGGCTACACTACATTTAAATTGGGATCTGGTGTATGGAAGAGTCTAGGAAATATCCAGGGAGGAGGCATCCAGGAGACCACAGGAGCCCCTCAGCTAAGACCCAAGGGAGAGGCCAAGCTTGGACAAGGATACTGATAGTGTTAATGCAGAAATGGGTGCTGGGGAGGGAGGGGCGATGAGACAACCCTGCAAGAGAGTAAGAAGGGAAGAGATCCAGGACCCTGCTCCCTCCTGCCCCAGGACTCATCCAGGGATGTGGAGTGAACAGATTCAATGCACTAGATCCTTTTCTTCTAGAATTAGAAAGAGGAGGCATCACGTCCTCCCTGAAGGCTTTCAGACTGGGCTTCTCAGTCTGAGGAGTCCAGCTTCCCTTCAGCCCTTTTCTACCCCAAGGTGGACAAACCATTTCTGACGTCTTTGTTGACGTGAATGATGGATCTCAGGAGAGACTCTTCACCACAGAGGCCACAGCCAGGTTTGGCAGCTGAGACATCCTTCCCAACCCAAATGCCCAATTCCCCCTGAGAACTTCATACCCCCGGGGATTCAAACATGGAAACCTGAGTCACATGACTATCTGGGTCCCAATACTTAATCCTGACCCTCCAAAATGTCTTCACTGCCACCTAACTTTCCAAGGTATTTAGTACAAAGATTTGGGCCACATGTGGGCCTCTTAGACCCACATTCTGACTGATCCTCCAAATCTCCCCCATGGAAATGTCAGATGCCAGAGAAAGTCAACATGGAAATCTGATCAGGCCCAGAGACCTGGGATCTCCACTCTATGTCTTAACTTCCTAGATTTCAGATGATGTCTCTGACCCCGGCATCATAACCTCCCACCCCTAGGGTGACTCCTCAGAGCTCAGACAATGGGCAATTGCTGGTTTGTGAGGGGTCCAGCCCAGCTTTGGAATTCCCCATGAAGGTCTCAATCACCATGAATATTTTGTGTAAGTGAGGATCCAGCTGTGCGTAGGGGTTGGCGGTCTTGGTGGAACACAAGAATGTGAACAATCCAAGCATTTAAATAAGAGAGGAGGAGGGGGAGGAGGGGAACAGAATACAGAAAGGATGGAGTCCCTGGACCCACTGAGTGACTGCTGCACCTCAGTCCCACCAGGACCCCCTGTCATTGAGTGGCCAGGCCTGGATGAGGGGCATGTGCGTGCTGGGCAGATCTTGGAGCTGCCGTGCAAAGCCCAAGGGGGGAACCCACCAGCCACCCTGCAGTGGCTGAAGGTGAGGGCAGAAGAAGCAGACTGGAGGTGGGGGAGGACCAGGGTCAGGAACTAGTCCTGGGCCAACCCGAGACTGTCACTGTCCTCAGAATGGCCAGCCCGTGTCCACAGCATGGGGCACACAGCATGCTCAGGCAGTGGCCCGCAGTACACTGCTGATGACTGTGCGGCCCGAGGACCAAGGAGCCCGGCTCAGCTGTGAGGCCCACAACAGCGTGTCCACAGAGACCCAGGAACGTAGTGTCACCTTGCAGGTCATCTGTGAGTCAGAGTGCCAACTGCCTGTCAGTTCTAGCCCGAGAACTATGTGTGTGCCTCCGGATCACCCCTCAACTCCTCATTATCTGCCCCAGTTCCCTGTCTGATCTGATCCTCGTCTCCTCTGACCACTTGTCTCCACAGTCCCCCCCAGTGCCATTACCATCCTGGGGTCTGTGTCCCAGGCTGAGAACAAGAACATGACCCTCGCCTGCGTCAGTAAGTCCAGCCGCCCACAAGTCCTGCTGAAGTGGTGGCTGGGCTGGCGGCAGCTGCTGCCCACGGAGGAAACAGTCATGGAGGTGAGGTGGGACCTCAGGCTGGAGACTGAGGAAGGAGGTCAGTGAGGGCCTGGAGTCCGGGGTCCTGAGGCTGGCCCCTAAATCTGAGATACAAGGAGATGGAAGGACTGATGGCCTTGGGGGAGGGCAGGATGGACAGTGTGACAGAAGGGTACAGAAACCTCATGTGTCCCTCTTAGGATCTAGAGTTGATTAGACCTCTGGTAATGTGGATAGGGGTGGCAGGCCCCCAAGTGTGAAACTTGCTCTCTGACAGGGCCTCCATGGTGGCCACATCTCCATGTCCAACCTGACATTTCTGGCACGGAGAGAGGACAACGGGCTGACGCTCACTTGTGAGGCCTTCAGTGAGGCCTTTACCAAGGAGACTTTCAAGAAGTCGCTCACCCTAAATATCAAATGTGAGCCTACTCCAGCCCCAGGATGTCCCTAAGCCACAGAGACCCCTCTTCCAGGCCCTGAGAGGGAAAACACCCTTCCTGGTTCCCTCCATCTCAGATCCTGCTCAGAAGCTGTGGATCGAGGGTCCTCCAGAAGAGCAGCGACTCCGGGCTGGAACTCGTGTCAGGCTGGTGTGTTTGGCCATAGGGGGCAACCCAGAACCTTCTCTAACCTGGTACAAGGTTAGTGTCCAGCAAGAGAAATAATTGGGGAAAGGAGATTCTGAGCAAAGGAACTAAGAATGGGGTGGGAGGTTTGGAGGGGAGGGCATTAAAAAAATGAGGAAATTCTGGGTAAGGCCTGAGAATGCAGGGAGTTTCCTGGCCTGTGATGTTTGGTAAATGTAGCAGGGATGGATTTTGTGGAGCCATAGGTGGACGGAGCACCAACCTCTAGCTGGCAGTTTGAATACACCAGTGTCTCTGCTGCAGAAAGATGGACAGTCTCCTCCCGTGCAATTTATAGTCTCAGAAAGGCCGCTGGAGGGTCAGCTCCGGGTCGGTCTGCATTGAATGGCAATGAGTTGAATTCTGAGCATGCGGATTAGAGGTTGCATACGGCTGTGCCTGCCTATGTTGTATATATACCGTCAAGTCAGCGCGTTTTCAGAGGCAATAAATCACAAGACTGGAGACTACCCATCTTTGTCCCGCGGAGCAGATGATGGATTTGAACTTCATGCCTTCTGTTGGGGAAGCAGCTCCTTGCCACTAGGCCACCAGAGACCCCATGCCTGCCTATAGGAACACATTTTCCTCCAGAGCGAAAAGGCTGCGTCTAGACTGGCAGTGGCCAGTCCGATGGATGGGTGTGTCAGCGCTTGTGGTGAGGGGTAGATGCCCAGGCTGACGCTCAGCCCCCACCTCCCCAGGACTCCCGCACAGTGACCGAGCCGCGGTCTCCGCAGGAGCCACGGCAGGTGCAGCTGGGAAATCTGGAGAAGTCGGGAAACACTTTCTCCCGCGAGCTGGTGCTGATCACCAGCCCATCCGACAACAAAGCCAAGTTCACATGCAAAGCAGGCCGTCTCAGCTCGTCCACACAGCTCGTGGTGCAGTGTAAGGGCGCAGACAAGAGGGGAGGGTGGGCGTTCAGTGCGTGAAGCGGAGCCAGAACTGAGATCCCACCAGCCAAAGACGCAGGGTTTGAGGAGGAGCGGGGGCAGGGAGCGGCGGAAGCAGGAGGTCTTCTCTTTCATCTCTGACCCTCGCTCTCAAGTTCCCCCAACAAACGTGACAATCCTGGCCAACAACTCGGCGCTGCGCCCCGGGGACGTGGTAAACCTGACGTGCATCAGTATCAGCAGCAACCCCCCCGTCAACCTGTCGTGGGACAAGGAGGGGGAGAGGTGAGGGAGAGAGAGGGGCGAGCAGTCCCGCCCCCGCCCGCCCGACCTCATGCCCAGTCGCCGCCCCTTCTGGCTTTCGTCCCACCGAGATCCCGCCCCCTTCGGGTTCACAGCCTGGAAGGCGTGACCGCGCCGCCCCGGAGCGCCCCCTACAAGGGCTTCGGCGCAGCCATGAGCGTCCTGCTGCGAGTGGCATCCCGCGACAACAGCCACCGCGTCATCTGCCGTGCATACAGCGCCGAGCTCCAGGAGACCGTCAGCGCCTTCTACAGCCTCAATGTGCTGTGTATGTGCGCTGCCCAGGACTGACTGACCCTGCAGACTCCCGGCCTCACCAGATGCTGTGCTTTCCCTCCGTCCTCAACTGTTACTGAGCTTTATCCTGACTCTTGACCTTGCACCAACTACTATTCAGCTATTGTCCCCATCCTGATGTTGCTTTGGTCCTTTGTCCCCGTCTTAACCACTATGTGATCCCCACGTGCTCGCCACCACGTCATCCTCAACCCTTGACTTTTATCTTGACTCCTCTTTCTATCTATAACCTTTTCTGTTTTGACCTGTTCTTGACCTCTGCTCTACCTGAAATGTTACCTTGCCCCCAACCTAATCGTGACCCTAGCTTTAAACCGTGAATCTGTGTCTGACCTGGAATCTGCGCCCTGGATTCCAACCTTAGCAATTATCTTCATTCCCGGGATCGACCTTTCTGCAGACCCTCCCGAGTTTCTGGGAGAGCAGATTCCTGTGGTGACCGCCGTGGAGCACGGCGAGGTCACACTGCCCGTGTCCGTGTCTGCCAACCCCGCTCCCGAAGCCTTCAACTGGACATTCCGGGGCTACAGGCTCAGCCCAGGTGTGCGGAGAGAACAGGGAGACAAGGGCGGTCCTGGGTACTGAGAGCCGAGCAGGCGCCTCACTGTGCCTCCCCCCGCAGTTGGCGGACCCCGGCATCGTATTCGGCCTGACGGAGCTCTGCAGCTGTGGAACGTGACTCGCGCGGACGATGGCCTCTATCAACTGTACTGCCAGAACTCAGAGGGCACCGCTGAGGTGCTTGTGCGTCTGGACGTGCACTGTGAGTTCCCTTTCCGCCCTAGCAAACTGCTGGAGAGTAGGAGCCCTGCCCACCATGGACACCACGCCGCCAAGGGCAACCTCAGCCACTGCGGAAGCCCTGCCTATCGTGGATACCGCCTCTGAAGCCCCTCCCACACTGTAGTCACACCCACGCTGGAGCCACGCCCACTAAAAAATGTACTAGATTCTGGCTCCTAGCGCTTCTCTATGGAGTTTCCTAGGCTTTAAATCTTGAGTGGAGGAGACTGCCTAATCTTTCTCTCATAAAATGGCTGGTGAATTAGAACAGAACACTCTACATGACCAGAACTCGACAAGGAGACCGAAGTTGCAATTTTACCTACAAAGGAATTTCACCAACATGGCAGCTACTTCCATGAGAAAGCCACTCCCCTTGGTAATACCACCACCACAACACAGTTCTGGAAAATTTCCCAACTTACTCTAAGTTCCACAGAGGCATGGCCGCAGTTGTCAACCCTGAGAACCCTCTTCCAATTGTTCCTGATAATGAGCTGACTGTGACCATATCACAACTTCCTTGCACACCTTTAAGACATCGCTCCCACCTGAGACCCTTTCCTACGGTGCCCTGTAAGGTCCAAGTGACATACACAAGCCTCTGCCCCTCCCCAGATGCGCCCAACATCCGCACCCTCCAGGATCCCACTGAGGTGGATATCGGAGGTTCTGTGGAAATAGCCTGCACCGTTGAAGCCAACCCCATCCTCCCAGGGATGTTCAATTGGGAAAAGCTAGTGAGTTTCCAGCCTCTGGTGAATGGAGATGGGGGATTGGGGGACTACAGTGTTGACTGTGATCTCCTTGGGAGTGGGAGCCACCTCTGTATGAGCTTGCACATTTATGTCAGGAGCATGTTCCAACAAGAACTGTTTATAGAATGGCTGATAGATGGGTAGGTGTATGGACAGATAGATAATGGATGGGTGTTTGGATAGATGAGTGAGTGAACAGTTAGATGAGCAAATAAGTGTGTGGGTGAATTTATGGACAAGTAGATAAACAATAAACAGATGGTAGATGGGTAGCTAATTGACTACACAATATAAGTGGATAGATAGAGGAGAGGAGAAGCAGGGCAATGAATGAACTGATGCACCATCAGCAGAAAGATGTCTATGGAAAGATGATGGATTAATGGATGGATGGATAAGAGAATGGGTTGTGGGTCAGTGGAGAAATGGATAAATGAATGAAGAGGTGTATATGCTTATGGGTGTGTTTATATATCACTGAGTGAATAGGGTGGATGAATGGAGAATGGGAGTAGTAATGTTGTGTATCATCATCGAGTTGGAACACATAGCTGACCCTCCAGAGAGTTTCCAGAAGCAGTAAATAACATGGGAAGAGATTGCCCTTCCTTCTCCTGTGGAGCAGCTGGTGGGTTCAAATCACATGCCTTTGGATTGGCAGTTCAACTTCTTATCACTAAGCGGTGTGATAGATGGGTGGATCAAAACCAAAAAAGATTGGATTAATGAATAAATGAATACATGAATGGAAGTACTGATAGATGATTCCAAGTGTTAATGGCTGGATTGGTGGATGAATGAGTAGATCTATGCGTGAATGGTCAGACAGATGGATATAAAAGTGAATGATGGGAAATTTTTATTTGCAACTCTATAGAGGATGATTCCATCTGAGAGGGAGCCTTGCTTGACCCAATTCTGAGCATGCTGCTTATAGGGCCTGATTGTGAGGCCCAACCTCTGAGTCTTGGGCTTCCAGGAGGAAGAGGAGGAGGACCAGAGCATGGATGACATAGAGCAAGGATCAAAGGGATCCACAGGATATCTGAAGATTCAAAAGGCCAAACTGGCCCAGGCTGGCGCGTACCAGTGCATCGTGGACAATGGGGTGGCACCTCCAGCCCGAGGGCTGGTTCGCCTTATCGTCAGATGTAAGTAGCATTTAAATTCTTGACAGAAAGGCCAGTCACTGGACTTGAAGTTCTCATATCTTTCCACATGCTTTGTTTTGACCCACTCCCTTCCAGATGCACCTCAGGTGGAGCACCCCACTCCCCTAAGTAAGGTGGCTGCAGCTGGAGACAGCACCAGTTCTGCCACCCTCCATTGCCGTGCCAGAGGTGTCCCCAATATTGTCTTTACTTGGGCTAAAAATGGAGTCCCACTGGACCTCCAGGATCCCAGGTGAGCCCAGACTCGGCCAGGTAGCACCTCAGCTCCAAATGGTCCTTCCCCCAAGTCCCTGCTTCCTCTCCTTTCCTCTCCAGGTACGTGGAGCACACATACCACCAAGGTGGGGTCCACAGTAGCCTCCTGACCATTGCCAACGTGTCTGCAGCCCAGGATTATGCCCTCTTCACCTGCACAGCCACCAACCCCCTTGGCTCAGATCACACCAACATTCAACTCGTCAGCATCAGTAAGGCAGGAACAGGTTCTGAGGGTATTAGGGGTGTTATCTAGGACAACCCCAAAGTCCCTAGTTGGCCTCCGACTGGCAGCCTTCCTGAAACTTGAGAAGGATTTTTGATGAGATGAAGTTTTTCCTGAAAACCCCAGGAAGCCTAGGCCTTTAGGGTAAACACAGAGAGAAGGCAGCAACAAACAGCAGGAAACAAACCTTTTTTTTTAAAAAAAAAAAAACAAAAACACCATTTTAAGGGTGTTTTTCTTTGGGACACTTTTGGTTCCAGTGGCTGGGGGTGGGGGGGATGTCTTAAACTAAGAGAAAAAGCAAAGATGGGAGGATTTATTGGCTCAAGTAACTAAAAAGATTTTAAAGAATTAGTCTAGGTTCATCTGTTGTCAACTCCGCGTTGGCTTTATGCTCAGGGTCTGATCTGTTGTTCACAAGGTCTCAAGGAGTCGTACTTGACTCGACGGCACCTAACAGAAATAACTACATATGGTATTTTGTCTTTTCCAGGGGAAAGGAACAATTTTCTCTTTCTAGCAGTAGGATGAAAATGCTAGAATGAAATTTCATTGTCTCTGCTTACTTCCAGTTCACTCCTGAGCCTATCACATGGCCCATGGGGGAAGAGGCAGGATTGGGGATGAGAGAAGCAGCACACTATCAGACCTGTTGTTGTTGTTGTTGTTGTTGTGTACTGTCAAGTGAAGCTGGCACCCACTTACAACTGACCCTCCAGTATGGTTCAAACCATGTGTCTATGGAATTACAGCAGTTTCTTACCTACTAGGTCACCAAAGCTCCCTAAGGTCTGTCCTAGGAGGAGGGAAGTCTCCTCCCTCAGGAAAACATGATGAGAATGAGGAGGATGGTTCTCCAATGAAATCCACAGGCACACTGAACAGATACCCACTACGAGTAGAGTGTGTATTCACGTCTCTTAGGATAAATCTGGGAAGAATCTCCCAGAACCCCTTTGTACTCTGACCACATCTTCCTTCTCCATCCTTCTTCCCAAAGGCCGCCCTGACTCCCCATCGGGATTAAAGGTGGTGAGCATGACCCCTCACTCCGTGGGGCTGGAGTGGAAGTCTGGCTTTGATGGGGGCTTGCCACAGAAGTTCCACATCAGGTGAGTTCCAGTCAAGGGAGTAAGGGGTGACAGCCCGTAGTGCTGGAGCCTCTCCCTGAAGTGATTGCCCTTCTTGTCGTGCAGATACGAGGCCCTGGGGACTCCGGGGTACCTCTATGTGGATGCCCTACCACCCCAGGCCACCACCTTCACATTGACTGGGCTGCAGCCGTCTACACAGTACAGGATCTGGCTGCTGGCCAGTAATGCCTTGGGGGACAGTGAATTGACTGGCAAAGGAATCCAGCTCTCAGTTACCACTCCAGGTGAGAACAGATAGTCTCAGGCAGATTGAAGAATTCTGTCAGGTGGGGATTGTATGGAATTGTATGTTGTTGTTGTTGTTGTGTGTTGTCAAGTTGGATCTGTATCATAGGTGACCCTCTAGTGGGTTTTCAGAGGCAGTAAATCACATGAGAGATTGATCGTTTTTCTCCCACAAAGCAACTGGTGGATTCAAACCTTTGGGATTCCAGCACAGCTTCTTACCAGTAGGCACCTTGCCCCTATCGGATGGTATAGTTAAAAAAAAAACAAAACGACAAAGCTCAGCCTCATTGGCATGGAGTGAGAACTGACTGACATCTGCCCTGCAGTGGGTTTCCCAGGCTGTAACTGCATGGGAGGAGATTGTCCATCTCTCTTGTGAAGCCACTGGTGTATTGGAACTGTCAGAAAGGTGTGACCTCTGGGTTAGCAGTGAAACTCTCTAGGGATGACGCCACCCAAGCTCTGCATAGCAAAACTGTTGTTATATACTATGAGGTGAAACCAACTCATAGGTGATCCTTCAGCAGGTTTTTAGAGACTATAAATCACAGGAGACAAGAGTGCCCATCTTTCTCCCACAGAGAAGATGGTGAATTCAAACTATACGGCTTTGGGTTGGCAACAGCTCCTTACCACTAGGCCACCAGAGTAAAATAGGTACCTATATTCTTTCATATTTTACATATGAAGAAACTGAGGCCCAGAGATATTAAACAAGTTGCCCAAAGGCACACAGCGAGGAAGAGGTAAAGATGAGAGGGCAGCACAAGCTGGTGAATTCCACAGACAAGTTTTCAGCCAACTTACTGTTTGAATATGATTATTGATCTGAGAGAAAAAAGTTAGAAAATAGTTTGAATTGAATAAAAAGGAAAATAATGGTTCTTAGGAGGGAGACCAAGATGGCAGCAACACAGTTTTTGAGAAAAATTATGTACAAGGAAATCTCAGCCAAACTAATTTTTGAGGATGCCCAGTGTCTTGCTTTTCATGACATTTCTCCTCCAGCACTGACATATTTTCAGATGATAACTAAGAAACATATCTTTTAGATTTCTGTAGTAGAAGATGATTAATATTGTCTTGGGTCTTTAATTTATGTTGGCAAGACACGTACTGCTGACCTGGCCTGACCTGGGTTACTGCATGGTGGTGAGTGAGGTTTCAGACAGGACAGGCTGGTTCTTGTGTTCACCTCCATATCCCTGGACATCAGCAGATGAATTGGACTGGCTAAGGGAATATTCTTCCCTTCTCCAGGCCGTGGCCAGGTTGGGAAAATGGGCTGTGTTAAACAGTATACTCTGGTATACTCACTGGTAAGGAGTTGCACTGCCAACCCAAAGGCATGAGGTTCAAATCTAACATCTGCTCTGAGGGAAAACGATGAACAATCTTCTCCTGTGTGATCACCTGCCTATAAAAATCCACTGGAGGGTCATCTATGAGTCATTTCCAACTCAATGGTCCATAATAACAACATGAAGAAATTGAGGAAATAACTTTAAAAACCTGTATAAAATCAAAGACATTGTTTCGTGGTTTACAGTTAAAAAAAAAAAAAAGTGAATTCAAACCTCTCTATCCTTTCCCAGGCCTGGACCACCCTTCTGGAGAACCTGGCCACCAGCCTCCTACAGAGCAGCCCACAGGTGGGTACCAAGCCCACTGTTCCTTGCTGTAGAGAAGAACCTTCTAAGTGTCTCATCCCGCCTCCTCTCCTGATGTCTACAGTCTCTTAAAAACTAGCTCTTCCTGTTGCCTGGATGTGATACATTTTGTTCTATCTTTTGCCACGTGATGAATCACCCAAACCCAGGAGCTTCTGGCACATTTGTTATTTCTCATGATTCTGTGTATCTTACTGGGCACTTCTAGCCTGGACTGGTCTGACTATTAGCCTGATGGGGCAGCTCGTTTAGGCTGGCCTCCTTCTCATGTGTCCTACAACCACCTGGCTCTTAATTAAAATAACAGGAACAATCAACCAGCACCAGCCCTTGGCTTTTCCACTAGGGAGTGGTCACAAGAGATCCAGGAAGAGTAAAGAGATGGCAAGCTCCAACTCATAAGCAGTTTTGGGGTTTTGGTTTCTGTTGTTGTCTTAGACCAAGAGAAGCAAAACCAATTAAGCTTATCTCTAGGTAACTATGAGGGCGCTCTAGTGGCTTAGTGGTAAGGAACTGCCACCACAAAGGTATACAGTTCAAATCCACCAGCTGCTCCACAGGAGAAGGCTAGGCACTCTCTTCCCATGTGATTTACTGCCTCTGAAAACCTGCTGGAGGGTCAGCTATGGACTCAACTGTACACAGATATCTGTGAGCTCTAGTTGCCTAGTGGATAAGGAATTGCCTTGCCAACTCAAAGGCAGGTTGTCTGAATCCACCAGGTGTTCTGTGAGAGAAATATGGGCTATCTCCTATTGTGTGATTTACAGCCTCTGACAAGCCACTGGAGAGTCAGCTGCGAGTCTCTGTTCCAGCTCCACAGCACTCAGCAACATAGATATAGATTGACACAGTGACAACAACTACAACGGGCTTGAGTATGGAAGACACCATGAGGATGGTCAGAGCTGCCTTGATGACTCCTAACAACAACAACATAGACAGAGAGGCTGAATTCAAGGAAATTACCCATGTGCATTTAGAGGCAAGTCACAGGTCTATAGTTCAACCCGCAAGAGAAAGGCGGCTGGGGAGCAGAGTCTCAATCATCAGTAGGCATTTGTCTCAGACTGCTGGCTTGGAGGCTACCAGCTTCAGAGACTGAGATGACCAAGATCATTGTCGGGAATGGCTGCAGATGGCTGGCTTTGGATACTGATGAGTCCAGTCGGCAAGTATAGCAGGCTACTGGTTCAAGTCTAAAGACCATGAGCTAGCCAGATCTGACAAACAGATCTTCAACTTTTTTGTTTAGCAGAAAATCTAAACATAAATACTATACAGGCAACATCCCTGATAAGACCAATCCTTAATCATTAGAAGGTCAAAGTCATCGCCGTGGAGTCAGAACCAACTCCTAGTTGACCCTTCAGTGGGTTCAGAAGGTGCAAACTGCATGGGAGGAGATGGGCCATCTCTCTCCCACAGAGCATCTGGTGGATTCGAGTAGCTTGACTTTATTGGCCAGCATGGTGCAACACAGAACTTCCAGAGTATGGAAATGGGGCAGATTTTTGAGTTTTGCAAAGCTTTCCCTTCACTGCCTGGCAAGGAGGTTGTAAGAGACCAAATCTTAGCCATTGAAGGCAATAAAAAAAGAATTACTTGGCTCATGAAATTGAAAATTCAAGTTATGACTGGATTCAAATGCTCACAATTTTCACCAAGGATCTGTTTATTATCCTTTCTTGGCTTTGTCTTCTCTTATAGCTTCCTTCTCAGGTCTGTACAATGAGAAGTAAAATATTTTCCCTCATCCCAGCTCTATTCCATTCTTAGGCAGCCAACAGAGGAACAGTCCAAGCATTCAGAAAAGTCCCACTTTGGGTCAAATGCCTGTCTCAGGACCAACCACTATGGACACAGGAACAGGGTGCTTATTTGGCCAAACTAGACCATATTCTTTTAAGTCAGAAAGAGTGAGAAGTGGTTGTTTCTCCCAAAGAAAAATAAGAACTGCTTTTTTTTTAATGCAGTATCAGTTCTTTTTTTTTTCTTCATCTTTTTTTTAATAATTTTAATGAACATTTACAGAGATTTTGGATTTCCATTCATTCATTGCTGCACTTCAGAATATGAGGAAAAGACGCTGAGCAGATGTTTACACAGACAGAATCATTCATGGAAGTCAACTTGATATTGGCTGAGATGGAAGTCTGGGCAAAAATGAAGTAAACATAAATGAAGTTTGAAGGGCAAATAGAAGTTTGCTTGTGAAGAAAGGACATCTCAACCCAAGACACTAGGCTGGGCTGAGACTTGGAGCTGTAGTTCTACGAACGGCCAGTAGTTCGTTGGTGAACTGGAGGCTTCAACACCTGGTTGGTTAGTAAGGCTGCAGAGGTGCGGAGAGTCAGATCACAGAAGTTCTCACGTGCCCGGCTAAGGTGATAAAATTCCTTCTGAATCTAAAAACAAGGCTCAAACAGAGGGTAGGATCTAATGCTACTGGTTTGCCTTAAGAAAGGACCCATCTGCATTGGGGTGGCAAGGAGTGGGAATTGAGACTCCTGCTCATTTGCTCCCTTGACAATGAAGGAGGGTTACTGTTTGGTCCTGAGTCCCTCTTGGTCCTAGTTAGTTTTCAATCACTGAGGCATAGCTTCCTGTCCTCAGGACCCCCGGGGCTGCCCCTGCTGCCTGTGTTGTTTGCTATTGGGAGTCTCCTGCTACTTTCCAATGGATTCTGTGTTGGGGGATTCCTCTGGAAGTGGAGACAGAGGCACCTTGCTGAGGGTGAGGAGGCATCCAGTAGAGGAGGACCTAAGGGTGGTAATGGTGAAGGCCTTTCCACAGCCAGATTCACTAGAAGATCTCTAACCCCTCATCTCCTATTCCCATCAGGTATCTCAGAGAAGACAGAAGCAGGGTAAGTAGAGACAGTCAGTAAAGAAGCTTCTGCATAAGAAACTTGGGGAATGAGGGGGAACGGAGGGTCAACACTCGAACGTCCCCCATACCACCACCTTGGCAGGTCAGAGGAGGACCGAGTCAAGAACGAATACTCAGAGAGTCAGTTGACTAGAGACCGGGACACTCGCAGCTCCATAGTGAGTAGGATGGTCCCACCAAGCCCACAACAGAGAACTGAGTGATTAAAACACCACCATTGGCTTGATTTGAATCATCCTTTCCAGGAACAAGGTGCTCTGAGGATGGAAAGGATTTTATCTGAATTTTTCCCCTTTGGGTGATTGGTAACAGGTCAGCACATCAGATGTAGAGCTGTATTACCACTCCATGAGGGACTTCAGCCCTCAGCTCTCCCCCATGCCGGAGGAAGAGCCTTCCCCCCGAGGTGAGCTGTGCCTACATCTGGACTTGCCCACCCAAAGAAACCCCTGACGTCTGAACTGTGTGCACTAATAAATTCTTCCTTCCACTCCAACGGCAGGTTTCACAGGTCTTCAGGATGAGTGTACAGCGTTTCCAGGACCCCTGTATGATGAGGTGGAAAGACAGAATGCTCCTTCTGTAGCATGGGGAGCCCTCTATGACGAAGTACAGATGGTGAGGAAATTTTTGTCAGTAAATGTCTCAGCCAGTGTCAGAAATCCACCTACTACTGCACACTTGTATTAGTGGAACTGTTTCTGCAATAGAGGCCAACCTGTTGTTGTTCTGTGCCGTCGAGTCGCCTGCAACTCATAGATACCGTATGTGCAACAGCCCTAAACCCTGCTCTATCCCGTGCCAGTTCTTACTGCTTCCAACACACCTACCCCTATTAGTCACTGAATCGATCCATCTCATTGAGGGTCTTCCTCTCCTGCGCTGTCCCTCCACCCTCCCAAGCATGATATCTCTCTCCAAGGACTGAAACTGCCTTGTAACATAGCCAAAGTTTGTCAGATGAAGCTTCAGAATCCTTGCCTCTAAGGAGCAGCCTGGCTTCACCCTCTCCAGGATGATCTTGTTTGTTCTCCTAGCAGTCCATAGTATATTCAACACTTTTCTCCAGCACCACAGCTCAAAGGCATCAATTTACCTTCATCCTCCCTAGTCATTGTCCATCTTTCTGATGCATTTTTAAATCTACTGGTAAAAAAAGTAAGTCTACTTTATCCATAATAGAGGTGAACAGAGAAAGGCTCTGTTGCATGATATACTTAATCCAGAAACCAAGTTCTTTCTATCACATACTTCTGTAATCCTCTAGTGTATTGTCCTGTGGTGGTGGTTTTGTTGAGTACCGCAGAGTTGGAACTGACCCATTGCTGACCCTCCAGAGCCAGTAAATCACACAAGAGGAGACTGCTCATCCCTCTTCCTTAGAGCAGCTGGTGGACTTGAACTGCATCCCTTTGGGATTGCACTGCAGTTTCTTACCACTAAGCCACCAAAGCTACCTAGTGAATTGCCCTAGTCAGCACAGAAGGACCAGATCACTGGCAGGGGGGGGAGAGGGCATGGGAAGAGAAAAGGAGAGCATGGCTGAGGCACAGCCCTATCTTATGATTCAGGGCATACATCTGCTCAATTTTCCTGGTGAGCACATGGCCACACCTAACTGCAAAGGAGTCTGGGAAGTGTACTCCAGATAGGCAGGTATATAAAAACAAAACAAACAAGAGAACTTCAAACTCACTCACCACTGTAGAGGTGACTCCAGCTCATAGAGACCCTCCATTGGGTTGCTGAGGTTGTACACTGGCAACGGGGAAAGACTAGCCATCGTTCTCCCAATCTGTGGAGATTTGAAGTGCAGGAGACCTGCAGCTCTCTAGGGACTATATCACCAGAATACCCTTGTGCCGTATGCCAAGGTACAATTCTATGACCATGGTAGAGGAAGCCAGTGTGTTTCATTTGACAAGTAGCCATCTCTCTTCCACTGGTTAAACAGAGATAGAGAATAAAAATTTGGGTCCATTCATTTGAAAACTCAAAGTACAGGATTGTTTTCAGGTTCAGCTGGATCCCAGATTTCCCTCCTTAAGATGTCTCCAGCAAGTTCAAGTATTTATCCTTCTAGTTCTTGTCAAGTGCCATCAAGTCAATACTGACTCATAGTGACCCAGAACAACAGAATCAAACAGTACCTAATCCTGAACCAACTAGGTTAGAATCCCACTTCCCCACAAAAAGAGAGCCCCTCTTCCCTCAGAGCTCCAAGGGAGCTCTGGTTGAGTGTTCCCAGGGAGCTGCACTGCTAACTGGGCAACTTCTTTCCATGTGAATTAGAGTTTTGGAAATTTGCTGAAGAGTCAATTAGGAGTCAGTTCTGACTTGAAAAGAGAGAGAGAGAGAGAGAGAGAGACACCCTCCCCCCAGGGCTGACACCACCCTCATGTGGGTCTATACTCATCAATGGACCGATTGCTGAGGTAGGCAGTGGAGTACTCTAATCGGGAAGGCCTGAACAAGTGCGAACTCATGGCAGCCTCTAGCCACCCACTAGCTAGCCTCACTGCATCCACTGACTGAGAGCAGAGCAGGGACAGAAAGCCCAGAGGGAGCAACGAGGTAGCTGGACAGCAGAACGCACTTCAACCATCCAAACTCTACTCCTTACCCCACAGGAAGGAAGGTGGGACAGGACCCTAGACTTTCTGCGTGGCCTTAGCCCTTGCACTTCCAGGATAAGAATATCCCACTGTACCATTGGGAGCACCAACCTCAGCTCTAAACCCTCCACCATAGATTATGTGAGCAGAAATGCTGTCTATGGTGCTGGACCCTCTGTGCCCTCTAATGCACAGATGGAAATGGTAAACTTTTTTTGGTAAAGGGCCAATTAGTAAATATTTTGGGCTTTGCAGCATATACAGTCTCTCACAACTACAAAGGCCTGCCATTGTAGTGTGAAAATAGTCACAGACAACACAGAAACAAGAAGGCATGCCTACATTCCAACAAAACCTTTGTTTTCTTTGTCATTGAAATTTCAATCTCATCTGATTTTCATGTGTCACAAAATATTCTTCATCTTCTGACTTTCCCCCCAACAATTAAGAAACTCTTAGATCTCAAGCAGTACCAACCTAAGAAGCAGGCCATAGTTGAACTACAGTCTCTAAAACAATTCTTTTCTCTCAACCCTGAGCCAAGACATACCCTCAGTTGTTACTGTTATGTATCATTGAATTAGAACTGACTCAGCTGAGCCTCCAGTGACTTCAGAGGCAGTTACAGAGACTGCCCATTTTTCTCCTTCAGAGCAGCTGGTGGATTCAAACTACATGCCTTTGGCAATGCAGCTCTTTATTAGCAGGTGTCCAGAGGACCCCTCAGTAAACACGACCAGACATGGTTTGTCCCCCTCCCTTTTATTTTGGTGAATATTTTTGGAAATTCACTGGACTAACAGAATCATAACTGACTCACATTCCACAGTTCCTATGGCTGATATTATGGGCTTTTTAAGATCTTGCCATATTTCTGACACTTAACTTTTTTCCCTGACTTGCCTCAGAACAATCCAATTAGCAAATCAAATGGGACGAATTAGTGCTCATTAACACTGAGTTGGAACTGACTTGTTGCTAACTCTCCATTGGGGCTTCAGAAGCTACAGATCACAGGAGGAGACTGCCCATCTTTTTTTTCCATTATAGTGGCTGGTGGATTTGAACTGCCAGAGAGGCGCCTCCTTTGGGTTGGCGATGCAGCTCCCTACATTCTAGGCCACCAGAGCTCACAGGAGGAGAATGCCTACCTTTTTCCCCAGAAAGCTGTTGGTGGGTTTGAACTACCAGGGCAGTGCCACCCCCGGGTTCCAAGTGCAACTCCTCAAGGACACACCACCAGGGCGCCACCAGGGCACTGGAGGAGGCTGCCCATACTTCTCCCTCGGAGTCTCTTCACATAGGTTGGGAAATTGCTAAAGTTGAAAAGGAAAATATATTTCTTGTGTCTCCTGTGGCGTGAAAATATAAATTTAGTGAAGCATGTATAATGATGACTCTAATGACACCTTTCACATAACAGGGGCCCTATGGCTGTCATTGGCCTGAACACAAGTACGAAGACCCAAGAAGAATCTACGATCAGGTGGCAGGTGACCTGGGCATGGAAGAAACTGATTCTCTGCCCTTTGAGCTAAGGGGACACCTGGTATAACTGTCACCACCCTCCCCTCACGCTCAACAAGACAGAAAACTCCCAGAGTTCTCTTCGTGCTTCCTCATCCTGTGAGAAGCAGAAAGATCAGACTGTTTTCAGAAAATAGGGATCCAAGTAATAGAGAAGGCTGCAAGCTGGTGTCGAAGTATCAGCGAGTCTCCTGTGGGATTGGCTCTAGAATCCGCCAGAGACACGTGAAGATTTTTCAAACTTAGCAAAAGCTTCTTCAAAGGGACGCAGTAAATTCATAATAGAACTCTTGAAAATAAAGAGCTGTTCTGAGGTTCTTTATTCAAAAGTAGGAGAGGACATTAAAAACCCAGCTTATTTCAAATTCAACTACATGTAGTGAAATTTATGAGCCATTATTATGCCTGACCTATCTTTATTTTTATTGCCTTCCACATTTTTCTAAAACAGGATGTATAAACAATGACACATATGTAAGCATAAATAGATACTATAAAAGAATAAAACAGACTTTGGCAAAAGAAGCTGGACACAAAAAAATACACAGTGTATTTCATTTCTCTGAAGTTCTAGAACCTGTCAAGTTAACATATAGTGACAGAGAGCAGATTAATGACTGTCTAAGACCATGAGGGGCCCTCAACCAGGAGGCCTGACACAGCGGCTGCAGCAACGGGCTTGACTGTGTCATTGCGAGGAGGGCACAGGGTGGGACAGGGTTCAGATCTGTTGTTCTTCGGGTCACTATGACCTGGAATCGACTCCACAGAATCTAACAATAATAACAGGACCACGGGGAGAGAGTGGCTGTAAAAGGATATAAGGGAACTTTTTTGGGGGGCAAAGTGCTCTGTACAGTTCTGAAGGCTGCCCTGTCCTGAGCCAGTCTCACTGACTCCGACACACCTTTGCCCTAGTTACCACATCAGTCCATCTCATCCGGGGTCTTCCTCTCCTGCACTGTCCCTCCACCCTTCCGAGCATGTTATCCTTCTCCAAGGATCAGTCTGTCCTGGCCACGTGCCCAAAGTATATGAGATGGAGTCTCAAAATCCTAGCCTCCAAGGAGAAACTTGGTTTCATCCTCTCCAAGACAGACAGACCCATTTGTCTTCTAGGCAGTCCATGGTATGTTCAAGACTCTTTTCCAGCATCACAACTCAAAGGCATCAATTCTTCTTCTGTAATTCTTAGTCATCATCCAGCTCTCTGATGCATAGCAAGTAATGGTGAAGACCATGGCCTGGATCAGGCATACTACATAAATACACACACACACACACACACACACACACATCTGGTGCAGGTTACATCCTTAAGCTCCCTTTCAATTGATAAACCTATCAGATCTACTCAGAGCAGACTACATAACAACTGACAAACCAGAACACATGGCCTTGACCATCGCAGAAGGTCGCAGTGGCTGGGATGAGACAAGAGGAGGGCTTTAGGGAGAGGATGCTGCTGCTCAAGAAAACTTGAGTACTAGTTACAGAGATGTGGTCACTTTATGAAAATCCAGCACATTTTATATCTTATTAGAAATTTTGCATTACATCTCATAGGTGGTACTGTGGCTGGAATTGCGATTTCCCTCTGTGTGTGTGTGTGTGTGTGTGTGTGTGTGTGTTCTGATCAAAAAAGAATTACTAGATCTCCATTTCATTTACATCATAGTTTCATTTCAGAACACGACAGTATATTTTAAGCCATATAAAATGTGTAAAATTTTCATGTCATGGGATTAATTTCAGAAAATTATAAACCTTCCCGCAAAATGAATGCATTTAAGGGCATTTCCAAGGTGTTCAGTATTGCTGGCACTCCTGGTCCCTGGCCTCTAAATACCAATAGTACCTTCCAATTGATGTAAGAACAAAAATAATTCTCAAAAGTTTCCAAAGTTCTCACTGGGGTGTTTCCTCTCTGTTTGAGAAGTACTAATCTAAATGGAGATTCTGAACGAGCTTTTGTAATTGTAATTCTGAAGCTAAGGAAAGCTATCCGTACTAGAGATGAAAATTGGGAAGATGGAGGTAACAGTCATAAGCCCCAATATTAAGAGCAAAAGTAGCTGTAAACAAAACAACCCAAAACCACTGCCATGTTGATTCTGACTCATGGTAAATTCCATGTTTCCAAAGCTGTAAGTCTCAAGGAGAAGAGACTGTCCCATTGTCCTTCTTTGGAACAGCTGGTGAATTCTAACCACCGACTCTCTGGTTAACAGCCCAACACTTAACTCATTGTTGTTCTGTACCCTCAAGTTGGAACCAACATCGAGATTTCAGAGGCAAAGTCACACAGGAGGAAATTACCCATCTTTTGCCTGTGGAGCAACTGGTTGATTCAAATCATGTGCTTCAGTTGATAGCACAATTCCTTACCACTGGGCCTCCCACTCTCATGCCAGGGAATCAAAGCAGAAAGCCACACAAGTACAGAACAGATAAATTAAAGACAAGCAATGGTAGAAGTTAGCAAAGTATACAAGAAGAAAATCACAAGGGGCATCTTACAGTCTTTGTACTTTATTCTGTGGATGTTAGGAAGCCATTCTGAGCTGTTGCCATGTGCCAGTCTCCGCTCTAAGTATCTTAAGTTTATTATCTTCTGAGATCATCAGAATCACTCATGAGTCTGACTGTTTTCTTTGAGTGCATAGTCATCCTTCTCTGGGTGACTGACTATTCCTTATCCCCATTCCGGGTAGATTTTGTGCACTGGATGCAGCCCACTCTTGGAACTCCGGGTCTGTGATGTTCACATGGGATGTCCATTCTCTCCGTTCTTTAGTGATTTGTGTAGATGAATGTCCCAACTTCCTAAAAGAAATTCTCTTCTAGGTGCCTAAAACTTTGCTCTAAACTTTCAGGTGTGTGTGTGAATCTTGAACATTTTTACACATGAACATGTTTCCTGGTATTTCTAATTTCCATGACACTTTCTGAGAGTAAGAGCTAGGAGTCTGAAAAGTATCTCAAATGCTGGAAACAATACAACTATTTTTCATGAATGGATAAATAGAGGTACATCAATATCATGGAATACTACTCAGCAATAATAAACAAGCTATTGATTGAGATTGTTAACAGCTTCAGTTTGCTTGGCTCCATAATCAACACTCTTAGCACCAGCAGCCAGGAAATCAAAAGACTAATTGCATTGGCAAAGTCTGCTGTCGGGGACATCTCCAGAGTACTGAAGAGCAACAATGTCAGTCTGGAGACTAAGGTGCACCAGATCCAGGCCATGGTCTTCGCAATTTCGTGCTATGCATCAAAAAGCTGGACAGTGACTAGGGATGATAGAAGGGCAATTGATGCCTATGAGCTTTGGTGTTGGAGTATTGAATGTACCATGGATTGCTAAGAGAACAGATTCATCCAGAAGAGGGTGAAACCATGCTCTCCTTGGAGGCAAGAATTCTGAAGTTCCACCTGATATACTTTGGGCATGCTGCAAGGAGGGACCAGTCCTTAGAGAGGGACATCATGCTTGGGAGGGTAGACAGACAGTGCAAGAGCGGAAGACCCTCCATGAGATAGACTGACTCAGTGACTGGGGTTATGGTGGCAGGTGTGTCAGAGACAATAAGGGTGGCTTAGGATAGAACAGGGTTCCGAGCTATGAGTTGCAAGTGACTCAATGGCACATATCAACAACTGATACACAGAATGGTTTAGAAGAATCTCAGATTATGCTGAGTGAGATAAATCAGTCTTGAAAGATTATTGTTGCTGTTGTTATGTGCTGTCGAGCCGCTTGCGACTCATAGCGACCCTATGTACAACAGCCCTAAACTCTGCTCTGTCCTGTGCCAATCGCACTGTCTCTGACACTCCCATCCCGATTATCCCAGTCAATCCACCTCATAGAGGGCCTTCCCCTCCTGCGCTGTCCCTCCACCCTCCCAAGCATGATGTCCTTCTCCAAGGATCGGTCTCTCCTCACAACATGTCCGAAGTATGTTAGACAGAGCCTCAGAATCCTTGCCTCCAAGGAGCCACCCGGTTTAACCCTTTCCAGGATGAATCTGTTTGTTTTCCTAGTAGTCCATGGTATTCTCAATACTCTGGAGAGTAGTGCACCACAGCTCAAAGGCATCAGTTCTCCTTCTATCCTCCTTGGTCATTGTCCAACTCTCTGATGCATAACAAGTGATTGTGAAGACCATGGCCTGTATCAAACGCACCTTAAGTCTCCAGGGAGACACCATTGCTCTTCAGTACTTTGGAGAGGTCCCTAACAGCAGACTTTCCCATGGCAATGCGCCTCTTAATTTCCTGGCTGCTGGTGCCAAGACTGTTGACTGTGGAGCCAAGCAAACTAAAGCTGTGAACAATCTCAATCTCTTCACCATCCATCCTGATGCTGCCAATTGGTCCAGTGGTGAGTTTGTTTTTTGGGGTTTTTTTTAAGTAAAAAAACTTGAAAGATTATGTACTGTATTATTCCATTTATTTGTTATTCCCCAAAAGTCAAAACTACAATGATAGAAAAAGTCATCAGTGCCTGTCAGGGGTTTTGAGTAGTGAACTTGTGACTACATGAAAGAGTTTTAAGGGGATGATAAAACTTTATATCTGGTTGAAGTGGGGGCTAAACAAGCCTTTACCCCACACATACTACACTTTTACTTCATTCATAACCCCTGGATGATAACTTTTTCCATCACTGTAATTTTGACTTTTTGAGACCCCAATGGCAATATCTGGTTTTCTGGATTCTCTGGGGAGCTCTGGTGGCCTAGTGTAAGGAGCTATGCTGCAATGCTGAAGGCATATGGTTCAAAACCACGAGTTGCTCCATGGGAGAAGGATGAGCAATATCCTCTCATGTGATTTAACTATCTCTGAAAACCCACTGGAGGGTCAGCTATGGGCCAGACTCAATGGTACACAACAACAACATGACAACATCATGACAGACAGAATATTTCAATAATGATTTCATCTTGCTTGGATCCACAATCAACACACTTTACACCAGCAATCAAGAAATTAAAAGATGTATGGCTTTGGGCAAATCTGCTGTCTAGAATCTCTGTTAGGTGTTAAGGAGCAATGATATCAGTTTATAAATTAAGATGCATCTGATGCAAGCCACGGTCTTTTCAATTACTTGTTATGCATCTGAAAGTTGGACAATGAATAAGGATGACAGAAGAATCAGTGTTTTTGAGTTATACTGCTGGACAACTGGCTATCCACAGACCACCTTTGGGTGAAGGGAAAGTCAATATGTACTAAAAGTTTGATTAGACATTATCATTAAATACATTTTAATTAATGTTATAAAACAAAATGACTATGAATGCTTGAACAAAACTGCAAAATTATTTCTAAAATTTCAAATGGAAATTTAAAAAGAACAAAAATATGGGCTGGTTAACAGGTACTGCCTGCTCTATGATTCAGCAATTCAGCCCATATGTATGTACATAAGTAACTTGGAAATGGGACTCAAACAGATCCTTGTACACAAATGTTCACTGCAGCACAGTTCACAGAACTAAAAGGTGGAAACAATCCAAGTGCCTGGCAACAAACACACCGAGGGGCCTTGGTGATGCAGCAGTTAAGCACCAGGCTTCTAAGAGAATGGTTGGTGGATTTCTCCCACCAGATGTTCCGAGGAAGGAGTACATGGAGGTCTGTCCCGGTAAATATTGAACCCAGTGCCTCTGAGATGGCTCTGACTTTAGCGACCCCCAGCGGGTTTCCAAGGCTTTAAATCCTTACAGGAGACACTGCCCATTTTTCTCCCAAAGAGGGGTTGGTGGATTTGAACTTCTGACCTCTTGGTTAGTGGTTTGATACTATATCACTAGTGCTCCTTGTGTAAAGATTGCTATTGTTGTTGTTGTTGTGTGCCATTGAGTCGGGACCAACTCACAGCTGACCTCCCAGCAGGTTTTCAAAGGCAGTAAATTGCATGAGAGAAGACTTCCCATGTGTCTCCTGCAGAGCAGCTGGTAGATTTGAACTGTGTGCCTTTGAGATTACAACACATCTTCGTACTACTAAGGCCACTAGTGCCTCCTTCTGGAGAGACTGCAGCCTCAGCAATCCCATGGGGACAATTCTCCTCTGTTCCATAGGGTCATGATGATGTGGAAACAATTCCACGGCAATGGTATTGTTTTTAAAATGTACATAGAAGGGAATGTTATTCAGACAGAAAGAAGTGAGGTTCTGACACATGGAAGGACCCTGAAAGCATCATGTTGAATGAAATATGTTAGGTCATTAAAAAAAGTATTGTATGATTTCACCTGTAGGAAGTATGTGGGGTAGGCAAAACAAATGCTTCTTAAAGGCTCCCAGGACCAGGTGGGAGGGAGGAAAGCCGAGGTATTGCTCAAAAAGTACAAAGTTCCTTTTTAGAGTGAAGGAAAACATTTGGAAATGCTTAGAGGTTACTTAACACAGTGAAGTAAATAGATGCCACTGAATGATAGACATCAAAATGATTGACATGAGAAAAGAGATTTAAGTATTTTTCACCACAATGAAAACCATTTTTTTTTTAAATCTGAGGACTGAGATAAAAAGGATTTGATCTTTTACTGGTTGTGTGACTTCAAGAAGGTGCTTCTAGCCCTCTGAATTGTAGATTTAAACATCTGTGAACTCTGGGGTCCAATAGCTCCTAGGTGGCCCAATGGTAAAGAATTGCACATTCAACCCAAGGCAGTTTGAATCCACTCGCTTCTCTGTGGGAGAAAGATGGGCAGCCTCCTGTGTGAGTGACTGCTCTGAAAACCCTCCGGAGGGTTGGCCATGAGTTGATCCCAACTGGCTGGTCCATAACAACAACTTAATGAGTGCAACCAGAATAAAAGAGACCATGCATACATCACACTTCGTGATGACACATAGGACGTTAGAGGGGTGTGTGTGTGTGTGTGTGTGTGTGTGTGTGTGTGTGTGTGTGTGTGTGTGTGTCTTCTAACTCACTGGATCCTCACTGCAAATCTATAAGACTAATACTTATTTCTTTTTATGTCTTACTTTTCTTTTCTTGAGAAATGTACACTCGGTAGTGTATGAAGAGAACACAGACCTATGGTTTTAAAAATACTTATAAACAACAGAGACTCAGCATCTAGACAGAGAGACACACAAGCCCCACATGCCCTTTGTTAGTCACAACACCTCACAATCACTATGAACCCTTAGCTTTTCTTCTCCTTCTAGACTGACGACCCAGACATCCCCAACACTTCCTGCAGTTCCACGGTCCGTGCTTTCAAATGTACTGAGTGGAACTGTGTAGCATGTTCTCTTTCATGTCTGGCTTCAATGCTTTTTCATCGCTATGAAATTTAAATAATTTAAATAATAATTTCTTTAAATCTAAATGATAATTTCTTTAAATTTAAATGATAATTTCTTTTCCACTGCAAGGCTACTGCACAATATGTTCTCATTCTCCTGTTGATGGACATTTGGGTGGGTTATTACAGACAGTGCCACTGTGACCGTTATTTCCTGGACATACTTTTTGATGTCCATAAACAAGAAGAGCCAGGTTATAGATTATGTGCCTTTTTAAAATATATCCAACACCACCATAGTTTCTCACTTAAGTGATGAACCAACACAATCAAAGAACAGTTGAATAGTTTTCCTAAACTCATAGATCTAGCTGCCTTGAACCCAGAGATCCTTGCTCCAGAGCACACGTTCCTATTTGGTTCCCAGAGATGCATGGTGTACACTAGATAAACCCAGACCATTATCCTGAGAAGGGTTTTTTGGGGGGAGGTGGGGAGTAGAGTTATTACTAGGGGTTTCCTTTGCTGTCCTGGTAACAATGAACTATGTCCTCAGCAGTTAATAATTAATGACTCCATAAATTAACTTTGATCCTAAAAGTTTGCCTTTCCCTGTTCTCTGGCCGGTTAATTGGCCACTAGCCTGGCCAGGCAATGGGGAATCAATGAGCCACTGCCAACAAAGCCCCTTCCCTGGTGTGGAAGTGACAAAAGGCCACTTCATGATGCTCCGGACCTGTCGCATGCTGTGCTCCGGGGCTGGTCCCTCCACTAGAAGCTGGCAGCCTCTGCACTTTGATGGTGAGGTCTTCCACCTGAAAAACACAAGAGAGCTGACCAGAGCTCTGCTGGTGCTGCGACTCTGTGCCTGGCCTCCCTTGGTCACCCATGGGCTTGCGGTGAGCAGCGGTCCCCAGGAGCAGTTCCCCTGGCCTGGTGACTCCCTGGAACTCTGCTCTGGACGCTTGGTCTCTACAACCCCAGCTCCAGGCCTGGTCTCGGCGACTCCTGGGCTCCCGGCTCTCGAGTATGCTTCTCAGAGCATCCTTCTATGGGCAGTTTGTGGCTGGAGAGACAGCAGAGGAGGTGAAAGATTGTGTCCTGCAGCTTCAACACCTAGGGCTCCGGCCCCTGCTAGCAGTGCCCACTGAAGAGGAGCCAGACTCAGAAGCCAAGACTGGGTGAGTAGGGTCCACGGTGCTGGGGAGCTGGGAGGATGGCCGGCAGGGGCTTAGCAGACTCAGACGCTGATGCCTGCTGGCTGGGTAGCGAGGCTTGGTACGAGGGGAACCTCAGTGCCATGCTGCGGTGCGTGGACCTGTCACGAAGCCTTCTGGAGACCCCTGGCCCGGCTGGGCACAGCCTCATGCAGCTGAAGGTGACGGCACTCGCCAGCACTCGGCTCTGTGTAAGAGAAGGGTAGGGTGGTGGAGTAGGGGTGCAGCTGGACACAAGGCCCCCTACTGCCCCAGTTATCATCTCATTTCAGAAAGAGCTAACCTCCTGGATCAGAGAGTCAGGAGACTCCTCAGAGCTGAGCCCTGAGCGGCTGGCAGAAACCATGGACTCTGGGCAGGTAATGACATCAGGTCAGGCAAAGTTGGATGGTTGGTAAAGAGTATGAGGAGAACAGAGACCCTGAACTTGTATGTGCAGGTTCCTGCAGGTGGGATCCTCAAGAATACTGAATGTACTGTGGACTTCCAAGAGAACAAACACGTTCTGTTCAGGCGAGGGTGAAACCAAGTTGCTCCTTGGAGGCAAGGATTTTGAAGCTCTGTCTGATATATTTTGGACATGTCATCCAGAGGGACTGGGCCTTGGAGAAGGACCAGGTAGGGTGGAGGGATGGCACAGAACAGGAAGATCCTGGATTAGATGGGTTGACAGAGTGACTGGGGTAATGAGGGCAGGTGTGTCAGAGGCAGTGATACTGGCTCAGGATGGAGGTGGGTTCCAAGCTATTGTGCAACTCCTATGAGTTTCAAGCAACTCCACTGCACATAACAACAACAGCAAGAGGGAGTGCTGGTGGCCTAGTGATTAGGAAGGTGTGCTGCAATCCCGAAGGCATGAGGTTCAAATCCACCATTGGTGAAAAAAAGAATCATCAACTCCCATGCCATTTACTGCGTATGAAAACTACTGGAAGGCCAGCTATGAGCTGGCTCTGACTCAATGGTACACAGCAACTTCTCAGAGACAGAACCACCAGAATAAACATAACCATAGCATGCTACCCTATACAGTGAGCTCTGGTGGTCGCTGCTAACTCAAAAGTCACACTTCTTCAGTGGTTCGAACCCACCAGATGCTCTGAGAATGAAGGGCAAGATCCTCTTGTGCAATTTATGGTTTCATGATCCCAACAGAGAGGCAGCTATGGTTCTGACTCGCTGGCAATGAGTTTTGAGATGCTGTGATACGGGAGCACATGGTGGACTTGAACCTCATGCCTTTGGGTTGGCAGCACAACTCCTCATCACCAGACACCAGAACTCCAGTTTCTCTCTGAGCACCCTGATTAATGATCCAATCCTAACTCTTTGCATTCATCTAGTCCACTACTTTTAATCACCGTGAGGTGGATCTTCATGGAGTCTGCAACGCTGGGTTTAAGCGTAGCCATGTGGTGAGGTTTATCAGTGATATCAACAGGTTTCAGGCTACTGCACGTCAGGTCAGAGTCAACTCTGTGACATCTAACAACAGCAAGAACTGCCCCCTCTGCCTTCCTAGACTCAGCCTCGGCGGTCTCCAGGCTCCCTTCACTCCAAATAATGCTACGGAGGATCGACTGATGCTTCTTTTTTTTTTCATCTTGAACTTTTCATTTATAATTTTTAAAATGTGTTGGACACATAGGAGCAGGCACTAGCATGTCAGAGGACTGGCTCTGGAGGGTAATGAGTTTCACCTCTGTGAACTTTGTTTATTCATGTGAGACAGTGACAGTAACTTCTTAGTAGGGCGGTTTTGAGGCTGTGCACGTCAAGTCCCAGCAGAGGCTGGCGTCTGACTCTGGTGAACAAAAGACTGTCTTTGCATCACTTGTTTTCTTCCGCTTCCCCAACACTGGCATACCTAGTTTTCCTTTTCTGTCTTGGTCAGCTCCTTCTTAATCTTTAGTCTTTTCTCTGCCTGTTTCTTAGGGAGCTGTGGTAGCTTAGTGGTAAGGAATTGTGCTGCCAACACAAAGGTGAATGGTTTGACTCCACCAGTTGCTCCACAGAAGAAAAATGGGCAGTCTCCCCTCCATATGATTTACTGCCTCTGAAAACCAGCTGGAGGGTCAGATATGGGTCAGTTCTGACTCCCCAGTACACAACAACTGCCTGTCTCTTAAATATGGCAGTTGCCCAGGGCTGGGTCCTGGCCTTCCCTCTTCTTCCTTATTCTCTCTGCAGGAACTGTCTCACCTAACTCTATAGCCTCAGCTTCTCAACTCTGACCTAAGGCTGTTCATGCTTCTGTCCCGAGTCCTAAACCCAAAGCTTCCAGAACTCTTCTTAACTGTCAACCATGATCTTCACACTGGCCTCACTGTCTCTCCAAACCAACCCCTCCTTCCTGGTCCCGTCTCAGTCAGCCCTCCTGACCCAATCCTCAGGCCCGAACTCCCTGAACTCACAGCCCCTGATCCAACAGAACACTTCATGTCTGTCCTATCCCGTCCCCCAAGTCCTTGGCACCTGGACAAAATACAATCAATATATGTGAATGAGTAAATGGATGAAGCAAACGTTTCTTCAAAAATAAACTAACAATTATGAGCATACTGACCATGAACAACGTGCCAGGCACTGTCCTGAGTATGGTAAAAGGAACACTCACTCCCTGCCCTTAAGTGGGTCGCAGAACCAGTTCAGAGCGGACCACCCCAAGGTTTTCAAGGCTATACATCACATGGAAGGAGAATTCCAGTCTTTTTTTTTTTCTTTCTTTCTGGTTTAAGTTTCTCTTTTTAAATTAGTTTTAATGAAAGTTTACAGAGACTTAGGGTTTTCAGTCATTCATTGTTGCACTTTTCTCCCTGCCCACCCCTCCCATCCATTCGCTCTTCTCTTTGAAAAGTAAAAGAAAAAATCTTTCATTTTTGTACAATCCCTCCCCCTAAATCCACTCCACTATGCAGCCTTTATTCTCGACTCCTGTCATGACAGGATATAATCCTGTATCCCTTTTAAACAGTTCTCTCCCTCATCTGTTTCAATGCAGTATACATCATTCCTCCCCTCCTTCTCTGTCTTCCCTTAACCGCTATGTCAGTCCTATTTTACAACAGTGGCTCTATGCAGTATTTGTCCTTTTGTGACTGAGATATTTCACTCAGCATAATGTCCTCCAGGGTCACACATTTTGTATAATATTTCATGAATTCCTTGTTTTTCAATGCAGCATAGTATTTTATTGTATGAATATACCACAGCTTCTCTATCTATTCGTTTGTTGATGGGCACTTAGGTTGTTTCCAACTCTTTGATATTGTGAACAAAGCCACAATAAACACAGGTGTGCATATATCTGTTTGGATGTCAGTTATGGTCTCTTCGGGGTATTTTCCCAGTAGTGGAACTGCTGGGTCAAATGGTATTTCTATTTGCACCTTTTTGAGAAAGCGCCATAGAGCCTTCCACAGTGGTTGCACCATTTTACACTCCCAGCAACAGTGAATAAGGGTTCCAGTTTCTCCACAACCTCTCTAGCATGTGATGTTTGCTGGAGAATGTCCATCTTTGTCCCCTGGAGCTGCTGATGGATTCAAACCACCAGAGAACCTGGGCCTTTTGCATTAGCAGCACAGAGATATCATTGCTGATGTCAGATTAATCCTGGCCGAAAGTAAAGAATAGCAGAAGAATGTCTATTTATGCTTTATTTACTATGCAAAGGCATTTGACTGTGTGCGTCATAACAAATTATGGCTAACATTGAGAAGAATGAGGGTCTCAGAACACTTAATGGTGCTCATGTGAAACCTAGACCAAGAGGTTGTTGTGCGAACAGAGCAAGAGAAAATGACGTGGCTTAGAAATATAAGAAAGATGTGTGTCAGGGATGAATCCTTTCTCCATATCTATTCAATCTGTATGCTGAGAAAATTATTTGAGAAGCTAGACTCTATGAAGAAGAATGTTACATCAAGATTAGAGGAATACTTATCAATAATCTTCATTATGCTGATGACACAATCTTGCTTGTAGAAAATGAGGAGGACTTGAAGTGATTGCTGTAGAAGGGGAAAGATTATAATCTTCAGTATGGATTGCATCTCAGTATCAGGAAAACAAAAATTCACACCACTAGACCTATAGGTAACATTACGATAGATGGGGAAAAGATTGAAACTGTCAACAATTTCACCTTACTTGGATACACAATCAGTACACTTGGAACCAGCAGTCAGGAAATCAGGAAATGTACTTCACTGAGAAAGTGCAGTCAGGGACCTCTCCAAATTACTGAGCAATGCTGTTAGTTTGAGGACTATGTTCTTTTCACTTACTGGCTATGCTGCTGGAAGCTGGACAATGAATAAGGATGACTGAAGCACTGATGCCTTTGAACTGTAGTGTTGAAGAAGAGTACTGAACATCCCATGGACTACCAAAGAACAAATAGATATATCTTGGAGAGGGTGCAGCCAGAATGCTCCTTGGAGGCAAAGATGATAAAGCTACATCTTACATACTTTGGGCATGGAGCTAGGAAAGGTTATTCCTTGGAAAGGGACATCATACCTTGGAAGACGGAGGGGTAGTGAAATAAAGGAAAACCAAGTGGACTGACACAGTGGCTGCAGCAGTGGCCTCAAGTGTGTCGGATTGTGAGGACGGCACTGGTTAGGATGGAGTTCAGATCTGTTTTCACAGGATCGCTATGAATCTTACTTGGCTCTATGGCACTTAACAATAACCACGAGTTGTTAATACTCCAGAACTCCTCCAGGCCTTTGTCCAAGCCAAAGGGAAAAGGTAGCTGGCTGGCCAAGTTCCCCCCCATTGACTTCTTACTCCCTGGAAAGAGATTTCAGTTTGCCAGGTCCAGGTCAACTTCTCCAGCGGGGTCCCATTAGCAGACGCACTATGTCTATGTCATTCATCTCAACTCTGCTGGCTGTAATAAAGCTTTAAGCCCTACCTGTTTCTCTATTTTTTATTTTGATGCAAATATAATCAAGGAAATGTTTCTTCCTTTAACTTACCAATTTATTCAAGCCTATCTGGACTGTTCAGTAATTAATATTTACCATTTTGAATTCCATAAGACTATGGGTTGTTGTTGTTATGTGCCATCGAGTTGCTTGAGACTCATTAGCGACCCTATGTACAATAGCCCTAATAAACCCTGCTCTATTCTGTGCCAATCGCACTGTCTCCAACACACCCATCCCGATTACCCCAGTCACTGAATCAATCCACCTCATAGAGGGCCTGTTAGGGATGGCTATTATACCTTTGTCACAAATGTATTAATTCCCCAAATGTTTACTAAACATCTGCTATATGCCAGGTACCATCCTAGACAACAATGACTAGCATAGACAAAATTTCTGCCCTTGAGGTAGTTGCTAGTTAGTATTAATAGACACTCAGTAATTAAAATTAAAATCAAACCCTCTGGTGGCCAGATGAGTAAGGAGTTGTGCTGCCAACACAAAGGCAGGTGTTTCAAATCTACCTGTGGCTTCAAGGGGAAAAGATGGGCAGTGTCCTCTCCTGCAATTTACAGCCTCTGAAAACCTATTCTGAGTGGTCCGACTCAGCTGCCCACATCAACAATAACAAAAGCTGAGTGTGACTCACAGTACACCTCTGGGAGCATGAGAGGCTATGAATCTTTTATGTATTTTTTTTTAATTTTTTTCCCTTGTATGCTTTCTTATTTTATTTATTTATTTATCTATTTATCGATCTATTTATTTATCTATCTATCTATCATCTATCTATTTATTTATTTCTTTTTCATTTCAATGACCATCTACAGAGATTTTGGAATTCTATTCATTCATTGTTGCACCCTTCTCCCCGCCC
>NW_006400016.1:827430-857667 GCF_000299155.1 Elephantulus edwardii
GCCATCTGAATGTCTTCCTTGGTGAAGTGTCTGTTCATATCCTGTGCCCATTTTTCAATTGGATTGTTTACCTTTATCTTGTTGTGGTGCTCAAGTATTTTATAAATTCTAGATATAAATCCCTTATCTGACATTGCTGCTGTGTGCCGTACTTCCTTCTCCAGCGGAGCATCTGGTGGATTCAAACTATGAGCCTTTGGGATTGTAGTGCAGCCTCTTGTCATTAGGCTACCAGAGCTCCCTTCTGAGGCTATGATTCTTACTGGGAAACAGATGGTCTCATGTTTTTCCCATGCAGTAGATGCTGGAATCTAACTATTGACAATTAACAGCCCAATGCATAACAGTACACCATCTGTTGTTGTTGTTGTTGTCGTCGTATGCCGTCAAATCAGAACAACCTCTTGGCTGACTCTCTGGCGGGTTTTCAGATGCAGTTAATTGCATGAGGGGAGACTGCCCATCCTTTTCCCGCAGCGTAGGTAGTGAGTTCAAACCACGTGCCTCTGAGATTGCAGCACAGCTTCTTATCACTGGGTCATAAGAGCTCTTAATTAAAGTCAACATGAGCACAGTAAGTGATAGTAAGAGAAGTGGATATCTGGGGAAACAACGTTCCAGAAGGAACAGCCAGAGCAAAGGCCCTGAGGTGGAAAGATGCTTAACATATTTAAAAAACTAGCAGACAAACAACTATGAGATATCATCTCACCCCAGTAAGAATAGAAAAATTTAACAGAACAGCAAACAACAAACGCTGGCAAGGTTGTGGAGAAACTGGAACCCTTATTCACTGTCGGTGGGAGTGTAAAATGGTGCAACCACTGTGGAAGGCAGTGTGGCACTTTCTCAAAAAGTTGCAAACAGAAATACCATTTGACCCAACAATTCCACTCCTAGGAATATACCCCAAAGAGACCATAACTGCCACCCAAGCAGATATATGCACACCCATGTTTATCACGGCTTTGTTCACAATATCAAAGAGTTGGAAACAACCTAAGTGCCCATCAACAAACAAATAGATAGAGAAGCTGTGGTACATTCACACAATGGAATACTATGCTGCATTGAAAAACAAGGAATTCATGAAATAATATTCAAAATGGGTGACCCTGGAGGACATTATGCTGAGTGAAGTATCTCAGTCAGAAAAGGACAAATACTGCATAGTGTTACTGTTGTAAAACAGGACTGACATCAGGGCTGGGGGGAGACCGAGAAAGAGGGGATAAATTATGTATACTGCACTGAAACAGATGAGGGAGAGAACTGTTTAAAAGGGATATGTGGTTAGGTATTATTGTCATGACAGGAGTCCAGAATGAAGGCTGCATAGTGGAGTGGACCGGGGAGGAGGGACTGTGTAACAATGATAGAATTTTCCTTTTACTTTTCAAAGAGAAGAATGAATTGGAGGGGAGGGGTGGGCAGGGATAAAAGTGCAACAATGTAAGAATGGAAATCCAAATTCTCTCTAAATTTTCATTAAAATTAATAGTACTAATAAAAAAATTTTCATTTAAAAATTAAAAACAACAACAATGCTGTCTTAGTAAGTGAGAGGGCAGGCAGGAGGAGGTGAGGGTAACTGCAAGAAGCCAGGTCAGATGGAGGCTTAATAAGGACACCGAGGCTCTATGAGACTAATACAGACCGTTCCCACAGAGTCCATTCCATCTTCTACAGCAAGCTACCATCCTAAGCATTTTCTGTATGTTAATTCAGTCACTTCACTTCTCAAGGGGGCTCTGGTGGTGTAGGGAGTTATGTAGCACAGTTTGAATCCACCAACCGTGAGAAGGATGGGCAACCTCCTTCTGTGCAATGTATGGCCTCTGAAAACCCTCTGGAGGGGCAGCTATGGGTTGGTTCCAGCTTGATGCAACAACAATGGTGGGGATGAGGAGGAGCTTAAGCCCTGGAGGGTCCAGCAGCCCTGAGCCCTCCTGTCTCTCCTGTTAACCCCTCAGGACCTCCAGGTCTCCTGCCTCAATGCTGAGCAGAACCAGCACCTCCGAGCCTCCCTGAACCGCCTACACCAAGTGGCACAGGTAACAACGTTTTGCAGCACCTTGGTACCATGGCTCCTCCTGGCACTCGTGGGCCCTGACCACTGTCTCCGTCCTCAGCACGCCCGGTCCCAGAATGTCAGGCTGCTCGTGGATGCTGAGTACACCTCGTTGAACCCTGCGCTATCTTTGCTGGTGGCTGCCCTGGCCAGGCGCTGGAACAACTCCGGGGAGGATGGGCCCTGGGTCTGGAACACTTACCAAGCCTATCTAAAGGTATACATTAAACTTTTTGGGGATCGTGGCCTAGTGTCCCAGCACCCTGACCCCCACCTGCCCTGCCAGGACACACACGAGAGGCTGAAGCAGGATGCTGAGGCTGCAGAAAGGGCTGGCTTGGCCTTTGGAGTGAAGCTGGTACGAGGAGCTTACCTGAACAAGGAGAGAGAGGTGGCCCAGATCCAGCAGACTGAAGACCCCACACAGCCCGACTATGAGGCCACTAGTCGGAGGTAGGACTGAGCCAGGAGACATAATAACAACAACTAAGATTTAGTGAGGGCTCCACATCCATTGGAGTTCTGGTGAGGAGTTGCGCTGCCAGTTGGAAGGCATGAAGTTCAAATCGACTAGCTGTTTTGTGAGAAAGATAGGCAATCCTTTCCTGTATGGTTTACAGCCTCTGAAAACCCACTGCAGGGTCAGCTATGGGTTGGTTCCAATTCAATGGTATACAACTACCAACACAATTACACCCATCAAGCTCTGTGCTTGTGTGTTTAGCTATCACTCCCTGTTGGTCCAGGACACATCACTACCCATGTGAACCAACAAGGGGCCCTCTTTCTTTGCTCCCATCCTGTACCTCGCAGGAAGTCAGAGAGAGCAGTTATTATCAGAGCCAAATCATGTCACTCCTACACTTGAAACTCTTCTATATCCTTCACTCACTCTCAATAAATCCTAAACAAAATAATCAGGTCCACGCACCTTCTCATCTGCCTCCCTTTCCCTGTCTCACTCCAACCACAACAGCCTCTTGCTTGATACCAGGACCTTTCTTCCCAGAAAATTCTTCTTTCACAAACAACTCAATTCTTCACCTTCCTAAGTCTTGATTCACTGGTACCTTCTCTGGGGTCCCTTCTCCTCTCACTATCAAAACATGGACCACCTGCACCCACTTTTTGTTTTGTTCTTGGTTTTCTTTCTCTCTCTCTCTCTTTTTTTTTCTCTCCTTCTTAGCACTTTGAGTATCTGAGATTCTGTAAGGTGCACGTATCCAATTATTTCTGTCTTTCTCCTCCAGGAGAATGTGGGTCCAGGAGAGCAGAGGTTTCTGGTTTATTCACATAAATGAACTTGGGCTTGGAATCATGCCTGACACATGCCACATATTTGGTAGATATCTGCTGAATGAATGAACAAGCAGCCCCCAGAGGCAGATACCAGTATTATTCCTACTTCAGAGGGCAAGAAACTGACATCAAAGAGATGTAATCAGTTATGCAAAGTCTCCAAGCTATTAAGTGGTTGTTGTTATGTGCTGTCCAGTCCAAACAAACTCAAAACTGGCCCTCAAAACTGGCCCTCCAGCAGGTTTTCAGTCACAAAGGAAGAGACTACCCCTCTTTCTCCTGTGGAGCAGCTGGTGGGGTCAAATCTTGTGCCTTTGGCTTTGCAGCACACCTCCTTTTCACTCAGACCCACCAGAGCTCCCCAACAAGTGGCAGGGCCAGGATCTGAGCCCAGGAAAATGGGCTCTAGAAGTTGCTTTCTTACCCTCCCTATCAAATTGCCCCGTGCTGGATGTCCACTGCTGGTGAGGTCCTTGAATCCCTATTCTTGAGCTCTGGGAAGAAGTTTGCTCCTTTAGCATACACTGGTTGACCAGTGATTCAACTTAAGATCTGTGCTGAACCCTGGGCTCATAGCAGTGATCAAAGGTGGTCCCATGTCCCTGTCCTCGTGGAGGAAAGCAGTGTTCTATTTTACAGTGGAACAAACAGAGGTTTGTAGAGCTGGAGGGACTTCATAAAGGTACAGAGAAGGGCTACACCATGATGGGAGCCCAGGATTGCACACAAATCTCACACGGGCTTCTAGGCACATATATGCCTACAGGCTTAATAACTGGTACCATTAATTTTTATTGAGATGCAATTTACATACCAAGAAAGTCATCCTTTGAAACTGTACTGCTCAGTGACTTTTTGTGTATTTCCAAGACGGTATAACTACCAAATTCCAGAACATTCCATCATTCATTAGCAGTTTCTCCCTCCTCCCAGCCCCTGGAAACTACTATTCCATGTTCTGCCTCTCTAGATTTACCTATTCTGGATATTTTACATAAATGGAACCACTTAATATGTGGCTTTTTTCTATCTGGCTTCTTTTGCTTAGCATAATGTTCCATGGTCATCCAGAATGTCATATGCCAGTACTTCATTCTTTATGACTGAATAATATTCCACTATATAAGGGAGCTCTGGTGGCCCAGCGGTAAAAGCCATGCTGCAATCCCAAAGGCATGTGATTCTGTTCCACCAGCCTCTCTGCAAAAGGATAGGCAATCTCCTATGTGATACACTGCCTCTGCAAACCTACTCGAGGGTCAGCTATGTATTGGTTCTGACTTGAGAACACATAACAAGACCATATGTATGTAAGAGAGCTCTGGCAATATAGTGAATAACCCTGGGCACATGTCATCTTGTGCGGGAGATAGTGAATAACCCTGGGCACATGTCATCTTGTGCGGGAGATAGTGAATAACCCTGGGCACATGTCATCTTGTGCGGGAGATGGTAACCCTGTACTGTGAGACTGCCACTGAGTCACTTTCCTCATCCACACATCCACACGACAGGGTCGGTAGATTAACGCGCGCTGTTCAGAAAGGGGGGAAAGGGCTCAAAGAAGGGAAGTAACTTAACCTTCAATATGACCTTCAACACAGCTGGTTCAGGAGTGAGAGTATTCTTCTGACTTCAAAGAACCTCATCTTCCCAAGTACCAATCCCTGGGGCCCAAGCTCCACTGAATGTCTGAGCTGAATCCAGTTTATCTCTGCAGTTACAGCCGCTGTCTGGAGCTGATGCTTACTCATGTGTCCCGTCGTGGCCCCATGTGCAGCCTCATAGTGGCTTCCCACAATGAAGAATCTGTGTTTCAAGCAACCAAACGGTAGGAAGCAGGAGAGGGAGAGGGGACATAGGGTCCTACATGAGGGCTCTTCCTTCTCCCTTGTTCACATCCCAGGCAGAAGATAGTGAACAAGGGACAAGGCAAAGAATGATACAAAGCCACTAAGTCTAGGAGGGACCTCAACATATTTAATAACTGGAAGTCATATATTTATACAATGACTGCCTTTCAGCTCTGGGTCCGGGTGTACCTCTTTTTTGCAGTATGTGGGATCTGGGTATCCCTCAGGACGGACCTGTCTGTTTTGGACAACTTCTGGGGATGTGTGACCATGTTTCTCTAGCACTGGGTATGTGACTGGCCCATTCCTCTCATCAGCCCTCAGTCTCTCACAGCTAGATCTCTTCTCCCTTTCCAAAGCAATGCCTGGCCAAGTCCCCATCAGAGTCACATTTCCAGATAAGTCAGTTGTCCACATATCTGCAGGCTGTCCAGAGCTGTCTGCTATCTTGTTCTTCTTTTCAGTCTCTCAATCACAGTGTCTTTTTCCTTCATACTTTATTGCTTTTGCTAAGCTGCTTCCCATTTCTTGAGATAAAAAGATTCATGTTTTTTTCTGCCAGGTACTATTGCTCTTGTTGTTAGGTGCTGTTGAGTTAATTATAGATCAGAGATCTGTACTGTTGTTGTTATGTGCCATCTGCAACTCATAGTGACTCTATGCACAATAGCTCTGAACCCTGCTCTCTAAGCAACACAAAATCATTAAACCTATACTCACCCTATAGAAATATATCATGTATATCTAATCTAATCATATTATTTGATCTGTGCAGCAACTAACCCATGGTTATCATCACTCAGAGATAAACTTTGTTGTTGTCTTCCTTGCTCTGCTTGTTGCTAAGGCCATTCCCTAGTAGGCAGATGTAACTCTTAAGTTTCACCCTGAAGTTGTAGCCTTTCTCTTAATTGTTAGATTGATCATTCTTTCCTCTTTTGGCTATCACTTTAAGATTCGTTTTAAGTTTGTTCTAGAATTATAGGGCTTTGGTTTTGCTTTAAATTGAGAAGTTTGTCCAACTCATCTAGTCTGTCAGGCTGTCAGAGGTGAAAGTCTGTTCTAAATGGGTCATAGAAGAGCCACCCTACACTCTGCCCACCCTCTCACCCACCCCCAGGCCAGGCTGGCTATGCTGTGTATAAGTCAATCCCCTATGGCTCCCTGGAGGAGGTCATCCCCTACCTGATCCGGAGGGCCCAGGAGAACCAGAGTGTGCTGCACGGTGCCCGCAGAGAACAGAAGTTGCTTGGCCAAGAGCTAAGGCGGAGGCTGCTGGGGGGTGCCTGAGAGACTGCCATCTGCATCCATGATGGTCAATAAAAGTCTTGAGCCACTGCCCAAGCTGTTGCCTGAAGCCACCTCTTTGGGAAGGGTTCCTCAGGACCCAGAAATGAGAGGGTGACACCTCCAGGCCCTGACTCATAGGGGGAGGAAGATATGGGTTCTGTGTGAGCAAGTAAACTGTCTGTGGACAGCTGAGCCCAGGGTTCTCAGTGTTATGATACAGGAAACAAACCCAAGTAGTCAAGATTGCTGGGGAAAGATAGTGCAAAACCAGGCGAGGTAACTGAGGAGGCCTAGGAGTGATCAAGAAAGCCTGCTGGACGGGAATTCATAAGTAAAGAGCATTCAGAGTAAAAGCAGGTTCAAAGACTGAGAAATAAGAAACAGATTGGGGAACAGGAAGACAAGGCCAGAGGAACCCGCAGGACCAGAGGATGCAGTCTTAGAAGCCAGGCTGCAGGATGTGGCCTGTCCCATAGGAACTAGGGAATCAAGGAGAGTTTTAAGCAGGTGAGGGATAGGATCTATCCAGCTATCACGTGAAGGGTTGAACAGAGAGGGAGACTGAAGATGGGAGGTGAAGAGAAGATGGCAAGGAAGCAGGACTGGGCTGTGGGGACCGGAGGAGGGGGCTGCTGGAAAGCATAGGAGATCAATGGGAACTCGGTCTTCAGGGAGAAACCTAGGACTCAGGCTTGCAAAGGGAGACTGTGAGGTTGATCTTGAGGCAAAGACAAGAGAAGAAGGGCAAATCTGGAGAGAAACTGAGGTCAGTGTGGGTACCAGTGGGTGTGAGGGTCTCAAAGGACCTTCAGGGGAAGGTCTTCAGGATTCAATGGATTGAGACCCCTAGTCTGCACCTCAGGGAAGAGGATGAAGTTAAATAGTGAGGGCAACTGAGAAAAATGTAGAAGCTAGTAGAAGAGAATGAAATACAAGGATCAGGAAGGAATTGGGTGGCCTAGTGGCAAAAAGCTGCGCTGCAATCCCAAAGGAAGGGATTGGAGTTTCCAAAGAGGACCTCCAGGGTAAGGGAAGCAATGTGCAAGGCTGAACCCAAAGCTCTCAGGTGGACATAAGACACGATCGCCTCTTCCTGGAGGACATTGCAGGTCGGTAGCACATGCTCCTCTCTGCGCAAGCGTGGCAGGAAGCCACTGGTGCGCATGCGCCCAGCGCTCATCTCGCTGCCACAAATAGTGCTCGTCACGTGGCAGCCACGTGGGGATCACTATCCCTGTGGTGCCCAATGGTGAGCACTTGAACGAAGTTTGGTTCAGAGAAGTGCCCCCCTCTCGTTTTTAGTAGACCCTCAGATTTCCACCAGACTCCTCTCCCGGGCTGCAGACTCCTCTCCCAGGCCTTAGACCCTTTCCTCAATCTTCAAACCTCATTCCAATCGCCAAACCCTCCTTAAATTGCAGAGACCCCTACCCTTTATTAGATCCCATCTCCCATTCTACAGACTCTCCCTGGAGCCCATATAGTACTCACACCCTCCCAGCTTTCTATAGAGCCCACCCCCAGCATGCACGCACATCCTCAATCCTGGGACCACACCTCCCACCCACAGAACCTCTCACAGTACCCCCTCTGCCTGTCTTCTCTCTTTTATGGCTACTATTGCCCTCTGGCCCCACCCAGTCTCCCGGGCCCTTTTCCTCAGTTAACCACCGACTCTCCCCTCTTCCCTTCTAGAAATCTACCTCACAGCTTGTATTGTACATGTCCCAATCCTTCTTAGATCTTAATCTTCTGGCCCCTTTTCTTCCAGCTAGTAACCTTCAGACTTTCTTCTCTAAACCCTAAAATTCCTTTTCCAGGCCCAGACCCAACTCTCCTAGCTCTTTCCTACTCTTAGGTGCCCCTCTCAGTCAGTGTCCAGTCTTCAGATTAGCTCACAGGCCAGCCCTCAGAACCCACTTTTTATCATTAAAGCATCTCCCTCCACATCCCATGCCTCTTACATTCCTTTCTCCTTTCAGACTACTCACTTTGAGCCAGTTCTCTCTCATTTCTGACGTAGCACTTCCTCCTGTCTTCATGAAGCCTCCAGTTGGTCCCTTCCCAGGAGTTGAGTTCCCAGTTCTCAGATGTCCTGGCTGCCACCTTGTTTTCCCATGGAGCTGAGCCCTGCCCAGGACCCAGAAACCCTGGTGGGTCGTCTTCATTGACTGGCTGTAACTAAAAGCCCAGGCTGGGCCCTTGCCGGGTTTCTTGGAAGAGGTGAGGGGCTTGGTCATGGGCATGGGAGAAGGGTCACGCTGCTATGAACATTGGTGTACAAGTCTCTGTGCCTCAGTTCTCATTTTCTAAGGTTGGAGAGAATGTGGCGACATAGGAACTCTTATACACTGTTGGTGAGATTGTAAAATGGTACAACCACTCTGGAAGACAGTTTGGCATTTCCTAAAAAAAGCTGAACATAGAAATTCCACATGACCCAGCTATTCCACTGCTTGGAATATATATTGCTTTATTTTTTATAGTAAAGGGAATGAGACTGTATTTCTGCATTACATATCATGCCTATGCTAGGATTTTGGCCTGTAATTTTCATTAAGTAAAGTAAGCTCCCATCTAAGTTCCCTTTTCCCTATCATAAGTAGATCTGGCGATCTAGTTTTGAAAAAAAAAACAAACCCAACACTGCATGAAACTCTTATGAATAGCAAGATAAAATTGTCTTATACAGTGCCAGATGTTGGACCGCTTAGGTTGGAAGACACCCAGTGGATAACTGAGGAAGAGCCGCCTCCTCAAAGTAGAACTGGCTTAAATGACATAAGTGGAGTAAAGTTTTCAGCACCTTCATTTGCCTGTGTGACATGACTCAACATGAGAAGAAATAGCTGCAAATATCCATTAGTAACTGGAACATAGAATATATGAAAAAATTATTGTTGTTGTTGTTTGTGTTAGATGCTGTCAGGTTGAACACGACTCATAGTGATGCTGTGAACAAAAAATCTGAACCCTGTTCTATCCTGCACCATCCTCACACTTCCTGACACACAAGAGCCCATTGCAGCAGTCACCATATCAATCCACCTGGTTGAGGGTCTTCCTCTCCTCCACCAACCCTTTACTCTTTCTAGCATCATGTCCTTCTCCAAGGAATATCACCCTCCTGGTATCATGTCCAAAGTACATGAGACAAAGCCTCATCATTCTTACCTCTAAAGAGCACTCTGGCAGCACCGTGTCCAAGATATATCCTTTCATCCATGGGACATTCAGTGCTCTTCTCCAGCACCACAGCTCAAAGGCATCAATTCTTTTTCTGTCATCCTTACTCGTTGCCCAGCTCTTGGATGCATAGCTAGTAATCAGAAAGAAAAACTGGAAGGTTTAAAAAATGAAATAGAACATACTAAGTGAGCTGAAATTGACTAGTGTTGGCCATTTTTAATATAAATCATACGGTCTAGTACACCTGGAGTGACGAATTGAAAAGAAATAGCATTACATTAATTATCAAACATAGCATTTCATAGTTAATAGAGGACATTTCAGTGTGTCTAGAAAAATGTATGGAAAAAAATATATATGAATTTTGTATGTAGACCAGTATAAAATAAAATAAAATAATTTTTTTAAATAGCATTTCAAAAATCTACACTGAAGTGCAGCCTTGCCAACAATAATAGTCATATGTCTGCAAAGAACAGTTAATGCAACTATTATTCACATTTACCCACCAATCACTAATGCTAAAGATGAAGAAATTGAAGATTTTTTTCCTTTAGAAGTTGAAGATTTTTACCAACTTTTGGTCTAAAAGTAATCAAATATGTACTCAAGATGTATTGATAATTATTGATGATTGGACTGTGCAAATTGGCACAAAACATTGGTAGTTAGAAAAGATGGCTTTGGTGATAGAAATTCTGGAGATCATATGATAAAATTTGTTGACCCAGTGACTTATTCATTGCAAATACCTTTTTTTCCAGCGGTATAAATGGTGACTGTGCACACAGACCTTATTATAGGAATGTAATCAACTAATACTGTGCTGATTATAGAACAGACTATCAATTGCTTATATGCAAGTTTAAGTTTAAACTGAAGAAAGTTAAAGCAAGTCTATGAGAGTTAAGGTATATCCTGCTTGAATTTAGAGACTAACTCAAGAACAGTTTTTATGTTCTGAATGTTGTTGTTGTTGTGTGCCATCAAGTCTTTTGTGACTCGGAATTCTATGTACAACAGCTCCGAACCCTGCTGTATCTTAAGCCAACCTCAACGTCTCCAACACCCCCACTCCCATTACCATAGTCACTGAGTCAATCCATCTCATGCAGGATCTTCCTCTCCTGTGCCTTTCCAAGTATGATATCCTCTCCAAGAACTGTTTCCTCCTTGCAACATGCCCAAAGTATGTCAGATGGAGCTTCAAAATCCTTGACTTCAAGGAGCAACTGGGCTTCACCTTCTCCAGGGCAAACCTGTTCTCTTAGCAGTTTGTGGTATATTCAGCACTCCTCTTATGGATTACATCAAGGATATAATATATGAGGAAAGCAAACAATGATCAGACAAATAGAAAAGAAAAGAAAAAATCAACATGGATAATTTAGTCTCTCAGAAGAGACTAAAAATATGATTAGGAAAGAGCTGCCTGAAACTTGCTTTTGAATGTAGAATATCTGTAGAGAATGGAAGCAATGATAACGTCAAAGGAGAAATAAGGCAGCTTGAGATGATAAAGTATTATAATGGAATTTGCAAAGATTGGAGTTAAAAAAACCAAAGGAGGCGAGCTCTGGTGGCCTAGTGGCAAGAAGCTGCACTGCAATCCCAGAAATGAGCAGTTCAAATCCAACAGATGCTTTGCTGGAGAAGGAGGAAAATCTCCTGTACCAGTCAAATCTGATTTGACGCTATATACGCGCGCACACACACACACACACACACAAATAATAAAAATTTAAAAATAATAAATAAATAAATACCCCAAAGGAGTCAGCAGCAGCCAACACGTCATCAGCAGCCATGGATCAGTCCATTAACTAGGTACTTTGATTGAGGTAATCACTGCTGTTTAACTAGACAACGCGGGATCCCTTAAGATTAAGCGGAAGGGAGCAGGACAGCTGGAGCAGCTCGAGTGAGGCGGAGGAGCCAGTTCTGGAAGGGAAAAACCAGGACTTGTTGGTTTCACATTCAAATACTTTGGGGGATCACTGCTGTTTGGCACTTGGCTTTCCAGGCCTTGGACAAAGAAAGGAGCACAAATATACAGGTCCATCACTAAACATTGCCATACTCTTGATCACTATAAAACAACAACCTAACATCTACTAAGAAAAGGCTCACAAGAAAGCAGCAGTCTACCTCAGGTATCATGAAAAAACAAGATAACTCTTCCTTAAAAAAGCAGACTCAAAAAAAAAAGCAGACTCAATGAATACCCCAGATAGAGAGAACCAGAAGAAATATGTTGACGTGAAGTTATCTGAACAGCTACAGAAGATGCAAATGACAGAAGAAATTAAGAAAACAAATACCCCAGAGACAATTGTTATCTGGCGTTGAGTTGTTTGCGACTCATAGCAACCCTATGTACAACAGCCCTAAACTCGGCTCTGTTCTGTGCCAATCACACTGTCTCTGACACACCCATCCAGATTATCCCAGTCACTGAATCAATCCACCTCATAGAGGGCCTTCCCCTCCTGCGCTGTCCCTCCACCCTCCCAAGCATGATGTCCCTCTCCAAGGACCAGTCCCTCCTCAAAACATGTCCAAAGTATGTCAGACGAAGCCCCAGAATCCTTGCCTCCAAGGAGCCACCCCGTTTAACCCTTTCCAGGATGAATCTGTTTGTTTTCCTAGCAATCCATGGTACTCTCAATACTCTTCTCCAGCACCACAGCTCAAAGGCATCAATTCTCCTTCTATCCTCCTTGGTCATTGTCTCTCCACTCTCCAGCCCCCAGGGCAGGGCCACCCTGTGACTGCAAGCCATCTGAATGCCCCTGGGATCCAGCCTGAGGTGCTGTTGGCTGACCTTCAGTATTGCACCTACTGTTGCCCAGCCCAGCTCACATAGCAGCCTTGGCCTTTCCAAAGCAAGTGTTTCATAAGCAGAAGACCAGAGTCTTGCCATAAATAATGCCTCCTAAATAAGTCTTCACTCTGGGCCAGCAACTGGTAGGGAGCTTGTGTATGGTTGTGACCACTGTCCCCTACTGGAAAGTGACCACTGGCTGTGTTTTCTAGGCCTCAGGGAAGAAATGGGCAGGAGGAAGGGCACCATCAGTGTGGTACAAGTTGGGTGTCCAGCTCTACTACTGCTGGGCCGTGTGACTCTGGCTGTGTTTCTCTGCCCAGTGGCTAGCACAGACCTTTAGGGTCACAGCACGTGGCGATCTGTGTTCAGGAGCAGCCCCCACCCAGCGGGTTGGGACCTCCTTGTGCATAGTCTGCCCTTACCCCACAGCACCCTGAACCATCCCAGCCTGTTGCTGCTGTTGACCCTGAGCCTCTGCGGACTTGTTGAGGCTATGCTTCCTCATCGAGCCTTGCAGCTGGGCTCCCTGCACATGCTGCTTCACGCACAGGGCTCAAGGCACAGAGGGGCCCAGGCTGTGGGGGTCCTGTTGCCTGGCCATCTTCTGCTGCAGGTGCTCAAAGCCCTGTGGTTCCTGCAGGCCCGCTGGCGTGCTCATGGTGGCCTCAGCTTCTACATTGTGCAGCTGGTATGGCCCGGCCTGGTCAAGGTGGGCAGTCTGGAGCACAGGTGCCCCCAGCACCATCGTCAGCTGTCGTCGACACCTGCATGTAGCCCTGTCTGCACAGCCTGAGACTTACCACACTCCTTGGGTTCCCCAAGTCACAAGCAGGGCTACCCCTGCCCTATCAGCTGTACCCTTGGCTGCCACTTGAGCTGATCTGTGATGACGTGCCTGCCATTACCTCAGACCTCTACAGCTTTGACATACTGGCCCAAGAGGTCTTCACTGGTCAGTGAGTGACACTGGCCCCTTACCTCTACTGAAGCACACTCTCTGTTGATTCCCCCAGTCATACTTATCCACAGGAGAGCTGCTTGGAGCTGGGAGAGAAGGGCTTTGAAGTCAAAGCCAAGCTGGAGGCAGGTGAGAGCCTGGCTCTGGACCCCCTGGTGTCAGGCCCCTACCAGGCCCTGGTGCAGGCTGGGCTGGACCAAGAGCCTGCTGACAGATGGGGCAGCCTGCATAGCACATGATACCTGCAAGGGGAGGCCATAGCCAAGGTATAGCCAGGCAGACAGGAGCTGGGATGCACCTGTGGCCAGGCCACCACCCAGTGGCCAGGCCACCACCTTGTAGCCAGCCTTCTCTACAGGACTTGGCTACTGAGACAAGCTCTCAGAGAAATCAGGCCACACTGACACCCCCTCCCCAACCGCAGAGTTCTGCACCAGGTGAGAGGGTAATGATGGATGCTGGGCACAATTGGGTTGTGCTCCCCATTCTATCCCCCTTGTGACATTGCACTGCAAGTGGCTCCTGAAGCCAAATCCAGACCCAGATCCATGTCCCCTATGTTGTTTTCATATCCCATCCCAGGTAGGAGCCAGGTGGGCCTATAGAGGACCAAGGAAGCTGTGTGGTACCAGGTAACCCAATCTGTCCATTTCCATAGGCCCCAGCCACCCCTGAGATCTTGGGCCACAGCAGGCTGCAGCTCTGACCCCAGCCTCAGCTGCTGGCCAGATGCCCAAGAGACCACATCCCCAGGCCCTTCCACTCCCCTCTCATCCCTCATCTGAACCAACCCAAAGTTCCCTGGCTGCCTTTTCTTGGACCACATGCTCCCACCACCACCACCACCAGGTACTCTCACCTGTTCCCTCCCTTATCTGTGACCAACCTAGTGCCCCTCCCTGGACTCTAGCATTCAGGATTTAGCATCTCTGCTGGGACCTCCAGCTCTGTGGAGTAGTTAAAGAGGAACTTCTCTTAGCCCCTTGCATGTAGCCCTGCTGGATCTCCAAGCCCTGTGAGGTCACCTCAATGACTGTCAAAGACTTCTCACACCCTGGGAAATGTTTGGAGCAGAAGGATTGAGGAGTGGCAGCTCTCCTCTTTTCCTCCTGTCGGCATCCAGGCCTGAGATGATCAAAGGTGGTTCTTTCTTGAGCCAGCAGAATTGAGAATCGGAGTTCTTGATAGGGGCCGGCTCCTCTCCTCCCCACGTAACCCTGGTTCTCCCTCCCTACTACTCTTCAGGATGGATCTTCATGGCAGAGCTTTGAGGCGGCTTCCAACCCTGGGAGGGCCCAGCTTCAGCCCTATTTCCTCAGTTTCACCCCCTTCTCGGCCCTATCTCTGCAGATGGCACCCCTCAGGGCCTCCCAGAGTGACACACCTTGGTGCTTGTCCAGAGGAAATAAAGTGATGAGGCATTCCCATCCCTCTGCCTCTTCCCTCACAGAGCCTAGCCCAGCATGATGCCAGCAGGTGCGTTTTCACCATTTTTATTCATTAACTTTGTGAGGTGGTTTAGTTGGGGGGTTGGGGGCGGGAATGGGCAGGAGATACCCCCGAATCCCCTGTGTACAAGGTAGGACACACTGAGGCTCCTGGGGGGTAAGGAAGGGCAGGGTGTCAGCCCAGCCCACTTCCAGATTTGTGCAAGGGTCCCCAGGGTGGAGAAGAGGGTACAGGTGTGCCCTTGAGCCTAGGCAGTTGAGGGATCCACATCAGAAGCAAGTTACAAAGTTAGAAACCTGGGACAGGGCTCAGGAGCTCAAGAAAATACAAAATACAGCATGGGGCTGGGCCAAGATCCAGTGAGGGGGAGGGGAGGGAAGAAGGCCCCTCCCAGCTCTGGCTCAGCAGTAGCTTCGGGTCTGGCCTTCAGAGTGAAGGGACCAGCTGGGAGTGGGGTAGGGGGGTGGGGGACCAGCCCCCTCCCCTCCTTGACCCCCATTCCTATACAAAGACCCCCGGTGATGCACACTCCCCCTCCCATAGGCTGGTGGGGATGCCCTGTAGAGCAATAGGGGTTCTGGTGGGGCCCAGGGCCCAGGTGCTCTATGGGGAGTGCGGGGACACCAAGGGGGCCGCTGTTTCTGGGGAAGGCGAGGAGCTGGAGGCCCAGGATCTGAGCGGCTTCGGGGGTGAGCAGGGGGTGATGAGGAACTGGAGGAGGCAGGTGAGGTCCCCCTGGGCCCCAGAGCTAGATTTACATAGAGGGGCTCAGACCGCATAGGACGCTGAGCAGGGTGCTGGGAGGCTGAGTAGCTAAGGTGGTCATGTGGGAAGCAGGAGGGTGGTGGTGGGTAACTGAGCAGAAAATCGGGGGATCTGGTAAGTGGCGGTGATTGGCCAAGCATGCCATAGGAGGCATTGAGCCTGTCGGGGGGCATGGAGCGGAAGGGACTCCAGGACCGAGTGGGGCCAGAGTAGGTAGCACTTTCACCACCTCCAATCTCATAGTAAAGGTTTTCCCCCCTGTCAAGTGGTGCCAAGGGGCTTCTCCACACGGGGGCGGGGGGACTGGGCTGAAAGGATGGAGCACTCAGGGGGTACAGGCCTGGCTTGGGGACCCTGAGAAAGGGTGGCATGCACTCCCGGGGGGTTGAGGAGAAGAAGCTCGGGGGAGGAGCCTGTGAGGGGGCAGAACATGGTGACTGGGCTGCCATTATCCTTGGTGGGTCCCTGCAGCCCCTGCCAGCTCTGAACTGGGCACTAACCTGGGCAGCACCTCTGAGGCCCCTCCGGGGGGGCCCTGTGGGCTGCTGGCTTCTCACCAGGCTCCCATCGCTTTGCTGCCTTGGTAGGTAGGGTGGGGGTCCTGGGGCCCAGGCCCCAAGGTGAGATACCAGGCTGGGGGAGAGCCCACTCCCTGAGGTCCCTGGGGAGTCGCCACCCACCTCAAGGGATAGTGAGCGTCGGAAAGGGGAGCGGGGAGCTGGGGGTGTACCCCCATGCTCCTGTTGGCTCTGTTTCTGGGCCACTTGCTGAGCCCGCTCAGCCAGGGCCAGGGCCATGAGGCGTGCTGGGTTCTTGGGGGGTGGGGGCGGAGCCCCCCCAGACCGCAGTAGGGACAAGGGTGGGGGCAGCAGAGGAGATTCTGTCCCAGGATCTACACAGAGAGGAATGGGAGTGGGCTCAGTGAAGTCTCGGGCACAGCCTGGGCGTCTGTGAGGATACGGGTGTGCCCAGCAAAACTCACCAAGCTGGGCCTGGGGCGCCCGGAGGTCAGGTAGGGCCAGCTTGTTGCAGATCTCCTGTTGGCAGTTGTCGCTCAGCTGAGTGTCCGCTCCCCGCAGCAGCATGGGGATTAGGTGGGGTCGCAGACTTGGGCCCGGGCTGAGGGCTGGTGGCAGGGGTGGTGACGGGGTCACCGAGGCAGATGTCCCTCCAGCCCCCAGTAACTCCAGCACTGCAGGGGGCACCGAGACAGCCAGGGGCTCTGAGATGTCCAGGGCAGCAGGGGAGGCTGGGCTGGCCGGCCCGCGGGGTGAGAGGGCCTGGGGGGTAACCTTGGGTGGGAAGGCAGAAGCGGAGGCTGGAGGGGCTGGGCTGGCTGGGGGAGCGGGGTCCCCTGGGGTGGGGCTACTGCAGCGGAAGGTGAGGGGATCAAAGTCAAGCCCCCGGAGCCCCTCGAGGCAGCGGGGTGGACTGAAGTCCAGCTCATCCCCATCATCCAGCCAGGCCGAGGTGCGGTGTGAGGGGGACCCGGAGGGTGCTCCCAGGCCAGCTGCTGAGGATGAGGAGGACGAAGAGGACGACTCTGAGGAGGAAGATGAAGAGGAAGTGGACAGGCTCTCACAGGAACCCGCGGGCGCTGGACCCACAGGGAAAGCATCGCTGCTCGAGTGGGGTCTTCGGAGCCTGTGCAGCCTCTGGAAGCCTGGAAGGGTGGGGGTGAGAATACTAGAGGTCAGAACTTCACATCCTTCTACACTGGTGAAAATAAAGCACACAATCCATCAGAAAGCTGGGGAAGAGACACAAAGAAGCACTTCCCTGTCGAGGCTCACAGATGATTATAAAATGACAGGCAAAACCATTCCAGACTGAGTCAGCCAGCACCGTGGGTGGTGAGCACCAGGCCCACAGGCTCTCATTCTCAACCGATGAGAGTCCAGACTGAATCGGTGACTTTTGGAAAAGAACTGGACTGTGTCCACCTGAACAGGGCACACCCTAGAGAAAAACCTCTCAACTCCTGGGCAGATGACAGAGCCACTTCATAGAAGTGAGGGCACATCAGGTTCCACTCCTAAGAACCTCTGACTCTGCTGGTAGTAAGGTGTTAAGTGACGAGATGAAATAATGGAGGAGATGGGGCTGAGCCACATTGTATAGGGTGGGTAGTTTACGTCAGTTGTAAACGGGGGGGTGGGGGGTTGGGAGGATCAAGTTCCACATACAGCATGATGCCTTCTTGTAGTTCTCCTTAGATAAAGTTTCAAAAAGGATTGAACTTGAACCACAGGTTTTAGGTAAACAACTGTATATGGTAAAGCTTCAGAACAAGTCAATGAATGCCTCTGGCAGAAGATGGCAGGTACAAAAGGTGAGGCACTCAGGGGAAATTCTTGATCTGGCATTGGCCATGGGTGTCATAATTTAATTTTTTTTCTTTTTTTGGAAAAAAAAAGTCATTATGAAAGGACCAATAATTAAGAGTGTCACAAAAGGAGATGCTTTATCCAATTCCTTGTACTTCATGTTCTGATTTAAAAAAATGTTAAAACTCCAGACCCTTAAATTTGAAGTACAGCATTTAGAAGCCAAGTGCAGGATCTCAGCACATCCCAGCTCCCTCCAGTATGGCCCACCCACACCCTGTGCTCACCAGCCCCACTGGCCTGCGATGACAGAGACTCCTCACTCTTGGCAGACCTCAGTGTGACCGTGTCATTTCGGCTGCCTGCAAAGAGAAGCCGGTATCACGGGAGCAGTCCACACACAGCCTGCCCTGCACTGCCTGCCCGGCCTCTGACCTGAAGGCTGCGATGGGGTGCGGGTGCTCCCCAGCCAAGGGAGAGGCTTCATTCGGGGGACGCCAGGGCCTCGGCCCAGCGCAAAGAAAGTCTTCCAGCTGCTGACCCCGGGCTTCCGCTGCTTCCCTCCTCTCTCCCGTTTCCTCCTGGGGTTTGGGTGAGACACATTGAACAGTGTGAGGAGACCAGGCCTCCAGGCCTGTCCTCTGCCCTCCCGAACCATGCCGCTCACCTGTCTGCAGGTGAGGCCGGGGCCTTGGAAGCTGTGGAATCAGTTGGGGTTCTCAGCCGGCCCTGCGTGCGGGCCTGGGCCTCTTCCAGCGTCAGCAGGCGAGTTGAGGGGCCGCTGCCTGCGAGGGACTTGGGTCTGGGGAGGAGGCAGCGGCCTGGAGGGTGTGGAAAAGGGATGATGGTCAGCCCTGGGACCACCTGAGGCTGCAGGCAAAGCCAAGCGCTACAGCCCAAGCCCCGACCCCACAGCGTGCCCACCCGGGCTGGCAAGGCAGGGGACCAGGGCCAGTCAGGTGGGAATGGGTGGGCAACAGGCAGGTGAGGGGGAGGAGTGAGGCAGAATGAGCTGATGAGGAGGCAGCTCCCAGCAGCCAGCGAGGACAGCGGCTCTGGCTCCAGTTACCTCAGGCCAGAGGGCCCTCCGATGAGCTGAATCCTGACTGGGCTGGGGTCCCGGGCAGGGCAGGGAGTCTGGGAGGGGCCGGGGTGGGGCCAAGTCTGGGGACCTCCCACCTCCTCCCAGGTGGACCCATGGCCCTGAGCGCCCCCAGGAGCTACAAGGGGTGAAGGAAGAGCAGCGTCAGGGCCAAGAAGTGTGGGGATCCTGAGCAGAGGAGCTGAAATGAGAAGGAGGCTAGGGGGTGGAGGAGGCTGGGGCAGTCCTCAAGGAGCTGGACAGGCAGCCCATTGGCATCCCTGTAGGGATAGATAGGGCTGGGGGCCCACCTGCCCACCCACTGGGGTCCTGACAAGGGAGGGTCAGTAGCCAGGACGTGGGGGTGGGGGGTGGGGCACACCTGCAGGGTCCAGTCCAGCTGAGGCAAACGTGTCACTGAACAGGACGTCCACATGGGTGAGCAGGAACTCCACCACCACAGACTGCACCCGAACCTCCCGGAAGGCGGCGGCTCCACCCAGGCCCACTGACTCCAGCTCCATGGATCTGGAGGGGTGAGAGAGAGGCGTCTCCAGCCAGTGGGTTCTCACTGGGCAAGGTGGACAACCAGTAACACTCTGGCCTTCTCAAACTAACCTTACCAAGAACTAGGCTCTCAACCTTCTCTAAAATCTATATTCCCCCAAACATTTTGGTTACTGCAGTCTTTCCAGGAGTTCTGGTCTGGGGTTCTTCTTGGCTGCCACCACCCCCAAATCCTATGTCCAGTCTCTGAGCAAGCCCTGTTGGCTCCATCTACACGATCTCCCATCACAGCAGCCTCCTCCTGGTCTCTGCTCCTCAGCCTGGTTATCGCTGGTGGTGTTAGGTACCATCATGTCGGGACTGCCTCATAACTGACCTTCAGCAGGTTTTCAGAAGCAGTATACTGCATGGCAGGAGACTGTCCACCTTTCTCCTGTGGAGCAGCTTGTGGATTTGAACTGTGTCCTTCTAAATTGGCAGTGCAACTCTTACTACTAAACCACCAGAGCTCTCCCGTTACATTGCTGTTAGGTGCCATCAAGTTGACTACGACTCATAGTGACCTAGGAACAACAATCGCCCCACCCTGCCTTACCACAGCCAGAGGGAGGTGGAAGACCCAAGTTAGATCAGGGAGGCAGAGCTCTCCCCTGGCTGCACCTCACTCCAGAGAGGTGCCAGCTTACCGCAACAGGTTGGGAGCCCAGACAATGGCAAGGTTGCGGGCATGCATGCTGGTGTTGGCACTGTGCTTCGCCATGCGGGCCAGGTGTCTTAGCAGGTATTCTAGGGTCCTGGGAACGGGATTGAAGAAGGACACCTGAGCCTCGACTCTCCAGGGACACTTCCCCCAATTACCACGACACTCCCCACCTCTCAGGTTTACCTGTAGTGTGGTGGGGGCAACTGCTGGATGACGTCATGGACCCGCACCATGCGCTCCTCCTCCCTGGGCACTGACATGGCCTCCTGAGAGAGTGGACAGGCATGATGAGGGTGGGCCTGGCACATCCCAGCTGCCCCCAGCTCCACCCAGCACCTACACTCACACTGAACTTCCCATAGAGCTGGTATGTGAGCAAGGGGTTCGGCAGTTCCCGGAAATAGAGCTTGCAGAGGGAGGACACACTGTGGATGTCCTGCAGGAAGGCAGGGCCGGACAGCTCGGGGATCCTCTCGCTGTCAAACTCATGCCTAAAGCCACAAAGCCAAGGAGGAGGGGAGGGAGATTTTGGTCAGAGCTGACTTCTGATCTACCTGGTCTTGCTCTCCCTCTTCCTGACTCCAAGTGCCCTCAGGTGGAGGCAACCTTCTCCCCCAGGTTCTATGCTGGGCTCTTCTGAGACAGAAACTTACAGAATCCTCTCTACAAGAAAGCCTGTGTGAAAAATTGAGGGTACCCATTTTGCAGGAGAGGATACTGAGGCAACAGTTACACAGAGCTATCTGACATGGGAGCAGGCCCCATGCTCTGACCATGATGCTGTGTCATACCCTTTCAAGAGGCCACTGGGAAAGACAGGTCAAATCCCAGCATGCCCCTGGTCATACTTCATGATGCAGAGGTAGAAACTCCTGTCCACCTTGATCTCTGGCCTCATCTCTTACTCGTTCCTCTAGGTTTCTCTCTCTGGCCTCATGGTCCCCTGCCCATCAGCCCCTGGCTAATGTCTCATTCCTTCACATCTCTGCACTGATGAAAGCAGTTCCTCATCACCTCAGATGATCACTCATCATCCAGAGTAAAAGCCAAAACCTTAACAGTCATCAAAACGGCCCTGCAGTTCTGCTTCTACACATCTACTGCTTCTCCTTCACACCAGCTGTTCCATCCACTGTCAACATGCCACTCCCTCCCTGTCCTCCAGAGGTCTCCCAGGAAGGTGTCTCTGTCCACCCGACTTAAATGGCAATACTCTATCCTGATTCTGTCATTATTATCCTCCTTACTCCAATCTATTTTTCTCCATAGCACTGTCACTTTCTAGTATTATCTATCACTTTCTTGTATCTCTGCTCTAGTGGTAAGAAGTCCACCAGCTGCTCTGCAAGAGAAAGATGAGCGATCTCCTGTGTGATTTATGGCCTTTGAAAACCCACTGGATGGTCAGCTATGAGTCAGTTCTGACTCAAAGCACACGACAAAAACAAGTTTATAAGAAGGAAGCCTCTGGCAGTATAGTCCATAGAGTTAAACTGCTAATCCAAAAGTGGCACTTCTCTGGTGGCTTGAATCCACTGCACTTCTCAGGAGAAAGACAGGTAATCTCCTCCCGTGTGAGGTGCAGTCCCAGAAACCTGCTGACAGGTCAGCTGTGAGTTGGGACCAACCCAATTGCAATGAGAGCTTCTGGGCCGTGTGGCAGGGGTTTCTAGTTATTTGCTGTGTCTTTTTACCTAAAACAATGTATGGCAGATGGTCCTGCTCAGAATGCTGACTTTGACTGTTAGGGTCTCAAATGGGAAGTCATCGCCTCCAGAAAGCCCTAACCTGACCTTGGTCTTGGTCCACCCATGCCTTCCCAATTCCTGGTAACAACACAGAGCCCCTGGTCGCCATGCCACTCAGTCAGCGTCTGTGGAAGGGAGAGTGAGTTGGAGGGCTTACCGCAGCCTCTGGATGTTGGAGGACACACCCGAGAGCCGGTAGATTCCATCGACCACTCCGTGGGCCTCGATAAACTCTGAACAGCAGCGCAGCACCTGGGGTACTGGGAGAAGATCTGGGGGTTAGGGGTGGGCCCCATGTCCCGGCAGGAGGGATGGGGTGGTGGTCCAACCCGGGCCTCACCATCCTGGCCTGAGTTGCTGAGGTGCTCTCCCAGGTCGCAGCCGAACACCCTCTGCCGCAGGATCCCACGCTGTCGCAGCCGTTGTCGTGAGGGGCGAGAACGCATGAAGGTGCGGAGGAGGCCAGCCAGCTTCCCACGTGGCCGGGGCACTGCTGTGGGGATGAAGGCCAAGCACACAGGGTCAGCACGGCCACAGGCTTAGCAGAGCAGGAGGATGGGCATGTGCCCCTTGTTTCCATACCTGAGGTCAGAGAGGACACGCCCTGGGGAACTGGGATGCCACCTGGGGGGCCATCAGCATCTGTGGGGTGAACAGTGGGTAGAAAAGATGGGACAGCAGGCAAAGGACTCAGCAGGCAGTTTCCACTCCAGCCACAACACTCACCTGCCTTTAGCCCAGGACCTGGGCGCTCTGTGAACAGCTCCACACACTCGCTGGGAAAGAAACCAACCTGAGGAGGGTGCAGGGTCAGTAGCCGAGCTGCTCCAGGTTGACCAGTACCCTGGCCCCACCATCTACCCAGAGCTCACCTGGAAACCTCGCTTGCCCCGCCACCAACTCCGATCCTCTGTGGGTGGCATGTCAATCACTGAGACAATGTCCCCCACCTGGAAGTGAACAGGTGGGAGGAGTAGGGGGATCAAAGGGGTCAGGGAAGTGGGGAGCCCAGTGGAGGACTGCCACTCCATAGCCTCACCTCAAAGGACAGCTCATCTGGTGCCTGGGCTGTATATCGTTTGACCACGTGGGCAGCGGCCACTGCAGGAATGTTGAGCGAGGCTTCCTCACTGAGAAGTAGCCTCCGGCCATGATTGTCCAGCTGGGATGGAGAAGACAGGTGGCAGGGAGAGGCCAGGAGGTGATGTTGAAGACAAGGAAGGTCCTCCATGCCTAAGAGGCGTCCCCACCTGTCCCCACCTAAAGCCTTGTTTGTTCAGTACAAACTCCTAAATTCTTGCCCTTTCCAAACAGATCCCCTTCCTTATTCTTTCCCTGCCCAAATACCAGGACCCCTTCCCCTAAGTCCTCCTTATACACCCCTGTACCCCTCATCCTCCATGGCAGACACTGCATACTGATTCCCTAAATCCCTCCAGTTTATGCCATGATCAGCCAGGTGTTCTGTGAGTTACAGCCACCAAGATCCCTTTAAATGCTCAGCACCTGTACACACACACACACACACACACACACACACACTCATCTCTCACAGGCATGTGCCCACACAGACACTAAAATACCACTGCCTCCTCCACTCTGGCTCATTTCCTTCCTGTGCCTACACACTTTCCCGGGCTGGCTTGTGCCCCTCAGACAGCCCTCACTCACTCTCAACATTAAGCCCTTCTTCTGAAGCTCACCTCCATCCAGGTCAGCACAGGCCCACAGTTGAGGTTACTGTCCACCAGTCCTGACAGTGTCTCAAGGTATTGCAGCAACAGTGGAACCAGCATCTGGGGGCAGAGGGTCAGGATGAATGCACATCAGAGTCCTGGGTGCCCTCACTGCCCTCCCACACAGCCCCAGCTCGCTTCTGGGCAAGGATGAAATTCAGGTCAGGTATGTGATGCTGCCCAGCTGTTCAGTACTGAAACACTGTCAAATCGGTTGTAAATGTGCTGTGCCAAGCTCCCAACCCTCCCGTGGAAGCCCTCGGACTGCCCTTTGATCTTGAAACTAAATGAAGCCTGCCTCTAGAACTCTTGCTGCAGATCTGGGGGTTTTCATGCTGATTGGTCAGGAGGTGAGACATACCAACCAGTATATAAACATTTATCTACCCTTCCAATCCTGTTGGCTTCACACACCACCACTGGGGAAACACCAGTGGCTGAGGCAGGGGCTGGGGCCACAGCAGGTTACCTGGGCAGCCCTGGCACCTTCTGGGGGTGGTGGGAGCTCTGGGAGACAAGAAAACCTCCGGTCAAATATGCACCGGTGAAGGTGGGTGTCCAGAGAACGGAAGTCATCGTAACTGCGGAGCACCGGCCAGGAGCGGCCCTGGGGGAGCAGGAGGGACAGAGTGGCCCGATGATCCCTGTACACCGAGCTGGGGACTGAGATGATAGGTAGAGGGGGCCTCACCTGACAGGTCACCTGCACCCCAAACACCAGTTCATTCTCCCCAGACAGACTGGGCCCTTCGCGCTCTGGAGACAGCAGGAGCTGCAAGGGAAGCAAAAATGGGTCCTGCTCTTGTCCTCATCCTGACCATTTCCAGACTGGGACTGTCTGGGGACAGGTGTGCCTCCTCTACCTGGACCTCCTCCAGGGCCAGACCTAGTGATATCACAGGCAGAGAACAGGACTCTGGCACAGAGCAGGTTCCCCATAAAAAAAGCAGTTAAAGGAAGATATAAATGAATGACAGCAGCTTTCTCCTTCAGCCCCACCAACTCATGCCACTTCACAGTGCAGCCCAACCCAAAACAGGTTTCAGGCAATTGATTTTGCATGGGGGGTGGGGAGGGTGGCATTTCCCCTCCCCCACAAGTGCAAAGTCCTCCATACCTGAATGTGGCCAAAGTCAACATTCTCATAATGAAAATGAGCACAATCAGCCAGCCGGGGGAAGGGGCCTCGAGGTGCTGAGAGCCTGGAGAAGGGGTAATGCATGACCCATGGTTCCCTGAGACAGGACTCCCCTCCTAAGCAGAACCACTCCCGCAGCCCTCACCTCTTGCCAGGCTTCCCCTTCACGCTGGGCCCCCCTGTTGAGGGCAGGGGCTGCACTGAGCCCTCCCCAGGGCCATCCAGGCTGTCAGTGCTTCGAGCCTGTGGAACAGAAAGAAGAATCAGAGGACGCCAGAGATGAACATTGGTGGATAACAATGGGAACTTTGTTATCTCCTCGCCTGGGCCTACAAGCCTGGCTTGCTCCACACACCATTCTGAGCATACAGTAGGTGGGTAGTCAGGCAAGAGGTGAGGGCAGGCAGGCTGGGGTGAATTTGCTCTGCGTGTGTGGTCTGGGGTGGAGGGGCGGAAGGAGCATGAGTTGAGGAGGAGACAGCCAAGGGTTAAGCAGGAGAGGAGAGAAAGAACTGCTGGTCCCAGCCCTGCTTAAAACCCAAACTCATAGAGTAGCAGTCACCAATTAGGTTTTCCTCCATGTTGAGCAATCACAGCCCCCATCCAGCTCATCAGTCTTTCTGCTTCCAACCTTTTCCCAGACCACCCTCCCCTCTTGTCCCCACCCCCCAGCCTCTCCTTCACAAATGCTGGAGCATTTACACACAACACAGATTTGCCTCTGCCTCTCTGGAGTTCCTGGCCCTTTAGTGGCTCCATGCTTGTCCTCGAGATCAAGTCTGCACTGCTTGGTCTGACATTCAAAGGCCCTCTCCAGCTCCATCAACCCCATTACCCCACTCTCAGAGCTCGTCTTTGTGAACTTCTAAGAAACTACGATCTTCCTCATTTGCCTCTCACTCATACTTCTGACTTACAGCAATCTTCCATCAGACGTCCAACAGTCTTACAGAAGGAAATGGCCCACCTTTCTCCCTTGGAGCAGCTGGTAGAGTTGAACCATGGGAGATCTGAGTAAGGTCTTTTGACTTGCTATGGCATCAGAGCTTGCTTGGTTCCCCTGCTTGGGACAGTTCTCCTATCCTTTCACTGGGTTCAATGATTTTTCTCCTCAAGGGCGACTTCAGGCAGGATGGAGTCTCTCTCCATCCCACAGGATCATTCTATCCCAGCCTAGATGGCTCTGACCATTTCCCTCACTACTCTGAGATGCCTTGACTACTCTTGATGTCAGTCTCTTAATTGGTTCATCTCCCCCAGAGGACTGTGACTTCCCCTATAGCAGGGCCCCATTACTCAACACCGCTGGGCATGGAGTTGGTCCTCCACACAGCCAGGGTTGTGCCACATTCCTCTCTGGGTCCTGGGTACCCAGGGCTAGCTAGCCTGTGGCATAGCCTAAGGTGCTAAGTAACAATCAGATGAATTCATTAACCAGTTGCCAGATGGGGATTCCCCAGCCTAAGGCCTGGCTTCTCCTGCCTAGGTGCCTTGCATCCCTAAATTCATTCTTGGGTTTCCCCATCAGGGTCTGTCCATGAAGCTCCCCCCAGGGGGGAATGGGATATGACTCTGACTCTCTCCGTGCCTGGAGCACGGGACCTGAACAGAGATCATCTCAGTGAGCAAATGAATGAATAAATGAGCGGGAGCAGCGTGGTGGGAGAGGGTGGAGAGGAGGAGGGGAGAAGAGGACAAGGGATGAAGCCAACTCCAGGTCCTGGTAGGAGATGCAGCCTTGGCCTTGGGGTTGCGGTGGGGTGAGGACGAGGGGAGGGCTGAGGAAAAGGTCCAGGGGGCTAGTTCAGAAAAGGACTAGGATTTATGAGAAGGAAGGGAAAAAAAAGAAAAGTGTCAGGCTGAGGATGGAGAGGGTGGGGGTGGGGCTCCGGCATGAGAAGAGGCGGCTTCAAGAGGAGGGGGCTAGGCCAGAGGGGTGGGGGCTGGGATGAGGATGCAGAGGATGGAGCTGGGATGGGGGCTGGTCAAGGATCCACGAGGGTTCATCAGGCTTCTAAGGGGGCCACTGGAGGGGCCGCAGGTCTTTCTGGGATTAGCCCCTGCTCCCTGGTGCCTGGTCCTTGTCCCCCACCACGTTCGTGGCTAGGGCTGGCTGCATGCTGAAGGGGCAGATGAGGGTGAGGGGTTGGCGTTGACCAGGCCGGGGACTAGAGGGACCTCAGTGAGGGGTTAGGGGCGGCGCAGGCCGCTGGCTCGGGCGGGGCCGGGGGCGGGGCGCGTGGGGCGGGGCCGCGCGCGGACAGACAGACCGACATGGGGATGGACGGATGGATGGCCGCGTGGGCTCCTCACCACCATGGTCGAGTAGCCTCCTCAGGCTCCGGCTGCGATCGACCCTTCGCTAGCCGTCCTCGTCGCTGCCGCCGCCGCCGCCATGGCGACACAAAGGGGAGGTTGCGAGCTGCAGGCTGGCGGCTGCAAGCCCCGCCTCTAACGGCTGCCCGTGGCAGTGGCGCGCGCCCTGCGGGGGCGGGAGCAGAGGGGACGCGACCCCTCTTATTGGCTCCAGCCTTGGCCTTAGGGCGCTGCTCCACCCACCTGCCAGCTTTTTACTGGCTTGGGAAAGGCCTGGTCCCTGCGGCCCCGCCCCCCGAAGTTTGACAGCGCCACTCCCATAGCTGCTTTTCATTGGCTCTCATCCCTCTCTGGAGACACACCCCCAGGTCCTTTATGCATTGCTTCCAACACTTGGCTATTGGAAACAAGGGGCCTTTTCCATCTTTTCAGGGTCACACCTCTAACACTTATCTCTGGATTCGTCTGTGGCTTCAGGGATTGGCCTCACCTCGGAGAGACTTTTCATAGAGTCCTAGTGGTGCAGCAGTTAAGCATTGGGATGCTAACCAGAAGATCAGAGGTCACGTCAGTCGCTCCAAAGAGAATCATGTAAATTATGTGCTTCCATAAGGGTCACTTCCTAGAAACTTTATGGAGCTACTCTGTCCTATAGGGTCGCTGTGAGACAAAAATCGACTCGTTCTGTTTGGTTATCCTCTACACTCATCATCAATTCAGATCCTGACTCCGCCCACAGAATCCTTAGAAGTTGCCGGGCACGATTTTCAACTGCTCAGGAGATATACCTAAGGCAAAAATCCAAGATTTTTGGAAATTGGCCTCACCCTACCCACTAGACATTCCCTTTGAGTCTGTCCCTATTGCTAATTAGATGTTACATTCCAGTCTTGCGTCGTTTTTTCCAAACAGGTTTAACCTCAATATGACCAGAACATGACCAGACACCTGCCATAAAGCTGATTCCAATCATTCCACGCTGAGCCAAGCCCAGATAACACCCATAAAAAGGTCCTTTTCAACAGGGTTCGTCCACTGGTCAGCTTAAATTGGCGACATAAGAAATCTTCTACTTTATGAAGGGGAATGTAACATCAGGATCGGAAGATTCATCAACAATCTGTGCTATGCAGATGACACATTGCTTGCTGAAAGTGAAGAGTACTTTAAACACTTGCTGCAGAAGATCAACGACTGTGTAGTCTTCAATATAGATTACATCTCAACATCAAGAAAATAAAAATCCTCACCAATGGGCTAATAGGTAACATCATGATAGATGGAGAAAAGACTGAAGTTGTCAATGTTTTCATCTTACTTGGATCCACATTCAACAACCTTGGTACCAGTAGTTAAGATATCAGAAGATGTGTTGCACTGGGGTAAATCTGCTGTCAACGACCTCTGCAAAGCACTAAGGGGCAATGATGTAAATTTAAAGACCTGATCCAAGCCATGGTCTCTTCAATTACTTGCTATGCATCTGAAAGTTGGACCATGAATAAGGATTATAGAAGAATCAATGCCTTTGAGGTCTTATGTTGGAAAAGAGAACTGAATATGCCATAAACTACCAGAAGAACAAACAAGTCTGTCTTGGAGAAGGTGCAACCAGGGTGCTCCTTAGAGGCCAAGATGGTGGTGCTTTGTCTCACATCCTTTGGGTATGTTGTCAGGAGGGACCAGACCTTGGAAAAAGACATCATGCTTGGAAAGGTGAAAGAGAGGAAGACTCTCAGGGAGGTAGATTGACACAGTGACTGTGACAGTGGGCTCAAGTGTGTCAGAGATGATGAGATGGTGCAGGTTCAGCTCCATTATTCATAGGGTCACTGAGTAGTAGTTGACTTGATGGCACCTAACTGAAAGGACCAGTTATCAGAAACTCAGTTTCTGACAAAGTACAGTTAACCCCACCCCACCCGCTTGAGTGGTTTTTTAACAAACAAACAACCCCCACCTGTGATAAATCCCACCCTGATTGATCAACTGCCATAAAGTGGAATTCTTCTCTGTAAGAGCACAAGGAGTTTCCAAACTGTTACCCTGAGATATAGCTAGCCAATTGAAGGTGGACAAATACCCAAACTACTGTGGATGGCCAATCATGGCATGTATGGTTGGGCAGGGGAGTAGCAGAGGTATAAAAGGAGGGGCAGACATCAGTTCGGGGCTTTCTGCTGGATGCTGCTGTCAGCACACGGGAGCCCGGGTTTGAACTCTGGGTTGTGTCATCTGCATAACACAGGTGTTGATGAGTCTTCCTCTAATCCTGATGCCACATTCCTCCTCATACAGCCCAGTCTCCTGGATGATCTGTCATGCATATAGATTGAAAAGGTATGGAGACAGGATATATCCCTGGTGTACACTCTTCCCAATTTTGAACCAGTCTCCTTGTTCTATTCTGACCACTGCCCTTTGGTCCAAGTATAGATTGGATTATATAAGAAATAAAAATGAAGTACAAAAGTTCTTTGAAACAAATGATAATGAAAATGCAATATACCAAAACCTCAGGGATGCAGCTAAGATGGTCCTCAGGGGACAGTTCACAGATATAGGCAAAACACATAAAAAATTTAGAAAGTAGAAAATACCTTCATCAAATAGAAAAAGAATAACAATGTAACCCTACAGCCTCTAGAAGAAAGAAAATTATAAGAACAAGAGCGGAAATCAATGAGATAGAAAACAGATAAACAATTGAAACCATTAAAAAAACTAAGAGCTGGGTTTTTTCAAAAGGATCAATAAAATTGATAAACCATTGGCAAATTTAACAAAAGAGAAAAAGGGGAAAACACAAATAACTAAGGAATGATAGAGATATGACATCACAACAGAACTGGATGAAATTAAATTTATAATATTGGAATATTATGAAAAGTGTGGGTCATAACAAACTGTGGCTGACTCTGAGAAGAATGGGAATCCCAGAACATTTTTTTCTTTTTTTCTATAATTATATTTTATTAAT
>NW_006400016.1:860532-871797 GCF_000299155.1 Elephantulus edwardii
ACAGTGCGATTGGCACAGGACAGAGCAGAGTTTAGGGCTGTTGTACATAGGGTCGCTATGAGTCGCAAGCGACTCGATGGCACATAACAACAACAAATGCAGATCATGATGCTAGTGTACAAAGAAAACCCCACCGGTTCAACAACAACAACAACAATTAAAAACCCTGTTAGAGCTAGTACACCAATTTAGTAGAGTAGCAGGATACAGGATCAGTATCAAAAAATCAGTGGGATTTCTCTACAGTAACAAAGAGAACTCAAAGTAGAAAACTAAGGAAGCAATACCTTCCTTTTACAATAACCAACCTCAAATTGAGATACTAGGGAGTGAACGTAACTAGAGACACAAAAGACCTGTACAAAGAAAACGACAAAAGATTGTGTCTATGAGACACAATAAAAGATCTAAATAAATGGGAAAATGTTTCCTGTTCATGGATAGGAAGACTCAATATTGTAAAAATTACAATCCTACCAAAAGTAATTTACATGTTCAAAGCATTCCCAATACAGACACTAAATTCATTTTTCAAGGAGATTGAAAAGGAAATTGTCAATTTGGAGAGGAAAGATTCAAAAAAAGCAAATCACTTCTGAAAAACAAAAATTAAGTGGGAGGCATAGCACTCCCTCATCTCAAAACATACTACACAGCAATAGTGACCAAAACAGCATGGTATTTGTACAATGACAAGCACATAGACCAATGGAGCAGAATCAAGAACACAGAAATGAAACTATCTATGGTTAACTGATATTTGACAAGGAAATAAAACCCATCAAACAGGAAAATTACAACTTCATCAACAAAAGATGTTGGCAAACTGAACTGCTAGCTGCAGAAAGCTGAAATAGGATCCACACACAAAAATCAACTCAAGGTGGATCAGAGACCTGGGAGTTAAACCAAAAACTATTAAGTTCATAAGAGACAAGTTGGGATCAAGTATAGAAGACCTAGTTTTCAGTATAAAGAGACTGCCAAATACAGCCAGAAACATGCAATCTGGAGAGGACAAAATTGAAGAATGGCATTTTATAAAAAATAAATCTCTGTGCTCATCAAAAACTTTTTTAACAGGGTGAAAAGAAAACCTATGGACTGGGAACAAACATTTGGCAATACCATCTTAGACAAGGATCTCATAACAAAAGTTTACAGAATCCTACAGGGCCTTAGAAGGAAAAACCAGTAACTCAATTACAAAATGGGCAAAAGACATAGACTTTACACAGAGGAGGACATTTGGATGGCCAACAGACACATGAAGAAATGCTCAAAATCACTGGCAAAAAGAGAGATGCGTAATGCGCTCCCTCTCAAGCTAGGTAATAATTTACAAAATCATCGCTCCTGCGTGCTGTGTAGTATTCCACTGTATGAATGTACCATAATTTCTGCTGTACAAGTCTCCATTTGTGCCTCAGTTCTCATTTTCTCAGGATATATTCCAAGCAGTGGAATAGCTGGAATTTCTATGCTCAGCTTTTTGAGGAAGTGCCAAACTGCCTTCCAGAGTGGTTGTACCATTTTACAATCCCACCAACAATGTATAAGAGTTCCTATCTCACCACATCCTCTCCAACATTTATTACTTGCTGTCCTGTTAAACTTTGCCACTGTTACTGGAGTGAGATATCTCATTGTGGTTTTGATTTGCATCTCTTTTATTGCCAGTGATTTTGAGCATTTCTTCATGTTGGCCATTCAAGTAACTTCCTCTATGAAAATTCTTTCCGTATGGTACATTCATACAATGGAATACTACACAGGACACAGAAGCAATGATTTTGTAAATTATTACCTAGTTTGAGAGGGACTAGAGCGCATTATGCTGAGTGAACTAATTCAATCCCACAAGGACAAATATTGTAGAATGAGTATAAGGATCCAAAGGGAGAGGTGGAAGCAGAGGGATGAGGATGTGCAGGGGGTGGCAGTGATTAATCATAGGGTTGAACAATGTGATGGGAGGGGGTGAGATAAATTGGAAGAATCTGGTCTGAAAAACAATGTATTAGAATTTTGTAAATAAACTAGTATAATAAAAAAGAAGATAAAGAAAAAAGAAAGAATAAGAGAGATGCAAATTAAAACCAGAATGAGATACCATCTTACCCCAGTAGCAGTGGCAAAGTTTAGCAAGGCAACAAGCAATTAATAATGGACAGGATGTGGAGAGGTGGGAACTCTGATACACTGTTGGTAGGACTGTAAAATGGTACAACCACTCTGGAAGACAGTCTGGTAAAAAAGTTTAACATAGAAATTCTGTATGACCCTGCTATTATTCTACTACTAGGAATATGCCCCAAGAAAATGAGAACTGAGACACAAACGGAGATGTGTGCACCAATGTTCATAGCAACATTATTCGCCATCGCAAGATCATGGTTGTTGTTGTTGTTGTTGTTGTTGTTGTTGTTGTTATGTGCCATCAAGTCACCTGTGACTCATAGCGATCCTATGTACAACAGCTCTGAACTATGCTCTATCCTGAGCCAATCTTATTGTCTCTGACACTCCTACCCCCATTACTCTAGTCATTGTGTAAATTCATTTCACCCTGGGTCTTCTTCTCATGTTCCCTCCTTCCACCCTCCCAAATAGAATTTCCCTCTCCAAGTCTGGTCACTACTTGCAGCATGCCTAAATTATGTTGGATGGAGCACAGAATCCTTGCCTCCAAAGAGCAGCTTGGCTTCACCCTCTCCAGGACGAACCTGTTTGTTCTCCTAGAAGTCCATGGTATATTCAACATTTTTCAATACTCACAGCTCAAAGGCATCAATTCTCTTTCTATCATCCCTAGTCATTGTCCAACTATCTGACGAATAGCACATAATTGTGATGACTATGACTTGGATCAGGTGTACCTTAGTGTCCAGACTGATCTTGTTGCTCTGAAATGTCCATAGCAGCAGACTCCCAGTATAATGCATCTTTTTTATTTCCTAGCTTCTGATACCAAGAGTGTTGATTGTGGAGCCAAGCAAACTAAAGTTGTTAGCAATCTCAATCTCTTCACCATCTATCATGATGCTGCCAAGCAGCCCGGTGGTGAGAATCTTTGTTTTCTTGATGTTTTGCTTCAAGCCATTTTGAAGACTGAAGTCCTTCACCTTCTGGAACAAGTGCTTCAGGCCCTCCTCAGTTTCAGCAAGCAAGTTTGTGTCATCTACATAAATCTATTTGTTGATTAGTCTTCCTCCAATCCTGTTGCCACATTTCTCCTCATAGAGCCCAGCCTCCTAGAATCTTCTCTCCATATTCAAGATCATGGGAACAGCCCAAATGTCCAACTATAACTGAATGGATTGAGAACTGTGGTAAATTCACACAATGGAATACCATGCAGCACTCAGGAGCAATGATTTTGAAAAATACTACATAACTTGGGAGAGACTGGAGAACATTATTTTGAGTGAACTAACTCAGTTTTCTAAAGACTAATACTACATCATAAGACCATTATTGTAAAAATAGAAGGATAACTAGTAAAACATGTATGGGGATTCAAGAGGGGAAGAGGTGGAAGCAGAGGGGTGAGGATGGGTGGGGCAAAACCACAATGTTGCACAGTTTGGTAGATGGAGGGAGGGGGTGAAGGAAATGGTGAGGATCTGGCAGGGAACTAAAAAGATTGGATAATGATAGCCAAAGTCCAATGGTGATTGATTTTGTAAAACATGGGAATGATTGTATAAAGCACAATATGAATGAAGAATAGTGTGAAACACACTGTATATGAATTTTGTGAGCAAACCAGTATAAAATAAAATTAAAAAAAAAAAATCCAAAAAAACCAAACCGGTACCTGGAACGAAAAAAAAAAGGAAATCATTACAACAGTCATGCCACCAACAGGGCTCTCACCCAAAAGATTATGTCCTTGGATCATTCATAGTTGATCACTAATGGAGACATCATTAAACAAAGCACAGGAAAATCTACCCTCAGCATCTAGTTTTAAATACAAACTGACCTCTCTCTCCCACAATGCTCCCTTTCCCCAATACCTTCTTTCACCACGCCCCCACACAGAACTCATGCCCTTTTAACAGTCTCTGTATTTTAAAAAATATTTCTTTAGTTCATTGTCTTTTTTCGCTAGCATCTCAGTTTGTAGTTTTAAATAGAATAGTCAAGAAAGGCTTCATGGAGAAGTGACATTTGAAATAAATTCTGTAAGGAAGCGAGGACGAAAACTACATGAACGTTTAGTGAGAGAGGAAACAGTAAGTGGGTGAGGGTTCCAGGTGTGTTTGAAAAAGGTTTGCTGTTGCTAAGTGCCATCCGGTAGATTATGACTCGAACAACCTCCTGGACACTTGCCCCATCCTGTGCCGTCATCTTGGTCTCTGCCTTGCTCGCTCATTGCTGAGACCACAGTGTCAGTCCATCTGTTGAGGGTCGTTCTCTCTTTTGCTGACCCTTCACCTTTCCCAGCAGGATGACTTTTCTAAGAAAAAAAAAAAAAGCAGGGAGCCCAAGGTAGCTAGAATAAAGGAAAGGAGGGGGAAGTGCCGTCAGAGAGGTTATTTAAGACTTTGTAGGCTTTTGGATAGGCTCCTTGGAGGCAAGAGTTCTGAGGCTCCATCTAACATACTTTGGACATGTTGTAAGGAGAGACCAGTCCTTGGAGAGGGGCATCATGCTTGGGAGGGTGGAGGGACAGAGCAGGAGGGGAAGGCCCTCTATGAGGTGGATTGATTCAGTGATTGGGGTAATCAGGATGGGAGTGTCAGAGACAGTGCGATTGGCACAGGACAGAGCAGAGTTTAGGGCTGTTGTACATAGGGTCGTAAGGAGTCGCAAGCGACTCAAGGGCACCTACCAACAACAACACAACAGGCTTTTGGAATACAAATATTTTAAATTGCTCTCTGAGAAAGTTGAGAGTCATAGAGGGCTTCTGAGCAGAGAAGGAACAAGTTTTTAAAGGATTCCGGGGCTGCTCTGGAGAACACAGGGGGGCAGGGGATACAAGCAGAAAGACTGGATGAAGCTATTGTAATCTAGCAGGAGATGACAATGACATTGTAACATTAAAGGTGCTGCAGCTGTTGACTTTTCTGTTTCTTTTAAAGGCAGAGCTGACATTATTTATTGGTAGATTGGATGTGTGAGTGAGAGGAAAATGAGCAATGTGACTATTACCTCTTGCTCTTAAGCAAGGTGTGCGAAATCCTGGGCACCCTTTCCAAGAAACGGTTTGTCGTTGGTAGAGTGGAGTTGGGGAATATGTAAGGTTTGCAATTCCATGGTTAAACTATTTCTACTTAGGAAAAACCTTATTTGCTTGTTCCTTTTCCGTCAATATGTTTCTCTAAAATACTGATGTTCCCAAGAACCCAAATACATATTGTGAGACTCCTGTGTAAGATGGCAGACTAGGCAGATGGCAGCCCAAGCCCTCTACGAATAAGGCACCAGAAAACAAAAAAACAAAGACACAAATGAGAATTCTGGAACTCTGAGTTTAAAAGGAGAATATAAAAAGTATTCAAATAATGACTGGAGGAAAAAACTGAATGAAAACATCGAATAAGGAAACAGAGCACAGAATTGTAAACAGTACACAATGGCCATTTTGAATAACCATCTGGTCTATGCAAGAACCCAGGGCTGTAGCAGCATCCACATCAGCAACAGTGTGATGACAAGAAAAGTTCAGTCTACTTACTTGTTGCCTCGATCCTTCCAAGAATCAAGTGAGCAACTCTTTCCACCACCACCCACCAGCTGGTGGTCATCCCAGCTCCACCTGAAGCCAGGCCCTTTCCATTTTGTATCTGGTGCCAAGAGCATGCTCATGACAGAGATTCTGCCCAGGATCCATCAGTCTGTACCATGCCTGCCTTGCAATCAACCCCTGGGTTAGTTGGGGTGCCATTTCTGACAGTGGCATTTTCATCTCACTGAATTCCCTTGTAGATATCTTACTCAGCACATGCCATAGTAACAATTGGAGCACTGCCTCCTCCCTGTAGTGTGCATCTCAGAGCATCTAGGGCATCTCAGAGTGGCAGTGGCTGTCTCTTCACATTAGCCATCTCTGATTGAGAACGCTGTCTGTCTTCATCCCCTAGACTGGCACAGATACCATCTCTACCCAGGTGGACTGCCCTAGGTTCCTCTGAGGTCAAGAGAAACACACCCCAGGCTGAGTGCCCACCCTCAACATTCCCTAGAATGGAAGAAGTACTGTCCATGGTGCAGTCTTGGGGCCTTAGCCACTTCTCAGATGAGTAGAAATCTAATCTGACTGGACACAATCTTCAGCTAGGCTGGCAGACAAACTGTTCCAGGCCAGATATCTTGTCCTCACTCATGACCCAGTGGCAAGAACACCAGCTGGCATCTAGCTCATGCTCCTCAAGGTCCCTCTTTTTTACTTCTATTGTTTTTCTTTTCCATCACTTTTCAGATTTCTCTTTGTTTTTTATTTTATTGTTGTGTATGGTTCATTTGTTGTTACTCATCTCCTTCACATTCTCTCCTCCTCTCTGGCTTTTTTCCTTTCCCTTGCAATCCTTTCTCTCTTTCATATGATTCCACACAACCCCCGTCCCCCAGTTTTGCCTTTTTTCTGGAATTCTCCTTCCCTTTACACTCCTCTCAGTGTTTCTTTTTCTATTTTACAGTCCAATTTTGGTTTGGGAGAATTTTTTTCTTTTTTAAAAAAATTTTGGGGGGTAATTTTTTGTTTTGTTTCCTTTTTTCTTGGTCTCATTTGGTAACAGACAGTAACATTATCCTGTTTCACACACACCTCCTACAGCTTCATACACTGGACAACAGTAAAAGCCAGCTCCTTCCCTGCTTGCTGCAAGAGCCCTACAATCAATACTAGCTCAATCTGTCTTCAACTCCTCTGAATGAACAGTTAGTAGAGATCAACAAACATACCTAGATCCTCTAGTCCACACACCACACTTAGGTGAAACACTAAGAATTAGCAAGTCATGCAAAACACTCTATGGCTCAGATAAATAAGATAGAGATAGAGATAGAGATAGAAAGAGAAAGAGAGAGAGAGATGGAGATGGAGATAGAGAGATAGATGATAGATAGATAGATAGATAGATAGATAGATAGATAGATAGATAGATAATGCATCTGAGACACAAAGAAAGATTTGCACACCAATGTTCATAGCAGCATTATTCACCATCACAAGAACATGGAAACAGATCTAGTGTTTGAGTGGATTGAGAAATTTTGTTACATTCAAAAGCAACGATTTTGAAAAAGACTACATTATTTGAGAGAGACTAAAAAGCATTATGCTGAGTGAACTCAGTCTCATAAGAACAAATACTGCATAAGACCGTTCATTATTGTAAAAATAGAAGGAAAACTAGTAAAACATGTATTGTATCGAAAGGAGGGAAGAGGTAGGAGCAAAGGGGTGAGGATGAGCAGGATAAAACTACAGGATTGCACAGTTTGATGGTTGGAGGGAGGTGATGAAGAAAATGAGAAAGGTCCTGGTGAAAAGACAGGGTGATGATGGGTAAAGTCCAATGGTGATTCACTTTTTTAAAGAATTTTTTTAATTTTAATTGCAAATTTAACAGAAGTTTACAGAAAAGTTAGATTTTCACTCATTCATTGTTACATTTTAACCCCCTCCCTCCCTTCCCCCTCCCCAAGCTGACTTTTTTCTTTTCATTAGTTTATTTCCAAAATTCTAATACAATTTTGAACAAATTCCTTCCATTTCCTCACGCCCCCCAAATCAAATTGTACAACCCAATGATTAATCCCCTCTTCCCCCTACACATCCACATCCCTCTGCTTCCAGCCTCTCCTACCCCTCCTGGATCCTTATACTCATGCGATACTAACAGTCTTATACAATATTTATCCTTGTGGGACTGAGTTAGTTCACTCAGCATAATGCTCTCCAGTCCCTCCCAAGTTAGGTGATAATTTACAAAGTTTTTGCTCCTGCGTGCTGCATAGCATTCCACTATGTGAATATACCATAATTTCTCAATCCATTCATTTGTGGTTGGACATTTGGACTGTTTCTATGTTCTTGCGATGGTCAATAATGCTGCTATGAGCATTGGTGTACAAATCTCAGTTTGTGCCTCAGTTCTCATTTTCTCAGGGTATATTCCAAGTAGTAGAATAGCTGGGTCATATGGAATGTCTATGTGCAGCTTTTTAAGGAATCACCAAACTGCATTCCAGAATGGTTGTACCATTTTACAATCCCACCAACAATGTATAAGAGTTCCTTTCTCGCCATATCCTCTTCAACATCTATTACTTGCTGCCCTGTTAAACTTTGCCACTCTTACTGGAGTGAGATGGTACCTCAGTGTGATTTTTATTTACATCTTTCTTATTGCCAATGATTTGGAACATTTCTTCATGTGTCTGTTGGCCATTCAAATATCGTCCTTTGTGAAAATTCTTTCCATGTCTTTTACCCATTTTGTAATTAGTTTATTAGTCTTTTTCTTGTGGAGGTCCAGGAGTATTATGTAAACTTTTGTTATAAGACTCTTGTCTGAGATGGTATTACCAAATGTTTGTTTCCAGTCTGTAGATTTTCTTTTCACCCTGGTGGGAAAAGTTTTTTATGTGCTTAGAGATTTAATCTTCAGAAGGTCCCATGCATCAGTTTTATCCTCTTTAGCTTGTGCATTTCTGGTTTATTTGGCAGTCTCTTTACACCTTGGACTAGCGCTTCTAAGCTTGATCTCAGTTTGTCTCTTATGAACACTATGGTTTTGTGCTTTACACCCATGCCTCTGATCCACCTTGAACTGATTATTGTGTATGGTGTGAGATGTGGATCCTGTTTTAGCTTTCTGCAAGTAGAAGTCCAGTTTCGCCAGCACCATTTGTTGAAGAGGTTATCATTTCCCCATTTGATAGCTTTGATTTCCTTGTCCAATATCAGTTGACCATAGATAGCTGGATCTGTTTCTGGATTCTCAATTCTGTTCCATTGGTCGATGTGCCTGCCACATTAAAAAAAAAAATAATTTACCATGACCAAGTGGGATTCATAACAGGTATGCAGGGATGGTTCAACATAAGAAAAACAATCAACATAATTCACTATTTTAACAAAGTAAATAACAAGAACCATATGATGTTAGTAATTGATGCAGAAAAGGCATTTGACAAAATCAAAAAAACCTTCCTGATAAAGACACTAAGCAAAATTGAAATAGAAGGGAATTTCCTCAACTTAGTGAAAAGTATATATGTAAAACCACAAGCCAATATCATTCTCAATGGAGAAAGACTAAAAACGTTTTCCTTGCAAACAGGGACAAGACAAGGATAAGGATGCCCACTGTCACCACTTCTTTTCAATATTGTATTGGAAGTGCTTGCTAGGGCAATATGACAAGAGAAGGAAATAAAAGGCATCCAGATAGGCAAAGAAATGGTTAAACTATCACTATATGCAGATGATATGATAGTGTATACAGAAAACCCCAATGACCCAACAAAACAACTGTTAGAGTTAATAGGCCAATTTAGTAGAATGGCAGGATATAAGATCAATATCCAAAAATCAATATGATTCCTCTATAGTAACAAAGAGAACTCAGAGACAGAAATAAAGAAAGCAATACCATTTACAATAGTCAACCACAAATTGAGATACTTCAAAAAAAATTTAGATACTTGGGAGTGAACGTAATTAGAGATACAAGAGATCTATATGAAGAAAACTACAGAGCATTTCTGAAAGACACAATAGGAGACCTAAAGAAATGGAAAAATGTGCCCTGTTCATGGAAAGGAAGACTCAATATGGTGAAAAATGACAATCCTACCAAAAGCAGTCTACATGTTCAATGCAATCCCAATCCAGGTACCAAATTCATTTTTCAAGGAGCTTGAAAGGGAAATTATCAAATATATTTGGAGAGAAAAAAGACCCCGAATAAGCAAAACATTTCTGAGAAACAAAAATGAGGTTGAAGGCATAGCACTCCCTGACCTCAAAACATACTACATAGCAATGATGATTCATTTTATAAAACATAACTCATGAAAATGATTGCATGAAATACAATATCAATGAGGAATAGTGTAAAACACAACATATATGAACTTTGTAAGCAAACCAATAAAAGAAGTAAAAAAAACAAAAACTTATTCCCTGAAAATGTAAAAAAAAAAAAAAAGACAACACTACTACTATGTCTGAGAGCCAACAGATAATTTTAAACTACTCAAAATATTGGGATAAAACAGTTAAAAAAGTGGCCAAAATATAGAACATCAATAGCAACCTCTCAAAGGAAGAAGTGTTATTAGAATTTCTTAATAAGGAGTTTAAAAGAATCATAGAAAAGTATCTTCATAGCATTAAGAAGAAGTTCAAGAAAACCACAGACAAAATACAGGAAAACATAGAAAAAACTCTAGGAGAAAGTTTTTTTAAATAATAAGACCAAATGTTGTTGTTATTACATGCCATCTAGTTGTAGGCGACTCATAGAGACCCTATGAATGAAAGTCCTCAACACTTGCGTGACTTTGATCCTCTCTCCAGGTTCATAGGGTTTTGGAAGTGGATACCACTCTACTTCCAAGCTTGCTTTAATCGGGGAGCTCCACCAAACACTGTCCGCCATGGGTAACCATTATCGCGGCTGACACATCAGTGCCACAGTGTTCAGCTTCACAGCAATCACGAGTTACCTCTGTAAAGCAAGTGGACACACCAGGGCAATGCGACCTAGAAGAATGTTTGACCAAAAACAATTAAAAGCAGGCTCTTTTTTAATTTCATTTTTTATTTCTTCTACTACACAGTCATGTTCAAGCAAAGTGTTGTTTAGCTTCCAAATGTATGGTTTTTTCTCCTTTATCATCCTATTATTGATTTCTAATTTTGAGGCATTATGGTCTGACAAAATGGTTTGTATTATTTCTATGTTTCTGAATCTACTGATGCTTTCCTTGTGACCTAGAATGTGATCTATTCTAGAGAATGTTCCATGCACTTTGGAGAAGAAGGTATACTGTGCCGTTTTGGGGTGCATTAGTCTATAGATATCTATGAGGTCAAGTTGGTTTATTGTGTTATTTAATTCTTCAGTACCTCTGTTGAGTTTTTTTTCTGGTAAAAACACCACCTGCCAAAACCTCTGGGAAACAGTCAAAGCAGTAATCAGAGGTCAATTTATAGCAATAAGCAAACACATCAAAAGACAGGAAAAACAGACTATTGACTCTCTAACCCAATATCTCCAGCAAATTGAAAAAGAACAG
>NW_006400016.1:871897-872912 GCF_000299155.1 Elephantulus edwardii
ATTGGCACAGGATAGAGCAGGGTTTAGGGCTGTTGTACATAGGGTCGTTATGAGTCGCAAACGACTCGACGGCACATAACAACAACAACATCATCCTCTGATTAATTAAAAAACTTAGAGGAAATGGACAAATTCCTTGAAACTCATGCCCTATCCAGACTGAGACAGACAGACATAGAACACTTAAACAGATCCATCACAAAAGAAGAAATTGAGCAGGTCATAAAAAGACTCCCCCACAAAAAAAGTTCTGGACCAAATGGCTTCATGACTGAATTCTACCAAACATTCAGAAAAGATTGATCACCAATTCTACTTAAATTATTTAAAAAAATAGAAAAAGAAGAAACACTCCAGGGACATTCTATGAAGCAAGCATAACCCTAACACCAAAACCAGGCAAAGATATTACCAAGAAAGAAAACTACAGAGCAATATCTCTCATGAATATAGATGCACAAATCCTTAACAAAATCGAAACCAATAGAATCCAAAAGCACATAAAAAAATTCATTGTGACCAACTGGGATTCATAACTAATATGCAAAGATAGTTCAACATAAGAAAACAATCAATATAATTCACCACCCTAACAAAGCAAATAATAAGAACCATATGCTCTTAGCAACTGATGCAGAAAAGGCATCTAACAAAATACAACATCCCTTCCTGATTAAGACACTCAGCAGAACTGGAATAGAAGGGTATTTTCTCAATATAATGAAAAGTGTATATACAAAACCAAGAGCCAATATCATTCTCAATGGAGAAAGACTGAAATAATTTTCCTTGTGATCAGGAACCAGACAAGGATACCCACTTCTATCAATATAGCATTGGAAGTACTTATTAGGGCAATATGACAAGAGAAGGAAATAAGAAGAGTCTAGATCAGCAAAGAGATGGTTAAACTATTGCTATCTCACCACTGGACCAATTGGCAGCATCAGGATGGATGGTGAAGAGATTGAGATTGTTCACAGCTTTAGTTTGCTTGGCTTCACAGTCAACAGTC
>NW_006400016.1:895273-918828 GCF_000299155.1 Elephantulus edwardii
CAGGTTGAAAAGGTATGGAGACAGCACACATCCCTGGCATACACCCTTCCCAATTTTGAACCATGCAGTGTTCCCTTGCTCTGTTCTGATGACTGCCTCTTGGTTCAAGTATAAGTTTCACATTAGCATGATCAAGTGTTGGGATTCCCATTCTTTTCAGAGTCAGCCACAGTTTGTTATGGTCCACACAGTCAAACGCCTTTGCATAATCAATGAAGCACAGACAGACATTCCTCTGGTATTCCCTGCTTTCAGCTAAGATCTATCTAACATTAGCTACAATATCCCTAGTACCACAATCCCTTCTAAACCCAACCTGGACTTCTGGTAGTTCACTGCTGATGTGCTGTTCTAATCGTAGACGACTCATAGCTATCCTATGAACGAAAGATCTGAACACTTCTATGATTTTCATTGTTTCTCCAAGTTCATAGAGTTTCCAGAGGCAAGCTATTTTGGAAGTGGATGCCACTCCTGCTAACACTGTCCACCATGGGCAACACATATACTAAAAGTACAATGTTATAAAATGAAAAAGTCAAAAACAGGAAGATCAAGGTGGGTAAAAGTCAAGTACATGGAAACAAAACCACCCTGCTTAAAGACTTTTGGGTAATAGATTTTAAAAAGAAAAAAATTTTGTGAAACAAATAAAAACACAAGAAACCAAAAGCTTTAGGACATAACAAAAACATTTATCAAAAGTTAATTGATAGAAATAACGTCCCCACACAAAAAGATCATCAACCAAAATCTACCCCCTAACCAAACTCTCCAATTATTAGAAAAAGAACAGCACACAAGGCTCACAGATTCCAGAAGAGAGTGAATAAAGAAGACAAGAGCAGAAATAAATGAAACAAGGTGCAGAAAAGAAGCAGACTAAGACTAGATGTTGATTCTTTGAAAGCATTAATAAAGTCAACAAGCTAATCTAAAAAAAGGGAAATATGTAAATAACCCAAATAAGAAATGTAATGAGTGATGTCACAATACAAGGAACTAAAATAAAAAGTATAATAACAGAACACTATGAAGAACTACATTGTTATTGCTGTTGTTATGTGCCAACTCATAGTGCCCCTATGTACAACAGTTCTGAACCCTGTTCTATCCTGAGCCAATCTTATTATCTTTGACACACCTACCCCCATTACTCCAGTCACTGAATCAATCCATCTCATAGAGGGTCTTTCCCTCCTGCGCTATCCCTCCACCCTCCCAAGCATGATGTCCGTCTCCAAGGACTGGTCCCTCCTTGCAACATGCCCAAAGTATGTCAGACAGAGGTTCATAATCCTTGCCTCCAAGGAGCAGCCTGGTTTCATCCTCTCTAGGACAAACCTGTTTGTTCTTCTAGTGTCCATGGTATAGTCAGTACTCTTCTCCAGCACCACAACTCAAGGCATCAATTCTTCTTCTATCATCCCTAGTCATTGTTAACTTTTCTGAGGCACAGCAAGTAATTGCAAAGACCATGGCCTGGATCAGGTGCACCTAAGTCTCCAGACTGACATCATTGCTCTTCAGAACTCTATAGAGGTCCCTGATAGCCGACTTAGGTGTCATCAAACCGACTTATCTGAACCTTGCCTTATGCAGAGTCATTCTCACAATCTTTGATTTGCTGAATCTATCCTTACAGTCACTGTGACAGTCCATCTTGTTGAGGGTCGTCTTCTCTTTCTCTGACCCCCCATCTTCCTCAGCATGATGTTTTCTTCCAAGGACTGGCCCCTCCTCCTGACAACACACCTAAAGTTTCACCATCCTTGCCTCTAAGGGGCACTCTGGTTGAACTTCACTAATTTGAAAACCTAGAGGAAATACTGTCACAAAAGAAGAAACAGAATAGGTTATAAAACACTCCCAACCAAAAAAAGTCCTGGTCCAGACAGCTTCAACATTGAAATCTATCACACATTCAGAGGAATAATTGACATAAATTATACTTAAACTATTTCAGAGACCAGAAAATGGTGGCATACTCTTGAATTCATTCTATGACTTTTGTATAGCCCTGATACCAAAGCCAGGCTAAGAAACCACCAAAAAAAATAAAATTACAGACCAATGAACACAGATGCAAAATTTCCCAATGAAGATTCTCACCATTAGGCTAATTGACATGATAGATGGAGAAGAGATTGAGACTGTTAACAATTTCACCAGTGGTCAGAAAATCAAAATATAATTTCACTAGGAAAATCTGCTGTCAGGGACCTCTCCAGAGTGCTGAAGAGCGATGATGCCAGTCTAGAGACTAAGGTGTTCCTGATCCAGGTCATGGTACACAATTGCTTGTTATGCATCAGAGAGATGAACAATGACTAAGGATGACAGAAGAATAATCAATGCCTTTGAGTTGTGGTGCTGGAGAAGAGTGTTGAACATATACCTTGGACTGCCAAGAGAACTAACAGGGGTGTCCTGGAGAGAGTAAAACCAAGCTGCTCCTTGAAGGCAAGGATTTTGAGACTCTGTCTCATATATTTTGGGCATGTAGTCAGAAGGGCCCAATCTTTGGAGAAGGGTATCATGCTTGTAAAGGTCAAGGGACAACACAGGAGAGGAAGACCCCAGATGAGATGGATTGACACAGTAACTGGGGTAATGAGGATAACTGAGTGTGTCAGAAACAGTAAGATTGGCTCAGGATAGAGTAGGGTTCAGAGCTGTTGTGCATAAGGTCACTATGAGTCATAGCTGGCTCGACGGTCCATAACAACACAAATCCTAGCGAGTAGAATCCAATGTCATATGTTTTTAAAAAATAATTCTTGATGATCAAGTGACATTTATAGCAGAGAAATAGATGGTCAGTATAAGAAAAACAATTAATGTAATCCACCACATTAATAAAGCAGGGGGAGGAGGGAACCCATATGATTATATCAATTGATGTAGAAAAGGTGTTTGATAAAATGCAACACTCTTTCCTGATTAAAATCCTATGTGGTTTCCAAGGCTAGATTATAAAGGGCAATACAACTTCTTCACTGTCCTTGGAGATGACTAACTGGAGTATCAGGGCTTCCCATAAGAAATTTGAGTATATGAAGGCTGTCATGCTTTAAGGACGTCCAAACCACATGAACAGACTACCCGCAGACACTCCAAATTTCTCATACAAAAAATCCATGTTGTGGTTGTTTTTGTTGTTTTGTGCCTTCGAGTTGCCTGCGACTCATAACAACCCTATGTAAAACATCCCTAAACCCGGCTCTATCTCTTGCTCATAATAAAATACTGGTTTTATGTCACTAAATTTTGGGATGGTTTGTTACCTAGCAACAGTAATTAGAATGGTGCTGTCTTCAGGTAGCTAATTTCTACCTAGGTTTGAATAGACCAGGATCTCTATGGAAGAAAGATGGACAATCTTCCAGGAAATTTACAGCCTCAGAAACCCGATGGAGAATCATCTATGAGTCAGTTCCTATTCAATTAAGGGGGGGGGGAGAAAGAGAGAGAGAGAGAGATCTAAATAGTTATTTTCATTTTGTTGATTTCATTTAAATGTATGGTTTGTTCAACAAGGTTGAAAACCAAATACTATGTAAGATGTATATTATTGTCATGTATCATCGAGTTAGAAATGACCCATTACTGATCCTCCAGCAGGTTTTCAGAGGTAGTAAATTGCACAGGAGGAGTTACCCATCTTTCTCCCACAGAGCAACTAGTGAATTCAAACCTCATACCTCCATATCTTTGTATAGGCTGCACAATTCTTCACCACAAACCACCAGAGCTCCCTAGTGGGTGCTTTTATATGCACACCCATGTTTATCACGCCTTTTTTCACAATATCAAGGAGTTGGAAACAACCTAAGTGCCCATCGACAAACGAAAAGATAGAGAAGCTGTGGTATATTCACATAATGGAATACTATGCTGCATTGAAAAACAAGGAACTCATGAAATATTATTCAAAATGGGTGACCCTGGAGGACACTATGCTGAGTGAAGCATTTCATTCACAAAAGGACAAATACTGCATGGTGCCACTGTTGTAAAGCAGGACTGACATTGGGGTTGGGGGAAGACTGAGAAAGAGGGGATAAATAATGAGGGAGAAAACTGTTTAAAAGGGAAATGTGATTAGATATTATCGTCATGACAAGAGTCCAGAACAAAGGCTGCATAGTGGAGTGGACCTGGGGGTAGGGATTGTAAAACAATAAAATAATTTTTCTGTTACTTTTCAAAGAGAAGAGTATACTGGTGAGGGAGGGATGGCCAGGGAGAAAAGTGCAACAATGAATGAATGGAAATCCAAAGTCTCTGTAAATTTTCATTAAAATTAATAGCAATAAAAGTAATTTTAAAAATCCATCCTATCAGGGGAGCTCTGGTGGCCTAGTGGCAAGAAGCTGTACTGTAATCCCAGAGGTACACGGTTCAAATCCACCAGATGCTCTGCTGGAGAAGGAGGGAAAAATTCTCTCCTGTACCAGTCAGATCTGATTTGATGGTACACGCACAATAAATAATAATTTTTTAAAAATCCATCCTATGAAAGCTATTCTCCATTTTAAAAATTATTATTATTATTAGAAAAGTTTCTAATGTATGTTGTTGTTGTTGTTCTTAGGTGTTGCTGAGTATGACTAATAGTAACATTAGGAACAACAGATCTGAACCCTGTCCTATCTTGTGCCATCCTCACAATCTGACACACTTGAACCCATTGCTGCAGTCACCGTGTCAATACACCTAGTTGAGAATCTTCCTCTCTTAACGCTGCTCCTCCACCTTCTTAAGTATGATGTCTCTCTCCAAGGAATAACCTCTCCTAGTAACGTGCCCAAAGTATGTGAGACGAATTCTTCATCTTTGTCTCTAAGGAACACTGTTTGGTTTTTTTGCAGTACACAAGATATTCAGTACTCTTCTCCAATGTAACAGTTCAAAGGCACCAGTTCTTCATGTAATATTATTCATTGTCCAATTCTCAGATACATAGCAAATGACTGAAAAGATCATACCCTGAATCAGGTACACCTTAGTCCTCAAACTGACATCATTGTTCCTCAATAATTTGGCGAGGTCCCTAATCGTAGACTTTCCCTGTGTAATATATCTCCTGACTAATGGTACCAAGTGTATTGATTTTGGATTCAAGTAAGATGATGACATCGTTGACAGTTTCAACCTTTCCTCCATCTATCAAGATGTTGCCTATTGAGCCCGTGGCAAGGGAGCTCTGGTGGCCTAAGGGTAAGAAACTGTGTTGCAATCCCAAACAAACACAGTTCAAAACCACCAGCTGCTCCACAGGAGAAAGACAGGCAATCTCCTCCATGCAATTTACTGCCTCTGAAAGACTGTTGGAGGGTCAGCTATGGGTTGGTTCCAACTCAACAGTACACAACAGCAAGCCTTCTGTCCTTCACAAGGTGCAATGTCACCAATTTTCTACTGTTCTCTGTTAGTAGAAAATACTTCTAAAACATAGCAAAGTTAAAACAAATTTACAGCAGACAACTACACATCTGCCATTTTATTAGATTTATTTTATTTGATACTTATTTTTTTTTTAGTGGAAATGAATAAACACCAACTTTATTTATTTGAATGAAAACACCCAACATCTTAGAAAATCAACTAGGAAAATAGACACTTTTTGCTAAGTAACATCCTTAAAACCAGACAGGTTTTTTTTTTTTAAATCTGGCCTGATATTTGGAATGATACAGCTGTACAGGACCCTTACCCCTTGTTTTTTATTCCCCTTAAAAACTATCTAGAAAGGAATCCGTTGTTCTGTTTTGCCATTGGTAATTTTGGATGTCTTTTCTTCAATAGAATGAACCCTTGATGAAAGAACTTTGCCACGTTGATCTATCTCTTCAACCACTGTCTTTACCAGAGTGGTTTTGGGTAAGTCATTAGATGTATTCTCTGAATTTCCTGATCCAAAGCTCTTGGATTTGGAACATGAATTTCCATCTCCATCTATCAGGTGGCAATAGGTCTCGATCTCCTTCTCCAGGTGAACCTTGATGTCGAGCAGCTGCTCATACTCTAGTTTCTGGCCCTCGGTCTCGGTTCTGACCTGGTGCAGCTGCTCCTCCAGGGCCCAGATCTGAGCCTGGATCTGTGCGAGCTGTGTGCAGTAGTTGCCTTCGGTCTCGGTCAGGGAGCATTCCAGGGAGTGTTTCGTCGCCAGGAGAGACTGCAGCTCGATCTCCAGGGTCTGCAGGCTGCGCTTTATTTCCGTCAGCTCGTTCCTGGCCGAGGTGGCTGCGCCAGCATCATCGGAAATCTGTTGCTGCAAGGTGGCGCTCTTCTCGTTGAACCAGGCCTCGGCGTCCCTGCGGTTCTGATCCGCAAGCTCTTCATACTCTGCTCGCATGTTGTTCAGGAGGACCGTGTTCATCTCCACGTTCACGTTGCCCCCAGAGGCGCACTGCAGCCCCTTCATTTCCTCCTCATGATTCTTCTTTAGAGATACGTCATCTCCTCACTCAGGGATTCATACTGCAGCTCATGGTCAGTCCTGCACAAGGTCAGCTCATCCAGGACTCTCCGCAGCCCATTGATGTCAGCATCAACACTTTGGTGAAGGGCAAACTCGTTCTCCTACTTTAGCCGGAAATCATCGGCACCCAGTCTGGCGGTATCAATTTGCAGAATGACATTGCCGTTGGCAGTAGTGGAAGAGATAATCTTGTTCTTAAGATCCTCAATGGTCAGGTGGTATAAGCTGTAGTCATGATCAAGTCCATGGCAAGATCCAGGACCATACTTTTCATACCAACCCTTGATTTTTCTCTCCAGTTCGGCATTTGCTTCCTCCAGAGCCCATGTTATCCAGGTAGGATGCCAAACGGTCATTGAGGTTCTGCATGGTCACCTTTTCATTTCTAGAGAGCAGTCCCCCTTCATTTCCAGCAAAGCCAACACAAGCTACATTTCTAAGGGCACCAGCAGTATGGCTCCCACCAGACACATTGCAATACTTATTCATTCTTCATCCATCAATATAATTTGTGGCTGACTTGCAAAGTGAATTGCAGACTGCATGAGAGCTAATAAATTTTCACATATCAAGTGAAATCATGTGAAAAATCTCTGAATCTATTCTGTTCCCAACTAAAGTTCTGTTCCTACCTCACAACTGGCTCTGACATCAGATGCTCACGTGGCACTTTCCTCCTACTCACAAGTGAAAAGGACACTATTACCCTTCAGAGTGCCAAAAAGATAAATTCTAGCCACACATCACCCTTATGTCCATCTACTGCTGTTAACCTCAAGGTTGTTGTTGTTATTGTTATGTGCTGTCCAGCTGCCTGCGACTCATAGCAACCCTATGTTGTTGTTGTTATGTGCCATTGAGTTGTTTCTGACTCCTAGCAACCCTATGCACAACAGCTCTAAACCCTGCTCTATCCTGCACCAACCACACCGCCTCTGACACACCCATCCCGATTACCTCAGTCACCGAATCAATCCATCTCATAGAGGGTCTTCCCCTCCTGCGCTGTCCCTCCACCCTCCCAAGCATGATGTCCCTCTCCAAGGACCCGTCCCTCCTGGCAACATGTCCAAAGTATGTCAGATGAAGCCCCAGAATCCTTGCCTCCAAGGAGCAGCTTGGTTTAATCCTCTCCAAGATGGATCTGTTTGTTTTCCTGGCAGTCCATGGTACATTCAGTACCCTTCTCCAGCACCACAGCTCAAAAGCATCCACTCTCCTTCTGTCCTCCCTAGTCACTGTCCAACTCTCTGATGCATAACAAGCGATTGCAAAGACCATGACCTGTATCAGGCGCACCTTAGTCTCCAGAGAGACACTGTTGCTCCTGAGTACCTTTGAGAGGTCCCTAAGAGCAGACTTTCCCATCGCGATACGCTTTTTGATTTCCTGACTGCTGGTACCAAGAGTGTTGACTGTGGAGCCGAGCAAAGTGAAGCTGTGAACACTCTCAATCTCTTCGTCATCCATCCTGACGCTGCCAATTGGTCCAGTGGCAAGAATCTTTGTCTTCTTGACGTTGAGCCTTAGTCTATACTGAAGGCTGCAGTCCTTGACCCTTCACAGCAAGTGCATGAGGTCCTCCTCAGTTTTAGCAAGCAAGGTTGTGTCATCTGCATAACAACAGCCTAAAACCCTGCTCTATCCTATGCCAGTCTCACTGTCTCCATCACACCTACCCCAGTGACTGAATCAATCCATCTCCTTGAAGGTCTTCCTCTCCTGCACTGTCCTTCCATCCTGCCAAGTGTGACATCCCTTTCCAAGGACTGGTTCCTCCTTGCAACATGTCCAAAGTATGTCAGACAAAGCTTCAGAATCCTTGCCTCCTTGAAGTAGCCCTCTCCAGGATGAACCTGTTTGTTCTCTTAGCAGTCATGGTCTATTCAGCACTCTTCTCCAGCACCACAGCGCAAAGGCATCAGCTCTCCTTCTATCATCTCTAATCATTGTCCAGCTCTTTGATGCTTAGCACGTGATTGCAAAGACCATAGCCTGGGTCAGGCACACCTTAGGCTCCAGACTGACATCATTACTCCTCAGTACTTTGGAGAGGTCCCTGACAGCAGACTTTCCCAAGGCAATACATCTTTTAATTTCCTGGCTGCTGGTGCCAAGAGTGTTAATTGTGAATCCAACCTCCCCAACCTCAAGGTAGCAGTTCAAATCCACGAGTTGCTTTGAGGGTGGGCAATCTCCACCCATGCAATTTATAGCTTCTAAAAACCCCTGGAGGGGGTTCCAACTCTACCTATGGGTAGAGTATTGCCTACAAATTCAGGGGTTTCCTCACACCCCCTTCAGAATGCCAGCCATAAATCAGGGGATTAGGGATTCACACCTCAACTCTATTTTCATCTTTTAGCTCCTATTACTTCTTCAGGTTTGATAATTCACTTAAACAATTCCTAAAACTCCTATTGTGATTGTTGTTATGTGCTGTAGAGTTGGAACCGACCCATAGCTGACCCTGCAGCAGGTTTTCAGAGGCAGTTAACCACACGGGAGGAGATAGTCCATCCTTCTCCTGTGGAGCAGCTGGGGGCCTCGAACAGCTTCTTGCCACTACCAGAGCTCTATATGTACACTATACTTAGGATTACAGGTTTAACAGGGTAAAAAGGATAGAAACCAGAATTTGCAGAAAGAAAACAATTAGGGGACAGCAGAGAGTTCTCAGCATGGAGCTTTCATAAGTCAAATGGTGGAGGAAGGGACTAGCCTCTTGCATGTTTCAATGTTTTTTACCAGGAGCTCTCAGGATTCCCTTACATAGACATCATTGAAGTCTCGTTGCATAGTCATGATCTGAGCCTTAATGAATATTCATGATTCATTAAACCAAGTCCCCTTTCTTCCTGGGCTTAGTTGACCAGGTGGTCTTTTAGCCTACCCAGCTCTCTGCTCATTTGCACAAATCCTGAAGTGCTGTCTGGAGGGGTTAGATAATGGTGCTTTGGTTATTCAGGAAATGCCAAGGATTATCTCCCTGGAGCCAAGGTCAAAGGTCAAAGTGAGTTTTTGATCTCATACAAACATTGATACTTTGTTACTGGCTGCTACTGAGCTAGGCCCAATTCCCAGGGAAGCCTATGCACAAGGGTACCAGACTGAGAGAATCCGCTGGGTTTTCACTGTCAAGTTTAGGAACCAGATCGATGCCTATCTTCCCAGTGTGGAAGCTCTGCTGAAACCTGATCCACAGACAGGTGGCTGTACTTGAGCTGCACTGACTGGGAATCAAACTCCAGTCTCTGTGTAGAATGTGAAGATTCTACCACTGAACTCCTTCAGGATGCATATCTTTAAATCAATCTCGCTCATTTGCCTTCAAGTTCAAACTGACCTTCCAACAAGTTTCCAAAGCACCGAGGAGATTCAAATTGCCAGAAAACTGTCATCTTTAAGTTAGCAGCACAACCCCCTATGGACTACATCACCAGAGCTCCTTTCATGCATCTATTAAAAGTCAAGGTAAAACTTGCATACAATTTACAAATTTCACCATGTTTTGATAAATATATACACCTGTGGAACCCTAACTCCTCCCCTGGATGGCCGCCTGGGGACTTCTGACCCGGCAGCTCAAGGCTCTAAAAAGAAAGAAATGACTGTAAACTCAATTTTTCTTTTACCATCTATCATCATGTTATCTATTGGTCCAATGGTGAACAGTTTGTTTTCTTGATGTTGAAGTATAATCTATAACGAAAACTGTAGTCTTTGATCTTTTGCAGCAAGTATTTCAAGTTCTCTTCACTTTCTGTAAGTTGTGTCACCTGCATAATGCAGGTTGTTGATGAGCCTTTTTCCAATTCTGATGCCATGTTTTTCTTCATATAGTCCAGCTTCTTGAATGATTTGCTCAGCACAAAGAATGAATAACCATAGAGAAAGGATATAACCCTGACACACACCTTTTCTGTTTTAAACCATGCAGTGCTCCCTTGTTCTGTTCAGACAACAGCTTCTTAGTCTATGTATTTCCCATGAGCAGAATGAAGTGTTCTGAAATTTATTCTCAATGTCAGCCATAATGTTATGATCCACATCGTCAAATGTGTTTGTATCATTTTCTGGTACTCTCTTCCAGCCAAGATCCATCTGACATCAGCAATGATATCCCAAATGCCATAGCCTCTTTTAAATCCAGCTTGAATTTATTTTTGAAAGAGAAAAGAAAAAAGATGTTCTTATAACAAAAATAGCCCCTTTTCAATTGTCCAGACAGAAGGTGATGGTAGCCTAGACAAGGTTACTCCGCACTAGAGGGCAGAGAAGGGGTTGGATTCTGGATGGATTTGAAAAACTTTTATTAAAATGTGACAGGATTGGATAGTCAACTGACTTGGGGGGGGGCAGGATAGAAGGGTTGGGAGATTAAGGCTTCTCACAAGAACAGCTGGAAGGACACAGCTACCACTGATTAAGATGGGAAAAGCAAAGGAGGAACAGATTTAGGGGGAAGATTGGAAGCCCAGTTTAGTATGGTCTTAGGAACCCTCCCCTAATATTTGGCTTAGATGCCAAACACATAACAAGACGCAGATGCCTGGAGTTCAGGGCCTAGGTTAGACATTTACGATAACCAGAATAGAGGCTGAGATTAGAGCTGTAATGTTAGATGAGTGTACCTGGAGATTGAACCGAGAGTACAATAGCCAAGGCCACACCAAAGTTGACAGGTTGGTGTAAAGAGGCGGCACAACCAGAGATGAGAATGTGGGTCTTGGAAGAGGTGAAGAAAATGCTTCTCAGAGGGAGGGGGTCACTGCACCAAATGCTCATCTAAGAAGGATCTGGGACAACGGACCACTGTCCAACATGCTAATGACATGACAGCTTCATATTCAGAGGACAGTTTCTGTGGTCCCATTTGAAAACAGGAAGACACACTAAAGCAGGTCCTCGTCTTGCTTGAAGACTGGGATAGAATCGCCCCAAAAGATTCTAATGGCGCTTTTCTAGAACCACTCGCTGCTCAGACTGTAATCTGGGGGGGGAGGGGGGGAAGTTTATTGATAAAACTAGAAAGTGTACAAATCAAGTCGTTTTAGCCTGGAGGGAGGGTCATTCTGGTCACAGCAGTTTCCGTGGGGATCTGGGTAGCGGCTCCTTGGCAGGGGACCAAGGTTCTCCGTCCTTGATTTGGTCCAGTAAGTAGGATAATCTAGAATCCACTTTCCTGGAGAAAATGTAGGGGAGCAAAGTTTAGGAGTGTCTGCTCAGGACTGGGGTTGGCCTCTGGGAGGGGTTTCAGGAGGATGACTCCCACGGGGAGTTGACTTAGGGACCCTGTGATGGAGATGGGTTACCTTTTCTGTCGCTGCAGTTCCTCCCTCTGCGCCCTTAACACCTGCAGCACAGGGTCGTCCTGGAACTCACTGCCATCCGAATCTGAGGATAAAGAACGACTCCTAGGGGATCTGACAAGGCCGGAGAGTCGATTCCGACCCACAGTGACCCTGCACTGGACTGCTGATTGTAAATGTTAAGTAAGGCAAGAAGACTGGCCATCTTTCTCCCATGTGTGGAATACCCGTCCTCCCACAACCTGGCTCACCTTCAGCTGCCTCCAGGAGGCGCGCTGCCTGGGAGAGCAGGTCCTCCGGAGCAGCACCGACAGCGGCGGGCGTGGCCTCGGACAAAGCCTGGCGAGACCCCACCTCCAGTCGAGGGGGCGGGGCCTGGGGAGGCTCTGTGACAGCCGCTGACTGTACGGATTTTTGCTTCCCCGGCTCTGCCTCTGCTTGGCTGGGCGGAGCTCTGGTTTTCCTAGGCTTGGTCTTCGACTGACCAGAGTTCTCAGCAGAAGAAAACAGTGTTTTGGAAGGGGACCCGGCCTCTGTGCAAGGAGACTGGACCTTCTCCTTCACATTATCAACCCGGGGCCGAGGCGAGGCCTCCCGGAGAGGGGGCGTGTCCTCCAAGGTGTCCGGGAATAGCCGGGCCAGCACTACTTCGCCCAAGGCGCCTCTGAGCTGTGATTCAGGTTCCTGGCTAGAAGTGGCCCCCCGCTGCCCAGCAGGTTCCTGGCATAGGGTTCTACCTCTCCAAGGCTTAGGTTCTTGCCTATTGGCCTGGGCGGAATTCCAGGGCACTGGGACTGGCTGGTTTGGGCGGATTGTGGAGGGTGCTGGAGTTGAAGAAATGGCTGCAAGTGGTACCCAGGGGTGGGGGCTAGGCTGGGGGGCCCAGAAGAACCCGTGGGGGACAGGAGCCCAGAGCATGTGTGGAGAGGGCCCCGGGGGACCAGGGGCCCTCATCACACTGAATGCCTCTGCAGGAAGCAGCTGGGCCCCACTGCCCCACTGAGGGGCACAATTAGGGGGAGTCCCAAGGGGACCAAGGGTCTCCGGAGGTGCAGGAGTGGTCTGGAAATAGAAACAAGGGTCTGAGAAGGAGAAGAGTGGAGGGTGATCATCCCTCTTAGACTGTACCCTCCCTCAGGACCCTCCCCTCCACCCTCATCTTACCGGCATGGTGAGCACTGGGGTTTTGGACAAAACCCAGGGTCCATCACCCTTGCTCCCTTGAGCCTGTTCAAGTTTTCTCCTCTGTCGCCACTGGTACAAAATATCATCTTCTGGTCGCAGGGGTGCCCTCGAGGAAACTGGAGCCAGAACTGGGGTGGAGGCTGGTGCCAGAGTAGGGGCTGCTGCGGCGGTGGGGGCTGCTGCCAGGGTCGGAGCTACTGCCAGGGCTGCTGCAGAGGGAAATAGAGGTGAGGCAGGGGCAAAATCAGAGAACATCCATGAGCTTTTCAGTCTGTCAATCACTCACTCAGTCATTTAGTTCTTGTGCACTAAGCCCTGTTCTGCACATCGGTGTTACAGGGATGTGCCCACCTTCCTCGTCCTCCATGGCTCCTGCCCTGGTCAAGCCCGTTACTCGCTGAATTATCACTGCAGCCTCCTCCCTGCTTTCCAGTTCTCTGAATCCCTCTAGCCTGTTCTCCACAGGCAGCCATAGGAACCCTATGAAATGAAGCTGAGTTGGCCCAAGGTTCTCCTAGCTCCGAGCCCTCCCCAGGCTGCATCTCATTCCAGGTGAAGGGGAAGAGCTCTGTGGTTTCCTCTGCCTGAAATGTCTTGGTGTATTTCCAGAGTTCACTTCCTCACATCCCAAATGCCACCTGCTTAATGAGACCTTTTCCCAGCTGCTCCAAAACTGCAGCCACTGCCCTTTCCTAGTTTTTTCTTTAACACTTAACTTTTTCTGAAATACTAAATATTGTCCTTTTTTCTTTATTGTGTCTCTCCCCCTCCACGAGGTCAGCTTCACAAGGTCAGGGAGTCTTGTCTGTCTTGACCATGGCCATATCCCCAGTGGCAATAAGTTTATTTGTGTCACAAATGCAAAATGAACTGCTTATCAGGCTCTATTCCAGTGTTCAGCTCTGTGTTGGGGACCCAGCATGGCCATGGACTAAGACAGTCCTGGATCTTGTCCTCAATCCAGGGAGGCCAACAGACAGATTCCCATCACCAGAGCCTCATTTCACCAGTCTTGATGGGCAAGGCTACCATTTGTCTGAGTTGTATCATATGAGTCTACACAGATGAGCAAGAAAATCATTTCAACCTCTCTTTTTTGCATCCTGCATTCTGTGTATCTACCTCCAGAGAGACCCACAGCCTTCCACTCTGATCATCAGGCTCCAGCTGAGGCCAAATCATCAGCATCTCTTACTGCATTTCCAGAGCAGCCAGAGGGAGTCTACTAACACTCAAGAGAGATCCCATCCTTGGGCTACTCAGAACCTCCCAATGTTCCCCATATTGTTGTTGTTGTTGTTGTTATGTGCCGACCCTATGTACAACAACCCTAAACTCCGCTCTGTCCTGTGCCAATCGCACTGTCTCCAACACTCCCATTCCAATTATCCCAGTCACTGAATCAATCCACCTCATAGAGGGCCTTCCCCTCCTGCACCGTCCCTCCACCCTCCCAACCATGATGTCCCTCTCTAAGGACCGGTCTCTCCTCACAACATGTCCAAAGTATGTTAGACGGAGCCTCAGAATCCTTGCCTCCACGGAGCCACCCGGTTTAACCCTTTCCAGGACAAATCTGTTTGTTTTCCTAGCAGTCCATGGTATTCTCAATACTCTTCTCCAGCACCACAGCTCAAAGGCATCAATTCTCCTTCTATCCTCCTTGGTCATTGTCCAACTCTGATGCATAACAAGTGATTGCGAAGACCATGGCCTGTATCAGATTCACCTTAGTCTCCAGAGAGACACCACTGCTCTTCAGTACTTTGGAAAGGTCCCTAACAGCAGACTTTCCCATGGCAATGCGCCTTTTAATTTCCTGGCTGCTGGTGCCAAGACTGTTGACTGTGGAGCCAAGCAAACTAAAGCTGTGTACAATCTCAATCTTTTCACCATCCATCCTGATGCTGCCAATTGGTCCAGTGGTGAGAATCTTTGTCTTCTTGACATTGAGCCTCAATCCATATTGTAGGCTGCAGTCCTTGACACTCTGCAGCAGGCGCTTCAGGTCCTCTTCAGTTTCAGCAAGCAGGGTTGTGTCATCCACATAACGCAGATTGTTGATAAATCGTCCACCAATCTTGAACCCACATTTCTCCTCATAGAGCCCAGCCTCCCGGATAATCTGCTCTGCATATAGGTTGAAAAGGTATGGAGATAGGATGCATCCCTGGCGTTCGCCCTTCCCAATTTTGAACCATGCAGTGTTCCCTTGCTCTGTTCTGACAACTGCCTCCTGGTCCAAGTATAAGTTTTGCATTAGAACCATCAAGTGTTCTGGGATTCCCATTCTTCTCAGAGTCAGCCACAGTTTGTTATGATCTACACAGTCAAATGCCTTTGCATAGTCAATGAAACACAGATAGACATTCCTCTGGTATTCCCTGCTTTCAGCCAAGATCCATCTAATATCAGCTACAATATCTCTAATACCACAACCCCTTGTAAACACAGCCTGGACTTCTGGTAGTTCTCTGTTGATGTGCTGTTCCAGTCGTTTTTGGATAATCTTCAGTAAAATCTTGCTTGCATGTGAAATCAGTGAGATTGTTCTGTAGTTTCCACATTCTGTTGGGTCACCTTTCTTTGGGATAGGAACAAATATCGATCTCTTCCAGTCAGTTGGCCAAGTGGTTGTTCTCCAGCTTTCTTGGCACAACTTGGTGAGCACGTCCATGGCAGCATGGCATACCATGCCACCACAGCGTGTGCTAACCTCCCTCACTTTTTGGACTACTTTCATCCCTGGCTCATACCTTTTGTGGTTCTATCTGTATGACACTTTCTCCCACTGCAGGTTCTTTGTATATGCTGGTGCTCTCTTGTCCCACCTTCATCTTTCTCCATTAAACACTTCCTCCAAGAAGCCTTCTCTACTCTTTCAACTCCATGTCTTACATGGTCTTTGCTTCTGTTTGTGCTTCGTATTTGTCTGTGGGGTTATGTGGCCATCTTCTGACCTACCCTCACTATGCTGTGAGGACCCCAAGGTGAGACCACATATATTTGGTTTGAATGGAATCCCCAATGCTGCTCACAGGGACTTCCTTGTCTATAGCAGGTGTTCAATATTTAAATGAATGAATACACATATGAATGAATTGAATGTACAAAACAACTCGTGAAGTAGGTGCTAGTTTTAGCCCCGTAAAACTGAGATGCAGATGAGAAAACTGAGACAGAGAAGGGAGGGGAAGTAAATTGTGGCGCTTGGAAGGAGCCAGGAATGACAGGTGCTTGGACAGGATCACACAGCATGCACAGATACCTATTTGCTTGTGCTTGCCTGCCCTTATTGACTAGGAAGCCTGCTGACATGTCCTGTGCACTGCTGCATTCAGAGTAAGAGGAACAAGAAAAGCCGTAACAGTCACTGGTCCTTGGTCTCATCTCTGAAATCTCAAAAGCAGAAATTCGAGAACGTAGGAGTTTGTATGTTTCAGCAAAGTCACAGCATATGCACAGGGCATACACGGTCTTGGGGTAGTGCATGCTGATGTGGGGCTGAGTCACAAGAAACTGTCCAATTGTTTGTGACTGATGAAAACAAAAATTTTGTATGGTCCAATGTAATACTATCCAAAGGAAAAACGTATGACTGTTCATCCTAAATATAGACTATAAACAGCCTCCTGTTCTCCAGGTCAGGGTCTGCTGTCAAATTAGGTATGGTAACCAAATTTGGGAATAGCTTCCTGCTTTTCAAACTTTGTTTTCAGAATATGAAAAGCTTAAAAAGGGTAAGGTTTTTTCAAATCTGAAAATTTTACAAGATTGCTGACGTCTGTGCCCCATGCTTTCTATTTACTAACTCTCTGAACCTTTCAGAGATGAAACCAATGACTTGGTTTACTGCTACTATTTTTCTTGTTCTTGTAAGGAGTTGTGCTGGTTTTAAAGCACCAACTGCTCCTCAGGAGAAAGATGGGACAATCTCCTCCCTTGCAACTTCCCACGGGAGGGACAGCTCAGAGTTGTTTCTGACTCCATGGTAATGATGGACTTTGAACCCCTAGGAGGAGAGTATAAATGTTATCCCCATTTTTCAGTCAGAGAAATAAGGCCCAGAGAGGTCCAAGGCTACAGTGCTGTTAAGTAGCATATCTGGGGTTTGTATCCAAGCATTCCTTTTTCCTAACCTTTTGGTACTCACCGGGTGCCCTGGGACCAGTGTCCTGGCTAGAGCCGGGGGTAAAGGTCCCGGAGAGGGGTGAGAGGTCTTCAGAACTAACAGGGAAGGAGGCACTGCTGGTATCACTCGGGCTAAGGGAGGAGGAGATCAAGGCCTTGCTGCAGGGAAAAGGCAGAACTGAGATCCCAGTGTCAGTGGGCTAGGCCTGCGGCTGCAGGTGCAAAAATGATGTTAGAGGCTGGGAGGCACCTGCGTTTCAGCATTCTGGCTGCTCTGCTCTGCAGGCTCAGCGTCTCCAGGTCCAGCAGGGGAGACTCCCATGTGTTGAGGCTCTGTGAGGAGAGAAGAGTCACAGCCCAGGCCTCACTCTCAAGGCTGCAGGTAAGGGGCCCTAGAGAGGGCCTGGAGCACATGTTGGTTTCTATTGGTTCTCTTGTGTCTGCCCCTCCTCCTCAGGGAAGAGAGATGAGGTTTTCCTCTGTGCATCCACACTCCTCATATGCAGTCCCTGCTGTCTGAAGAAGGTTAACAGCATCTCCCTGACTTCTTACTGTCATGTACTGCTGAGTTGGAACTGACTCAGAGGCTGTAAATCACATGGGAAGAGACTGACCATCTTTATCCTGGGGAGCAGCGGGTAAATTCAAAGTGTGTGCCTTTGAGTTGGCAGTACAACTCCTTACCACTAAGCCACCAGATCTCCTCATCTTCCTAACTAGCCTTGATCAATCAATCAAAAGAGTTAGTCGTTGGTGCCTCTGATATCTGCTAGTCTCTGGATAAGTCAATGAGAGGGAGCCCTGCGGTTATAGTTGAAACGACTAGAGAAGTTTCCACTAGAGGAGCTGCGTTAGTACATCAAAGTCCTGAGCCAGTACACTCTATCTTGGCTGCCGCAAGGGAAGAGCCTGCCTCAGATTCCGACCAAGAAAGAACAGCTATGGGAGTCTGGCTACTGCCAATAATGATCTAATGCCTACATCAAGTTATGGCCCAAAGCACCAACTTTTGGATTTTCAGCCAACTGTTTCTCCTTTTAAGCTGCTTTGTGCTGGGGATTGGGTTTAATCTAATTCTATCCTCAGGCTGATGCTGCCAGTTCAGCATATAGGGGAGAGAATGAAGGGAGATGTCACCTTTCTTTCCTGAAGGGGGTCCATAGCCTGGGATATGCTGGTCACCTTGTCAGGAGTTGGGACTGTTTTGCTGGGTCTTCTTTCCTGTTTCTTGGTCCCTGTGGAGAAGTCTCTATAAAGCAGTGAGGACTAAGAATGGCAGCTACTTGGGACATAATGAGGAAAGACAGGATAGGCCACACCCCACCCTGTGCCATCTTCACAGTCTCTGCCACACTCAAGCCCACTGCTGCTGCAGTCACTGCATCAATCCACCTGGTTGAGGGGCTTCCTCACATCTGGATAAAAGGAGAGCTAGATATCTGAACCTTAATAACACCCATAAAATATTTGACCTTAAAAAAAGTGGAGGTCATCAAGACAGGTACCTGCTGTGAGTTGACCACTGGGAACTGGAGACTCGGACCTTAGCCACCAAAAGTCGGCTGGGGTTAGGCCTGCAAGATGGCGCTCCTCTTGGCTTGTGGGCGGAGCCTGACGGAACCGGTTTATGTACCTAAGAGTATCATGGTATGAGGAGTGAGTGTGGTGTGGAGGGCTAAATAGTTATAGCCATGCTGTTAGGTGCCATCAAGTTGAGTATGACTCATAGCAGCCCTATAAACAGATCCAAATCCTGCCCTATCTTATGCCATCATCATTTCCAACAAACTAGAGCTCATTCAAGCAGTCACTATGTCAATCCAGCTGGTTGAGGGGCTTCTCTTTTACTGACCCTCCACCTTTCCAAGCATGATGTCCCCCTTCAAGAAATAGTCATTACTAAGAGCATGGCCAAAACAATAGGACAGTAGGATGTTGTTAGGTGATGGTGAGTCAAATACAACTCATAGTGACCCTAGAATAACAGATCTAAACCAAGTCACAAAATACAGGCCTTAAAAATGCTGCTGAACCAGCTCTGGCTGTAAGGACTATTATGAGATGCTGTCATCCTTTAACTCAAGCTTTCCTTTCACCCCAGAGCTGTTCGTACTTACTTTGCCACCACGGAGTCCTCGCTGTCAAATGGCACTGGTGTGGGTAGTGGGGAAATCATCTGTCCCTGAGAGGTGCTGGCTGGGAAAGAGGTTTCTGAACTGGATGGCCTGGACTCCTCCAACAGCTCAGGGGAGTTGGAAGCTGTAGGTAGAGCTTTGGGAACCAATGGCAGCCCGGCTATCAGGGACCAGGCCTAAGACAAGGAAGGAGAAGAGGGAAGAAAATGAGGTCTGAGGGGTCATTCCTATAGGGGAATGAAGGCACATATGAAGTCTCAGTTTGGAAAGAGAGAAAGAAAACACATCCTGCAAATGTTAACAAGCCAAGATAGTTTGGACTGTAATGGGGTTCCTGGTGGCAGAGGTCTGGACAAGAGGACAGACCATGGAAAGGGAAGAAGTGTGCTCTCTCCTCTATTTTTCTTCTATCTCCACATCACTCTTTGCTACTGGGTTGGCACACAGTATTTTCTGTGGGATATCTTTACTTTGGGGTATCAGACTTGGCTTTGGGATGGCCTAGGTGACCATCCACAAAGGGGCTGTGTTGAATGGAGAAAGCTGGAGGGCTGCAGGGGTGAGCAGGGATGGTGGAGGTGATATGCCAGAGGATGAGGGGGGGAGCTTTGTCAATGCAGCCTATGGGGGTGCATCAAATCACATAATAGTAGGATCAAACTACCATTTCAAGGACCCCTGGAAGAAACAAGCTATAATTCTCATGAGGCATGATTATACATTCAAGGTAAAGGTGTTGGAGGCATAATACCCATAAACCCTAAATACTAGTCTTTGCTTTCCAATCTTTGATCCAGTACGTTGTATGTGATGGAATAGATTCTGCAGATATAGCAGAATTGCCTCATTAGATTCCATAGACTGTAATCTCTACAGGAAAAGAGTCCTGGTGTCGTTAAGGTTGAGTCAGGCAGTTCAAACCCACCAACCACTCTGTAGGATCAAGATGCAGCCGTCTGCTTCAGCAAAGAGTTAAGAGTTCTACTCTGTCCTATATGGCCACTATGAGTTGGAATTCTCATCATCTCTGGACACATTTTAACACACTGCCACAGCCAGTGCAATGTCAATCCATCTCATCGAAGGTCTTCCTCTCTTTTGCTGATCTTTCCAAGTATGATATTTTCAAAGAAGATCTCCTAACAACATGCTCAAATATGTGAAACAAAGCTTTGTCATCCTTGCCTTCAAAGAACACTGTGGTTGTACCCTCTCCAAGAGTTATCTTGTTCTAAGTCTCAAGATTTATTTTTGTTCTTTTGGCAATTCATGGGCTATCCCAGGGGACCACTGACAGACCATCTCAAACTCTAAACTCCCTGAGTAAGCAACGCTGTAAATTACATATGCGGAGATTCCTTACAAATGAGCGTTTTTACTTTCTCTGGCAGAGCTGCTAGATTTGAATAGCCAGAGAGGCAAGGCCTTTGGGTAAGCAGTGCAACTTCCTACACTGTGGGTCTTCTGAGCTCCTTGCACTTATATTTCGCATAAGGCTCCAGGGAGGGAGCAAGAACACTGATGCGAGGACAAACACCATAAGGAGACCCGGTGGTGCAAAGGTCAAGCGCTTGGCTGCTAACTCAAGGGTCAATAGCTTGAATCCACCAGCTGCTCAGTGGGAGAAAGATCTGCCCCGTCTGCTTATGTAAAAATATACAGTCCCGGAAACTCTTTGGGATAGTTCTACTCTGCCGTGTTGGGTAGTGATGAATGTGAATGGACTTGGGCAACGAATTTTGGTCAATCCTCAAAGTGGCTGAACTCAAGCAAAAGTAAGAAAATTCAAAAACAAGGAAATGTAATGTCTTAGACAGTCCTAGATTTCCTCAGAAAGAAGAATTTAGAATCATTTATAGGAACTTAAGACCGCCGGGAGCGTGATGCCTAAGGCTGGCTTGGCTATCGGCCGTGAAGCGTCTTGGGAATTGTAGTTCTTCTACTATGGTTGATCCTGATAGACTCGGCACACTAGCGCAGCTGCCCCGAGGCTGTGTCCCCCACATCTTTTGGTCCTCCCCATCTCTTGTGGCTCCTGGAAAAGGATCGACCTCACCTTCCGTCTATCCCGCGTCCACCACGGTGCTTCCGCCAGCTCAGCTTCTTCCGCCAGCAAACCTCGAGCGCATCCTTGTCGCTTAGCAATCAGCCCCTCCCCTTTCTGGGAGTACCGGCGCGGAAAAGAGCGGCCTCCGAGGCCACCAATGACCAAGCGGGAAATAAAGATGCCAACCAGGTGCCAACGAGAGGTGTGTCATGATTGGCCATGATGTTCGTTTGCATGAGAAAGCATGTTTGATTGGCGAAGTTGTAGCGTGCAGCAGAAATTGGCAAGCCTGTGCACCAATGAAAATTATTTTAGGATGAAGTAGTGGTTAGAAGGCTCGAAGAATATAGTCGTTTTTCTTTTTCCCTTATGCTGAAGAAGTCTCTTCCTGACTCCAATCTGGTCACAGTACTTCATGTCTGTCGCACGGGCAGCCACAGCGGTTGTCCCCTTTCTAAACTTCGTCTTTTCCAGTCCTGCTGATTATCTAACCAGTTCTCTCTTGCTGCAAGAGCAGCTGGTTGCCCCAGGCTCCAGGCCTGGGCTCCAGGCCAAAGTGGGTGGATAGCAGGATAAAAAGGAGCTATTTCGAGACCCAGCGCGGGGGCCCCTGAGGGGCCAACCTAGACTGTTCTTGTCCGCGCCCCCTGGCCGCTGCTCACTTGGCAGACCCGGCTGCCCCGTGCACCGAAGCTGAGTCAGAGGCCCAGAATTAGGCCCAGCCTACCGAGGGGCTGGGTCCGAGCCTTTTCGAGGGTGGGGGTAGGGTCTGCTCCATGTCCTCCTGAAAGTCCAGCCTGGCTACCATAGTACATTACGATATACTCTACAACTTGCCCCCAACCCGTCATCCCCGGAAACTGCCGAACAGGAGTGGATTAAAGTAACCGAAGGCTTTGCGGTGGGGTTTTTGCTCCCTGGGTTTCAATCGCAGCACTGTGCTGCCTCTCCAGCCAGGCTCCGCCTCCTCGGCCTTAGTTTCCCCTTCTAGAGACTAGGGGTCGTAGTGATACCACCCTAGAAGCCTTTAGGAAGCATCCAGCAGGCGCTTAATAAATAGCCAAGTAATTGTTGGGCTTTCTAAATAAGGTTCTACTTAATGGTCAGATCTGGCTATGGTCCCCAGTGTCCCTGGGCGGCCCGTGAAGGGCGGGCACAAAGGCGAGCTATAAGGCGAGGAGCGCTCAGCCAGCGCATTTCAGACGCGCAGCGCAGCGGCGAGCAACAGGATGGAGATCCCGGTGCCTGTACAGCCGTCTTGGCTGCGTCGTGCCTCCGCTCCGCTGCCTGGGCTCTCGGCGCCCGGCCGCCTCTTCGACCAGCGCTTCGGCGAGGGACTGCTGGAGGGCGAACTGGCTTCCATCTGCCCTGCCGCGCTCGCTCCATACTACTTGCGCGCACCCAGCGTGGCGCTGCCCACTGCCCAGGTGCCAACCCTGGGGGAGGGGCAGTCACCCTGGTCATGCCTAATGCCAGGGATCTTGGTCAACTTTAGGGGGCCGTGTAAGGGAGCATCGTGTCACTTTAAAAAGAATTCTGGTTACTCTGGGGCTTTTTGAGACATTTGAGGGAGGAATCCGACTCTGAAAGGTAGAAGGGACAGATTACTGACAGGGGCGAAAAGCCACCATTGTCGTCCTGACAAGAGTCTCATCAACTCTGAGGGGTATTTTGGCGACTCTAGAAAGGACCAGTGGTCAGCATTTTGAGGGACATGCGGTAACTTCCCCAGTAATTCTCAAGGGGAGAGGGTGGAGGGAACATTTTCCGTTACTTTGTGGGAGGAGGTGGAGGGATGCGGTGACCTGAAGCTTCCTGGAGAGAGATAGAAGGAGTCCTGTGACTTGTGGGAAGGGACCCTGGCCACGGAGAGAAGTGGGGGAGGGCGCGAGAGGCCCCCTGACTTGAGTGGGATGATGTGATGAGGACTTGGGGGAACAGGCATTTCGGAGATTTCTGGAGGTCTCCGATGACCCCCCCCCCGAGGGATGCGACGAGTGTGGGTGGGCAGGGGTTCCAGTGATTTGGAGGAGCCAGGCCGAGGCCATCGGGATAGGGCGGAGGCTCCTGAGGCTGCAGGGGGAGGGAGTCATTGCCCTGGGTTTAGAGAGAAATTCCAGTCATCAGGCGTTCTGGCTGAGGCAGGGAAGGGGCCCCTCCAGTTCCGGAGGCCAAGGCCAGCGGAGCCTGCGCGCCTGGGGGCGGGCCCTGCAGTGTTCTGGGCACTTCGACCCGCCCCTTTGACAACCACACACCCC
>NW_006400016.1:918928-949893 GCF_000299155.1 Elephantulus edwardii
CCCGGCCCCACACTCCCACCCTGGGCTGCAGGTGCCGACTGGCCCCGGACATTTCTCCGTGCTGCTGGACGTGAAGCACTTCTCGCCAGAAGAGATCGCCGTCAAGGTGGTGGGCGAACACGTGGAGGTGCATGCACGCCACGAGGAGCGCCCGGTGAGCTTGTTGACGTGGACGGGAGGGGCGGAGCAGCGAGGGGGCTCCCTGGGGGAAGGGGCCGCCCGGCCCCCACTGCTCACAATCCTCGCTCCCCCTACAGGATGAACATGGCTACATTGCACGAGAGTTCCATCGCCGTTACCGCCTGCCCCCGGGTGTGGACCCCACAGCCGTGACATCGGCACTGTCCCCTGAGGGTGTTCTGTCCATCCAGGCCGCCCCTGCGCCCGCCCAGTCCCTGCCGCCACCACAAGCTGCAGCCAAGTAGGAGCCCCGGAGGCCCCCTGTCTTAAAGCCGACCTGACTCCACCCAGCCAGATGCCCAAAGCTTGCCAAGATCACGCACCTCCCCATCCTGGATCCTGCCCCAGCCCCTCCATCCTCCTCCACCCACGTGCACTTTTCAGCCACCCATCCTCACTGACACCACTTTCTTGGCAGATATTTTTCCCCTTGAGACTCCTTCCTCTACTCCCTTCAGATAGGAAAAGACTCCTAAATCCTGATTTTGTATGTTCACCCTGCCTCCACAGTTGTCAGGCAACCCCACCCCTGGACTCTGCAAACCTCCCACTGCAGACCAACTAGATCTGGTCCCCAAAACTCTGGATCCAGGCCAGCCAGAACATTCACCTACAAACTGCAGACATTCCCCAGCCCTCACCTCCAGTTTTAAGCAAAACTACCCCTTTCTTCTGACCCTCAGCCACCAGCCTGACACCTAGATCATCTACCTTCCACATTATCATCCACCATCAACCAGGAAGGTACTCTTTATTCCCCAAGGCCTTTGTCCCTCCTTGAACCCCTTCCTGTCCCTGTCCCACCATTCTCCACCCCAGTCTATGCCTTAATAAAAGCTGGAGCTTTGCCAGCTGCCTGTGTCTGAAACATAGTCGGGCTGGATGGAGCAAGCAGTGGTCAAAGTAGAGGGGATTATTTTATTGGGGTTCTGAAGCGGAGGCAAATCACTGTCGCTCATACATCTCCCGGAGGATCTTCATGCTTTCTGAGTAACGGAGCTGGTTCCGCTGAGATGCTTCCTTCCACCTGGGGTGGGAGGCGAAGGGAGGGGTCATTTGATGCCGCAGCGACCACGGGGTGGGGTTGGAGGGCAGCTGGCAGGCTGGGGCCAGTTTACCTCTGGCGAATGCGTTTCCAGCGCTGCATGTTGCGGAAAATGAGCGTGGAGGGTGAAAGTTCTGATTCCGAGGGCTGTGTGGACAAAGGGCCAGGGTGAGTGGCCATGTCCTATTCCCATCATGTGACCTCCCTCAACCCCAGGCCAACCCAGTGTACCCACTTCACCAACCTCATCTTCTGGGGTGCCCTGGGTCTCAGGCTGCAGGGGGGATGGGATGCGGGATCTGCAGGCATCTCCAGGGGCCACGGGTGGAGGTAGTTTGTATACATCCCGACTCTCGCTACTGGTAACCTCTGACCCCTGGGGAAACAAGGGCCCCACACCCCACCCAGGAGAGTCAGAGCAGAGAGCTGAGAATGCGCAGTCTTTCCTGCCTTTCCTGGGAACAAGAGCCCAGCAGATCTGAGGAGCCATGTTTAAAGGGCAGAGACCCTTTACAACCTGTGGGTCAGCTCTGCCTGCCCTATGCACCTCCCATCTGTCCTTGCAAACCCAGGGATTCATGTCTGCCTGTCTCAGGGACCTTCTCCAGGTATCACTTCTGCATCACTGGGGTCTTTTCCTACTCTCTCCAAACCAGGTGGCCCTATCTGCCTGCCCTGGCAAACTCCTTTCCACTCTTGTCATTTTAAGGGGTCAGATATGTCCTGGCAACCTCTGGCCACCTCTAGCCAGGAGTCATGTCTATCTGGGGAAAATTCACTCCCTGGGCCAGATCCTCACATCTGTCTGCCAGAAGGATTCCTGCCTAGCCTAGCTCTTGGGGAAATCTACTGCTTGGCAACCCCTAATTTGGAAGTTGTGTCTGTCTGCCCAGTAGTATTCAGCCTCCTCCTATCAGACCAGGCCTGTCTATCTAGGACTTAACTCTCTAGGGCTTCACATCTGTGTACCACATCTGACTCAGTAGTCACATCTGAGAGACTTGTACCCATCCACCTGGCTAGAGGTGACCCCTTGTACCTGTCCACCTACACCACCTTTCCTGTCTGCTGGACCGGGGCCCAGCATCGGGCCCACCTCCTCATCTTCAGGTAGTGGAGGTAGGGGCGAAGTGGGTGAGTGTTCACGCTCCCGGGCTGAGGGGCTGTTGCGCATCCAGGCACGGCAGATTGGGTAGAGAGGTGTGTTCTCACTGAACTGGGCCAAATCCACACTCCGGTCAAACAGCTTGATCACATACGTGTCTGGGGACCGTGGGGGGTGGAAGGTGGGTAAACTTCTTTACACAGCCCTCTGGCCCCCTGCCTGCCCTCTCAGGCCAGCACCCACTCACTGGATCGCTGTGGCCCTCCCTCGGCCAGCCCATCATCCATCTCCCTCCTCTTCTTACGCCGCTGGTGGGGGAAGCGGGCAGATGGCCTGCAGAGGGTGGGGAAGGAATTGTCAGGATCTGGGTAGGGACTGGGAAACCCTTGTCACCTGGCTGCTCCCATCCCACCCCCCATCTTACCGTTTTCCAGTGGCTGCGATGGAGCAGTCCCTATGGGGAGAGATAAGGTGTCAGCAGGATGAACTCACATTGAATGCTGCACAGAACCTCTGTGGGAACCCTGGGATGCTGGGATCAAGCCTGAGATGCCCCATAAATCCCACCAACCCTTTGAACCTTGTGTCCCACCCATGCCCTTAGGGATTACGTGCCAAACATGAGAGAATCAAAGTCTCCTTCTGCCATGGGTCTTTGTATACATAGAGGGCTCAGGGCTGTGCTGAGGGAAAGAGTTATCTACCACAAACCTTCAGTTCCAGATCCTATCCAAAAAAGCTTACTTATTGTGGGCGTCTGAGGGTGTCTTCCCAGCTTCCTCATCTAGACGCTCTCTGGTAGCAGAAGAGAACCATTTACTCTGGGCTCCAATGGCTCAGAGTGGCAGAGGCACTCAGTGACCTCCCCAGGGGATACCTTTCTCCCCAAGCCAGCTTTGGGAGCCCCACCCACATCCACCCAGAGCCCGAGGGTTCAACTTCAACCTGCCAGGTTCCCTCCCCCATTCCTGGAGCCCCTTGGTGGTTTGGGTTCCAACCTGTCCATGTGGCTCTTCTCCAGCAGACACTGCAGAACAGCATCCAGTTGGTTCCGGGCCTTGGCCATCTCCAACTCTAGGGGAGAGGGTACAGTGCAGTCAGTACTGAGGCCCCCAGGTGGCAGGCTAGAGAAGTGCATGTAACTGACACCGTGGAATCCTTTGGCCAGGTATGCCAAGAGCTAGCTGCAGAGACTACAGAACTACAGTGGGTAACAAGAGCTTGGGACTTCAAGCTATGCCATAGGCTCACGGCGGGAACCAAAGTAAGACTCCTCACCTGGCTGAGATGTTTCCTCATTTTGAAACAGCTCTTTGATGATGTCTATTTGCTAGGATTATTGCAAGATTTAAATAAGCCTGATACTGTATGTCTCTTAGTAAGGTTGAATAATGAAACTAATGTACAAAGAGCTTATAACGGATGAGGTACATCGCAGAAACTCACTCTCCATATTAACCTTTTGTATGTTACTATTATGTGTCCCTCAAAGAGCTGAACAGAAAATTTCAAAAGGCAGCTCGGGACAATGAAGCAAGATACTATAATGAAATGTGCAGAGAGCTGGAGTCAGAAAATCAAAAGGGCCAAACTCGCTCAGTGTTTCTAAAGCTGAAAGAGTTGAAAAATACTTTGGGTAGGATGTTAAATAACCCAGAAGTATCAAAAGAAGATGGAAGGAGTACACAGAATCAATGTATCAGAAGGAATTGGCTGATATAGAAGAATTTCATGAAATAACATATAAGCAAAAGCCTGTGGTGATGAAGGAGAAAGTTCAAGTTGCTCTAAAGGAATTGGCAAAAAACAAGGCTCCAGGAGTTGACGGCACACCAATTGACATATTTCAACAAACAGACGCTGCCCTGGATGTGCTCACTACGTTGTGCCAAGAAATCTGGAGGACAGCCAGTTGGCCAACTGACTGGAAAAGATCAATATTTGTTCCCATTCCAAAGAAAGGTTACCCAACAGAGTGTGGAAATTATCAAACAGCATCATTAATATCATACGCAAGCAAGATTCTGCTGAAAATTATCCAAAAACGATTGGAGCAATGTCAAAAGAGAACTGCCAGATGTGCAGGCTGGATTTAGAAGAGATCATGGTTGTTGTTTATTGTTGTTATGTGCCATCGAGTCGCTTGCGACTCATAGCGACCCTATGTACAAGAGCTCTAAATGCCGTTCTATGCTATGCCATCTCAAACGCACTCATTCCCACCACTCCAGTCACAGAATCGATCCATCTCATCGAAGGTCTTCATCTCCTTCACCGTCCCTCCACTCTCCTAAACATGATGTCCCTCTCCAAGGACCAGTCCCTCCTTGCATCATGCCCACAGTATGTCGGAAGAAGCTTCAGAATCCTTGACTCCAAGGAGCATTCTGGCTTCACCTTCTTCAGGACAATGGTACTAGGGATATTATAGCTAATGTAAGATGGATCTTGGCAGAAAGCAGAGAATACCAGAAGAATGTCTTTCTGTGCTTCATTGGCTATGCAAAGGCTTTTGACTGTGTGGATCACAACAAGCTATGGCTGACTCTGAGAAGAATGGGAATCCCGGAGCATTTGACTGTACTTATGCGAAACCTATACTTGGACCAAGAGGCAGTGGTCAGAACAGAGCAAGGAGACACTACATGGTTCAAAATCAAGAAGGGGGTTCATCAGGGATTTATTTTGTCTCCATACCTTTTCAATCTGTATGCAGAACAGATCATCTGAGACTCTGGGCTATACAAGGAGGAATGTGACATCAGGATTGGTGGAACAGTCATCAACAACCTGCGTTATGCAGATGACACAACCCTGCTTGCTGAAACCAAGGAGGACCTGAAACGCTTGCTGTGGAAGGTCAGGGACTGCAGCCTTCAATACGGATTGAAGCTCAACATCAAGAAAACAAAGATTCTCACCACTGGGCCAACTGGCAGCATCAGTATGGATGGTGAAGAGATTGAGATAGTTAGCAGTTTTAGTTTATTTGGGTAACAGCAACCAAGAAATCAAGAGACGAATTACATTGAGAAAGTCAGCTGTGAGGGACCTCTCAAGAGTACTGAAGAGTAACAACGTCAGGCTGGAAACTAAGGTGTACCTGATCTGGGCTATAGTCTTTGCAGTTACATGCTATGCATTGGAGGGTTGGACAGTGACAAGGGATGATAGAAAGAGAATTGATGCCTTTGAGCTGTGGTGCTGGAGAAGAGTGTTGAATATACCATGGACTGCTAGGAGAACAAACAGGTTTGTCCTGGAGAGGGTGGAGCCGGAATGCTCCTTGGAGTCAAGGATTCTGAAGCTTCGTCTGACATACTTTGGGCATGTTGCAAGGAGGGACCGGTCCTTGGAGGGGGACATCATGTTTGGGAGAGTGGAGGGACAGTGCAGGAGAGGAAGACCCTTGATGAGATGGATCGATTCAGTGATTGGGGTGGTGGGAATGAGTGTGTTTGAGACGGCAAGGTTGGCACAGGATAGAATGGCATTTAGGGCTCTTGTACAAGGGACTCGATGGCACATAACAACAACAACAATATACTTTAAAAATGTTTTTGTTGTTATGTGCTGTCAAGTCGGAGCTGACTTAAGAGCTGACCCTCCAGGGGGTTTTGAGAGGCTGTAAACTGCATGGGAGAAGAGTGCCAATGTTTCTCTCATCGAGCAGCTGGTGGGTTCGAACAGCCTGCATTCTTACCACTAGGCCACCTGAGCTCAATATGAACTTAAGAGAAAAATGTCTACCTTTTTGAGGCTTTCTTACTTGAACTAGAAACCTGCTGCCAGAGACTTGTAGCCTTTGGGTTAGCAGTGCAACTCCCTATGGACTACACCAAGTTCTGAACTTAGACACACAAGCACGTGCAGTAGGTGAGGAATGCTGTAAACAGCCTTTAACTGACTTCGACCTAGCATGCTGTGACAGAAGATATACCACAGATATACGCTGCGTAAACTGTCCTTGAAAGGAAGCTTAAACCGCTTCCCTTAGGGGAGCTCTGGTGGCCTAGTGGCAAGAAGCTGCACTGCAAACCCAGAGATACGCGGTTCGAATCCACCAGATGCTCTGCCGGAGGAGGGGCCATCTCCTCCTGTACCAGTCAGATCAGATTTGATGGTACACACACACACAAACAAAAAAAATTTTTAAAAAAACCACAAAAAAAAAACCAAAAAACAACACACCACCTTCCTTGAAAGGGGAAAAAACAACATTCAGCTAATTTCTGACCATGGAGTAAATAATTTTAAAAGCTGGATTGTAAGAAGAAGAGAAGAATAATTTGGCATCAGGATTGGAAGAGTCAATAACCTGCGTTATGCATATGATACAACCTTGCTTTTTAAAAGAGAGCAGAACATCAAACACTCACTGCAAAAGATCAAAGCCTTGGCCCATCAACAAATGAATGGATAGAGAAGCTGTGGTATATCCACAATAGAAGACTATGCCACACTGAAAAACAAGGAACTCATGCAATATATTTTTTTAAATTTTATTATTATTTTTTGTGCGTGTACCATCAAATTGGATCTGACTGGTACAGGAGGAGATTGCCCCTCCTTCAGCAGAGCATCTGGTGGATTTGAACCGTGCGCCTCTTGGATTGCAGTGCACCTTCTTGCCGCTAGGCCACCAGAGCTCCTGGAACTCATGCAATATTATTCAAAATGGGTGACCCTGGAGGACATTATGCTGAGTGAAATATCTCAGTCACAACGGGACAAATACTGCATGGTGCCACTGTTGTAGAATGGGTCTGACATCAGGGTTGGAGTATGACAGAAAAAACTGGATAAATTATGTATATTGTATTGAAACAGATGAGGGAAAGAATAGATTAGAGGTGATATATGAGTGAGTATTATGGTTAGCACAGGAATCCAGAATTAAGGTTGCATAGAGAAGTGTACTCGGGCTTGGGGGTTAGGGGGAAGGGATGGGGGAACTGTATACTCATGAAGGAATTTTTTTTTCCCTTTTTCTTTTCAGAGAGGGGAGCGAACTGGTGGGGAGGGGTGGGCAGGGAGAAAAGTGCAGCAATGAATGAATGAATGGAAATCCATAACCTCTGTAAATGTCTATTAAAATTAATTAAAAAAGGAAGAAAAAAAGATCAAAGCCTTTAATATGGACTACATCTCAACATCAACAAAAATCCTTACTGGGCCAACAGTCAGTACCATGATAGATGGAGAAAATACTGAAGTAGTTAACAAGTTTATCTTACTGGATCCACAGTTAAAAACACCCCTGGTACCAGGATTCAAGAAATCAAGACATGTTACATCAGAAAAGAAATCTGCTGTCAAGGACCCCTCCTAAGTGCTAAGGAACAGTAATGTTAGTTTGAAGACTAAAGTGCACCTGATCCAAGTCAAGGTCTTTTTTTTTCTTTTTCCCTATCTGCTTGCCTTGCAGGGATTTTTTTTTAATTAATTTTAATGAAAGTTTACAGGGACTTAGGATTTCCATTCATTCACTGTTGCACTTTTCTCCCTGTCCACTCTCTCCCCCCATTCACTCTTCTCTTTGAAAACTAAAAGAAAAATTATTTCATTGTTATACAATCCCTCCCCCTAAGTCCACTCCACTGTGCAGCCTTCGTGCTGGACTCCTGTAATGACAACAATACGCAATCATATATCTCTTTTAAACAGTTCTCTCTCTCATTTGTTTCAATGCAGTATACATTATTTATCTCCTCCTTCTCAGTCTTCCATCAACCCTGATGTCAGTCTCGTTTTACAAGAGTGGCCCTATGTAGTATTTGTCCTTTTGTGTCTGAGATATTTCACTCAGCATAATGTCCTCCAGGGTCACCCATTTTGAATAATATTGCATGAGTTCCTTGTTTTTCAATGCAGCGTAGTATTCCATTGTGTGAATATACCACAGTTTCTCTATCCATTTGTTTGTTGATGGGCACATAGGTTGTTTCCAACTCTTTACTATTGTGAACAAAGCCGTGATAAACATGGGTGTGCATATATCTGTTTGGGTGGCAGTTATGCTTTTTTTAGGGTAAATAGTCAAGGTCTTTTACTCTGCATCTGAAATTGGACAATGAATAAAGATGACAGAAAAAGAATCAATTTCTGACTTGCAGTATCAGATAGAAATGGACTATCTCATCGACTGACAAAAGAACAAACAAATATGTCTTGGAGAAAGTACAGCTAGGCTGCTCCTTAGAGGCAAGGATGGTGAGACTTCATCTCATATTCTGGTCATTTTGTCAGGAGGGGCTAGTCCCGAGAAAATACCATGTTTGCAAAGGTGGGGGGTCAGCAAAAGAAAGGAAGACCCACAATCAGATGGATTGATACACTGACTACAGCAATGTATATTAGAGAGATGAAGATGGCACAGGACAGGGCAAGGTTCAGATCCACTGTTCACAGGGTTGCTACGAACACAGCATATAGTCATAGGCCACTGGATGATACGTTACAACAACAGCAGAGAAAACCAAAATCTACTGCTGTTGAATCGATACTGACTCTCCATGACCCTTCACTGGGTTTCTGAGGCTGCCAATCTTTATGGGAGAACTCCCCATCATTTTCCCCTGCAGAGCAACTGAACTGATGGATTTGAATCTCTGACCTTTTGATTAGCAGTCCAGCATGTCACATACTACACCACCAGGGTACCCCAGAGAAAAGAGATACCATTGGATTTTACCATTTAAAGAAAGTGATAACTTCACATTTAAGCCCTGAATTTCTGCTCCCTTGCTGAGAAGTCTCCTATTTTTTCCGAAGACCAGAGTTTGCTGAGACTCTGACTGCCATGCTCATTTTGACCTTGGGGGGGGGGGTGCGGGGATCCTCTGCTGAGTTCAAGGCTTCTTCCTGAAAACTCTCGTGAAAGGTTATGGTATCAAGGGTTTACTGTTCAAAGTGGCTTTCCTAGCCATAGATTTTTACTTTGACTTTGTGACATAGATGAATGAATGTGATTATACAAACAGGGTACACTAGTCTTCCATAAGAGGTGGCCTGTTACTAGATTTAAATTAAACAGTTTCAAGTGAGCCCTAGTAGCAAGATGCTACACTGCAATCCCATAGGTATGCAGTTTGAATCCACCCGATGCTCTGCAGGTGAAGGAGAGGCAATCTCCTCCTGTACCAGTCAGATCTGATTTTGACGGTAACCCCCCCCCACACACACACACATCCCAAAAAAAATTTTAAAAAAAGATTATTTCTTTAAAAAAATAAAAGAAGAAATTGAGCCATTTCATCAGCAGAAATTAGGAATCTCACCACCAAGGAAGAGGAAGCAGGACGTGTCCTTGGGGGCCAGACATTCCTGTGTGCCAGCCTAGACCAGGATCTATATACAAGAGCAACAGCAGCCTCAGCAGAGAACCAGAGACTGACATGGGACAGAGCTGACGTAGGACTGCTGCCCCACAGAGCCAGTGCAAGAGGCCTTCACCCAAGCTTGTTGGAGGAAAGACACCTTAACAGGCAGGACTAAGGAAACTTTGTAACACTGTGTCTTAAACCAGGCTGATGGTCAAGGGGCCTGTGGCCATGTGTGAGAAGTTGTAAAGATTGAGGGACTATATCCTGCTGCCAACCTGAATTATACAGCCTGTTAACTTCCTTAATAAACTCATAACTGTGAGTATGGTTTTGTGAAATCTATGAAGCTTTTCAATGCATTTTGGATCCAACAGGGCAGTAGGGTGGGTGCTGGAGTTAATAGAAGTAGGTGCAGGAGCATTAGGGACCTTGTCTGACCTCACAGGAATTGGCTTTTTACTGTGGATGCTGTTGATGGGGTCAGTTCCCCCTTGCTGGTTTTGAAGAGACCGGACTCAGTCAGCTTCATGTTGCCTACACTCTTTATACAAAGGTCAAGCCTGAAGACTAAAGATTTGGACTCTAACCATTGAACTGACATTGTACTTGTCAATTCTGACTCTCCAGTTCTGAATGAGTGTCATAAATCTTGTTTGCTTGCCTTGCCATGACTATCTTCTTATACATGAAACAAGTTTATGCCTGGCCTTCACTAAAAAAAAGTATATAAAAGAACACTTGTACAGCCTGTGTCCCCCCAAAAAAACATTGCTGTTGTTCAGAAAGAGGATGATAATAAAAAAAGGAAAATTAATCCTTTCTCTATTTCATCCCCTTCTTTTACAATAGAGAAACTTGTTTAAAGTTCTTTGGTGATGGGAAGCCGCCCAACCATTGGAAAATCTGCTGTTAAGGACTTCTTCAAAGTAATAAAGAGCAATGATGTCAGTTTAAAGACTAACATGCACCTGATCTGAGCTTTTGGCCTTCTTAACTGCTTCATATGATATGAAAGTTAGACAATCAATAAGGATGACAAAAGAAGAATTTAATACCTTTGAGCTGTGGTTTTGAAGAGTTTTGACTATCCCATGGACTGACAAAAGAATAACCAAGTCTCTCTTGGAGGAAGTACTACTAGAGTGGTCCTTAGAGGCAATGATAGTGAAACGTCATCTCACATCCTTTCAGCATGTTGTCAGGATGGACCAGTGCTTGGAAAACTACATCATGCTGGGAAAGGTGGAGGGTCAGAGAAAGACGAGAACCCTCAACAAGATGGGCTGACACAGTGACTATTAACAATGGATTTGAGTTTACTGCAGATTGTGAAGATGGCACAGAATAGGGCAAGGTTCAGATCTGTTGTTCACAGGGAGGGTCACTATGAGTCTTAGGTGACTCGACAACACCTAACAACAGCAACAACATAGTAAAACAAGAACTCCAACTGTCAAATGGCTATACATTTGTACTAGTCATGAATTATAGGTTTTCACATTGGGCCTTTCCTAACCCCAATGTGACTACAATCTTTGTAGCTAAGAAACTTCTTGAGAATACAACCCCTATTTGAGAAGGACCAAAAATTCTTTGCAGTGACAGACCTTTTGCAGTGACTCAATTTCCTGGACAAGTGAAAGAAATAATGTGGAATTTCTCCTGCTTCAAAGGCATTATTATCCTTTTCATCCTTCATCTTCTGGCTTTGTAAAAGAACTTATGGTATAAGAAAAAACCCAATTAGCTAAACTTTGTGGGTCTTTAAGTTTATCTTGGATCAAAGTCTTCCCTTTGGTCTTCCTGAATTTAAGGTCAATTCCATGGGGCCTCACCAACTCATCTCATATTACTACTGAAATCCCCAGGCCCTCCCTTAATTTTTTTTTTTAATTCTTTTTTTTTTAATTGGGAAAAACATATTGGGGGTACAAGGAGGTGAGGGTTGGGGGCAGAAGCGTGAGGATGGGCCAGGATGCAGCTGCAGAGCTGCACAGTTTTGTCTGTGGGGGGAGCAGGTGAAGGAAATGATGAGGATCCAGTGGGGACCGGATGCTACAGAGGAGTGACAAGCATTTTCCAATGGCAATTAAACCAACTGTCTTATTGATTTGGGAACCAGATGCCAACTCTCTGGCTTCTTCATGCTGAACAGGGGTGTAGGTGTAAAGGGGGGAAGGGAGGGCGCTTTATCACCTTACTGGTGGTCTTGGGTTAAAGCTGCTTGCCTTCTTGCTCTGTTAGAAGATATTTTCCTGTCATTTGCTCCCCTCTGGACTGCAAAGTGTTTTCCCAGGTGGGTCCAGTGGGGATGGCTGGTTGAACCCAGAGGCTCCATCCTCCTTTGCTTCCTTAGCTGTCAGTTGTATTTCCCTTTTGTCACTGGCACTGGGTTCAGGGTCAATTCTGGAGTAAAACTCAGTGTTACGGTTACCTATAGGAAAGGGAGCAAACCTAGAGAGAACAAACTTGTGAGTTACAAATAGAAGGGCTTTGAGAGTGTTGCTTTCAGGTTTACTGGGGGGGGAGGGTGGCAGAAGGTGGCCTAGGTAACATTCTCTGGATACCCTAGGCATTCTTCCCCCCCCCCCTTCCCCACGCAGGGGTCAGATGGCACTATCTGGGGACTGAGGAGCTCACCCTGAGGGCCACAAAGGCTCACCCCGAGCCGGGGGCCGAGGGCAGCCCATCCTGAGCAGGGCAACACTCCCCAGGAGCTGGCTGGTATACTCCCCCTCCAATTCCAGCACTGTCACTTTTACCTCCCCATAAGTGGTCATACTATATTTTGAAGTAGGTGTCCCTGCCCTCCCCCTTTATATATGATAAAGGGAACCTGAGAATTGTGAACAGTCTCCCCCCAGGTCTAACCATCTTTTGGCAGAAGCATTCAACAGAACAAAATATGTGGTACATTTAGGATGTCAGTCCTCTTGTGCATGCTGCCACTGTTAAGGTCATCAGACTCACAGTGACTTTCAGCAATCCATTCTATAGGTAATTGTCTTCTTTGGCCTGCCCAAGGAAACCCAAACCTGCAGATGGCGGGCATGCATCCCATTCCCCACCTCCTATGCAGGCAGCCAGCGGGGTGTGCGCCCCCCCACCCCAGCGCAGGAGGCCAGCGGGAGGCATGTGGCCCCCCCCAGCGCAAGCGGCCGCTTGGGGCGCGCCACCGCACCCCGCCGCATGGGGCTCAGCATGCACGCGGCCCCTCTTGTGCGGGTGGTCAGCGGTCGCCTGTTTCCCCCACAGCCGCCATCCTGGCTCCAAGAATTCTCTCCAGAACAAGTCCACCTTGCGGCAGTGTGGTGGCTTCGCTGTACCAGTCTTGAGGAGGGCCGGTGCCCAGCATCCATCCTGGGTGAGGGAATCCATTCATTCCGGCTGTGGAAGCCTCATGGAGCTGCAGTGGCTGTGAGGCGCTGAGCGGGCTCTGCAGGGGGGTGGCTGGGAGCCACGAGACTCACCCATTTCTCCTTGGGAATCCTTGCATTCCTGCTGTTGAGCCTTGATCTTCACTGAGGGCCAGTCATCAACTGTATTTTTTTTTTAAGTTTATTAGTTTTAATGAACATTTACAGAGATTTGGGGTTTTCATTCATTCATTGTTGCACCGCTTTCTCCACCCTCCTCCCCAGTCCGTTCCTCCCTCCCCCACCATGTCTGTTTTAATTGTCCAATTGCCACAGTGCCCACCAAAGCCAGTTCTGATCAATCTCCCTTGTCAGTGTGTCCCTTGCCATTACCTATCACTCCTCCCTGAGAGAGACTTCACCCTGATTCATAAGGAAAAGGGGATGGCGCATTCTCTTAGCTACTTCCTGCTGAAAAGGGACGCTGTGGGTTTCAGGGTGAAGGTCTTCTCTCACTACTCTAAAGTGCCCCTTTGGCAGTAGGAAACACATAGACTATTATGAAGATCGACCCAGGAATTTAGATGCACTGCCATCAACCGTGCCCAGCCGTACATGCTCATATCCTTGAAGATGTATCATGGAAGTGCTGCAGCCTTCAAACTGCAAAGCAGCAAGATGTTCTTCCTTTATCTTGAGTTTCAGCTCCTTTTTCCTTTGCATCTCACCGATTTCCTCTGGGGTAGCTAGTACAGGTGATGATTCTGCTACAGGTGGTGATTTAGCAGAATTGCTGAGTCAACCCGAGGGCAGGTCAGTAGTGATGCAGCTCCCGCCGGGCCGCAGCTCCCACTGCGCCGGCTGTAGTGCATCTTTTTACCACTAAGCATAGTAGAGTTCCTCCAGCAATTGGGTGATGAGACTATCCACGTTCAGCTCCCCGTTCACCATCTTGTTGGCACTCGCCAGTCATCAACTGTTTAAGTGTTCAATTATCAATAAGCCAAAATCTGTGGAAGGCCACAGATTTTTCTTGCTGGCAAGAAGTTTATCTCATCCTATTTACCAACCCACATATTGCCAAATTACAGAACATCAAGACTTGATATATTTGTCTCAACTAAAGAAAGTAATGTAGACTCTACTTTGAGGAGGCAGCTCTTCCCTGCCGCACTCTGAGTGCCTTCTGATCCAGGAGGATTATCTTCCGACTGTATCAGACAATGTGCCCCTGCCAGTCATGTTTGTAAGTGCTTGTTATTTCAGAAATGGATGGCCAGCCCTGCTTCTATGTCTTAGTGAGTAAGCTCTGATGAAATTGCCCACCATAGGTGACCCCTGCTGGTATCTGAAATATGGATGGCATGGCTTCTAGCATCACAGCAACACCCAAGCTACAAGAGGATGGCAAACCAGAACCTGTACACCAACCAACAAAGAGATACTAAAACAGAACCCGGGGCTACTGCGTGATGTCAAGTCAGGGATGTGCCAGCAGGGCTTTAGAATATTTCATGCCTATTCAATATGTATACTGAGCAAATAACTCAAGAAGCTGGACCATATAGAGATGAATGTGGCACCAGGATTGGAGGAAGATTCAGCAATAACCTATGTTATGCAGATGATACAACCTTCTTGCAGAAAGTTAAGAAGACTTGAAGCACTTACTGAAGAAAAATTGAAACTGTAGCCTTCATTATGGATTATACCTTAAAATAAAGAAGACAAAATTTTCACAACTGGATCAAGAGGCAACAGTATAGGGGTGTGGTTTTTAGGTGCTGTTGAGTCGAGCTTAACTCATAGCGACCCTATGAACAACTGATCTGAACACTGTTTTAGTACCATCCTCAATGTAAATGTTATTTTATTATTTTTTGTGTGTACTGTCAAATCAGATCTGACTGGTACAGAAGGAGATTGCCCCTCCTTCTCCAGTGCAGCTAGTGGATTTGAACCGCATACTTCTGGGATTGCAGTGCAACTTCTTGCCACTCAATGATTTCTTGTTTCATGTGGATCCACAATCAACACCCATGGTTAACAACAATCAAAAAATTTTAAAACGTTGCATTGGGAAAATCTGCTATCAAAGAGCTCTTTAAAGTGCTAATGAGCCAAGATATAAACTTAAAGACTAAGGTGCACTTGATCCAAGCCATGGTATTTTCAATTGCTTCCTATGAATCGGAAAGTTAGACAACTAAGAAGGAAAAGACCAATGAAAAGCTGATGCCATTGAATTGTAGTGTTTTCAAAGAGTACTAAAAAAACATGGACTTCTACAGCAAAGAACAAAGTCTTGAAGGACGTGCAACAGGGTGCTCCATGGAGGCAAAGAGAGTGCACCAGCATCTTACTTGGGGCATGCTGTCAGGAGGTACCAGTTGTTGGAAAACGACATTATGTTTGGAAGAGTGGAGGGTTGGCAAAAAGAGGAAGAGCCTCTTCAAGATGGACTGCCGTAGAGACTGCAGCAATGAGGCTGAGCTGGGTGGAGACATGCAGGTGGCTCTGCACTGGGCATAGCTTCCGTCTGTCATTCAAAGGGTCAGTATGAGCTGTCATTGTCTTACTGGCACCTAACAGCAACAACAAAAACCAATAAGAACCTTTCACAGACTTGCCAGCCCCATTGTTGTGTGCCGCAAAATTGGAACTGACTCACTGCTAACCCTCCAGTGGGTTTTTGGAGGCAGTAAGTCGCAAAGGTGGAGACTGCTTTCCCTTCTCTTGTGGAGCATCTGGTGGATATAAACCGTGAGCCTTTGGGACTGCAGCACAGCTTTTACCACTATGCCACTAGAGCTTCCTCTAGAGATCTAAAATCATTCTGAAATGCCCATGTGGCCAGGAGCACACTGAAATGATCCCAAGATCAAGGAATGAGATTCCACCAATCTTGCTGAATTTTGTGGTCTTTGCTTTTTTTTTTTTAAATTCTTTTTTTGTGTAAACTGTCAAATCGGGTCCGACTGTTAAAGGAGGAGATTGCCCCTCCTTCTGCAGCAGAGCATCTGGTGGATTCGAACCACATATCTCTGGGATTACAGTGCAGCTTCCTGCCACTAGGCCACCAGAGCTCCCCTGGACTTTGCTTTCTAATAGCAGCTACTTTAATGCTGAGCCCTGGTGGCTGCTAACTCAGAGAGTGGCAGTTTGAATCTACCCATCTACAAGAGAAAGAAGAGGTACTGGCAAACAACAAATGCTGGTGAGGTTGTGGAGAGACTGGAACACTTAGTCACTATTGGCAGGAGTATAAAATGGTGCAACCACTATACAAGGCAGTGTGGCACTTTCCCAAAAACTTGTAAACAGAAATACCATTTGACCCAACAATTCCACTACTGGGAGTTTACCCCAAAGAAACCATAATTGCCACCCCAGCAGATATATGCACACCCATGTTTATCGCAGCTTTGTTCACAATAGCAAAGAGTTGCAAAAACAAACAAATGGATAGAGCAGCTCTGGTATAGTCACATAATGGAATACTACACTGCATTGAAAAACAAGGAACTCATGAAATATTCTACAAAATGGGTGACCTTGGAGGACATTATTCTGAGTGAAGTATCTCAGTCACAAAAGGACAAATACTGCATAGTTCCACTGTTGTAAAATGGGACTGACATCAGGGTTGGGGGAGACTGAGAAAGATGGAATAAATTATGTATACTGCATTGAAACAGATGAGGGAGAGAACTATTTAAAAGAGATATGTGATTAAGTATTATTGCCATGATAGGAGTCCAGAATGAAGGCTGCACAATGACATGGATTTGGGGGAAGGGAATGTATAACAATGAAAGAATTTTTCTTTTACTTTTTCAAAGAGAAGAGCGAACTGGGGGGGAGGCTAGGCAGGGAGAAAAGTGCAGCAATGAATGAATGGAAATCCTAAGTCTCTGTAAACTTTCATTAAAATTAATTTAAGAAAGGTAAAAAAAAAAAAGAGGAGGTAGTCTGTCCCTTTTAAAATTTACAGCCTTGGAAACCCAGTCAAGGGTCCCCGTGATTCAAAGACAGTGAAGATTTTGTCAATTTCATTTTTATACTGTTAGCCTTATTTTATATATCTATATATCAATCATCTTATTATATCCTAATAGTTTGTTGTGAAAGTCCATTAAATCATTCTTTTCCCTGCTAAGTTTCGTCTGACACTTGGGAGAGAAAAAAGCATTGTTAAATTAGCCCAGTAAGTAGCTAATGCCAGCAATTTAACTGAATGCTGGGTCTGTCACTCCTCTCCATAATCTGTATGTGAAAATTCAGATCCACTAGTGTTTCTCATATTAAATTACAGCTTAGAGCCCGTAATGGCAAGAAGCTGTGCTGCAGTCTCAAAGGTATGGAGTTTGAATCCATCAGGTGCTTCACAGGAGTTCCTCCCATGGGATTAACTGTCTCTGAAAACCTGCCAGAGAGTCAGCTATGGATCAGTTCTGACGTGATAGCACACAACAACAACAACAGTACTTCAACCTCACCTTAAGTGAGCCGTATGTGCTAGACTATGACATGCCCTGGACTTCCAACCCCCACTTGAGTATGCTGGATTGTAGGCAAGGGTTATTCTGAAGCTGTCTGAGATCCTTTTAACTAACAAAAAGTAATTTCTGATCTCACCTGAGGAACCCCTCAGATTCTGGGGAAGATGCCACACAGCAGATTTAACAGCCTGCCTGAGGACAAAGGCACCTTAGTACTGAGGTGTGGAGCTGGTTCAAATTTGAACCAATGTCTATTTGTAACAATTTAACAATTTAATGGAAAGTTGGCTTGAAAAGGTTAATCAAAATAGTCCTTTCCTGGGAACATTATAAAAAAAAAAAAGGTCTGATTGTTGCCCCTATGGGTTACCCTGTGCGTCCTGAGAACTTCTGGGATTCTTTATAGATGCCCAGTACTATAATAAAGTGACCATCGGACTCAAAATTCAAACACACTCATTACCATTCAGTCAGAACCGACTCACCACAGACCCCTGCGAGGTTTTGGAGGCTTTGCATTGGAAGAGGGGAGACTGCCCATCTTTCTCCTGCCATCTGCTTTTCACTAGCTCTCTTAGTCCTGTGTCTGCCCGTGCCCTGGAGTGACAGGGAAAGGTGATTCCAGGTCCATTCCTGGCTGCCTGTCCCACCGCAACCCCCTCGTAGGGACCCAGAAGATGCCACTGCAGCCACTGAGGAGGGTGGGGTACTGAGGCTGCTGCCCTAGGGAGCCCAAGGCTCAATGCCCTGTGAGGTTCCTCCTGTAATGGTGAACACTAGGCCACAGTGGTGACGGGAGGAGGAACGGAAAATCAGCCAAAGGAGGAGGCAGAAACAAGCAGAGCAAAAGAGTTTAAAGCCCACTGGGGGTCAAGTGAGGGAGACAGATAAGGAGAAAGGCAGAGAGAGGCGCCTGCAGCAGTGGGTCAGGAGGTGCTGGCTGCCCAGTGTGTGTGCTGTAATAGGAGGGTGAGCGCTCAGGGACTGGGTGGTGGGGAAGCAGAGCCGAAGTTTTCACACAGCCCCTCAGTGCAGCTTCAGGGGTGTGGGTCTCAGTCCCACAGTGGCCATCCTGCATGCTGCTCTCCTATAAATTATAGTGCTCTACACCATCAAATCGTGGCTGCTGTAAAGCTGAACACTGTGACACTGATGTGTCAAATGCGAGAATGGTTACCCGTGGTGGACAGTGGTGGAGCTCCCCGATTAAAACAAGTTTGGAAGCAAGAGTGGCATCCACTTCCATAAATAGCTTGCCTCTGGAAACCCTATGAGACTGGTGCCCAGGTCTTTCGTTCATAGGGTCGCCATGAGTCACCTCCTACTCGATGGCACTTGATAAACAACAACATACCATTGAATGATGCCCTGGAGTTGTGGTGTTGGAGAGGAGCACTGAACATCCCATGGAACAAACAACTCCTTCTTGGAGGAAATGCAACCAAGGTACTCCTTAGAGGCAAAGATGGGGAAGCTTATTCTCACACACTTTGGGCATCTTTTCAGGAGGCACTAGTCTTTGGAGAGAGACATCTTTCTGGGAGAGATGGAAGGTCAGAGAAAGAGAGGATGACCCTGAATGAGCTAGACTGTGAGTTCCTGAATGAGCCTGAGTGTGGCAGAGATGGTGCGGACAGTGCAGGACAGGGCAAGGTTCAGATCTGTTGTTTGTAAGGTCGCTACGAGTCAGAGTCAAGTCGATGGCACATGACAAGAGGAAAACATCCAGGTCGTGGGACATTTCATTTTCTAATATGTACTGTGGGTTTTTAAGTGACATTTGTGTGTATATACACACATATCTCCATCCGTGCTTCCTATACTTTATATTCTTATAAGGTGTTGCCCAATTGTTGTTATGTACAGTTGAGTCAGAAGCAACTCAGAGTTCACCCTCCAGTGGGTTTTCAGAGGCTGTAAATCACATGGGAGGAAACTGCCTATCTTTCTCCCAAGAAGCAGCTGGTAGATTTGAACCACGTCTCTTTGAATTCACGGTACAACTCCTTACCTCCCAGGCCACCAGAGTTCCACTGTTGCCAGAGTAATCACTGTTGCTCAGCAGGTGAACTTTATTCTTTCTCAGCAAATATTTTATTTTAGCAGAGTCTAGAACCTCTGTTCTACAACTAGATATTGGCTATTGATCATCAATTCTTAATCATAAAGTCATTAAAATTAATGGCATAAAGCTTATTATACACATAAAAAACTCAAACTAAGTGTGAACAAGTTTACTTGGTATAGAAAAGGAGGACTGCTCAATTATATTTATAAACTGAAACCAAGTAAGCATGAGTCAGATGTTAAAAGCCAGTGGGACATCCATGAAGGTGCCCGTCAATGTAAACAAGGCTCCTCATGAGAGCAGCTCCCAGAATAAGTAAGTGTCCCATCGAGGCATATCATTTTCCACTCCCTGAGGAATACCAACCTGGTATTAGTATGTCAGTAGCTAAAATTAACCCAAGAACAAAAGCCCTGAGAGGGAAATCAAGCTAAAGTGGAAAGATTCTGGTCTAACTGGGCAGGGAAAAGTTCAATGGCCATTTCCACATAAACGTCAGTAAAGATGAGGAAGGGGAGGGTCGATGGTGGACAGATACAGGTGAAGGACTAACACTGTGAGGACTTTATGCTGAGGCGCCATGAGCTAAGACAGAAAACCCGGTGTAGCCCTGCTACTCTGGCAGTTGAGGAAAAGGAGGTGACTTGAACAGGGGGTGATGGGGAAAAGTATTTTAAAAAAAAGCTGCTGCAATCCCTGCTGACAGAGACTTGGCCCTCATCCCTGCCATTATGGCTGTATTAAAAATCCTAACCCTCAGAATCCTAAGTGTACTCCCTAGGGCACAATTAATACAGCAATTTAAAAATTAGTTATTAATTATAAATCTTAAAAGAATACAGAGAGCCCTTCCCCACAGTGTAACTACCTTACACATTGCTGCCGAGGAGGAACCAACCACAAGCTGACCGCCCAGTGGGTTTTCAGGGTCACATGAGAGGAGGCTGACTGAGGAGCAGCTGATGGATTCGAACCACTCAGCTCTGAGTTGGAAGCACAACTCCTTACCTTCTAGCCGCCAGAGCTCCCAATAGGACAGCCAATGACAAATAAATAAATCTGGATATGGGGAGGAAATTTATATAAACATGTGATAACTAAAGTAAAACAAAAGTTCATAATATGATCTAACAGGAAATCCTAAAATCTATTCAATTAACATGATCATTCTTATATATTACTAATAAAATAATTTATATAGCTAAATGTAAAAGACTGAAACACTTCAACAATATAAATTTAAAATTAACTTTGGCATCATGGATAAAATTGAAAACTTCTTAGATGAAAGAGTTATAACTGGTAGAAAAACCAATTCAGTTTTCTTAAAAAAACTGGAGAGTTAACTATTCCTTTTAGTGTTCAGATTTTCAACTTTTAAATCTATGTAATCTAGAACTCCCATAGCCTTGTCAGCATTCATCTCTTCTAGATAAGGCTATTTACGCGGCAAATTAGAAAACTAACACTGCTAAATAGCCCCAAATGAGATGATTATGTTAACTGAGACCACAAATAAAAACCTTAAAATAACCTCCTTGAAAGACTTGGTTTCTTGCCTTTTTTTTCTTTCAAAAGACTTGACAGCAAATTAAAAAGTTTCAAAATCACAACATTCTCATTGGTGAGTGGGGTCTTACAAGCTTGTGAGTAGCCATCCAAGACGCAATTATTAGTCTCTCCCCATGCAGAGCAAAGAAGTGTGGGAGAGTGGAGAAAATAAAAGCCATTAGGCCTCAGAACACCCAGCCCTCTGTAAGCCTCAGACAGAAAGAACTAGATGGTGCTCAGCTTCTATCGCTGACCACTCTCAAAGGGAGATCTCAATAGAAGGTCCTTGTCAGAATGGGAGAAATACATGAACCACCACTCAACAGTCCTAAGAAAGATAAGGCTTATTGGTTTGATAGAGACTAGTGAGCCTGAGATCTTTGTTGTTGCTGTGTACCACAGAGTCAGAAATGACTCATAGCTGACTCTCCAGAAGATTTTTAGAGGCAGGAATTGCATGAGAGGAGACTGCCTGTCTTTCTCCTATGGAGCAGTTGGTAGATTTGAACTATGTGCCTTTGGATTGGTAAAACAACTCCTTACTACTAAGCCACCAGAGCTCCTAGACCAGAGCGCCAAGATCCTTGTTGTTAGGTGCTGTTGAGTAAAGTACAATTCATAACGACCCTACGAACAACAGATCTGAACCCTGTGCTATCCTGTTTGTAATCTCTAATCCCTAATCTCTAACACACTCAAGCCCATTGCCACAGTCACGGTGTCAACCCACCTGGTTGAGAGTCTGCCTCTCTTTCTCCATACCTCCACCTTTCCAAGCATCATGTCCCTCTCCAATGAATAACCTTTCCTAACAACACACCTGAAATATGTGAGATGAAGCTTCATCATCTTTGCTTCCAAGGAGCACTCTGGCTGCACATTCTTCAAGACATATCTTTCGTTTGTTCTTTTGACAGTCCATGGGATCTTAAGCACTCTTCTCCAACAACACAGTGCAAAGACATCTATTCTTCTTCTGTCATCCTTAGTAATGTCCAGCTCTCAGATGCATCACAAGTGACTGAAAAGACCATGGCCTGACTCAGGTGCACCTTTGTCCTCAAACTAATATCCTTACTCCTCAATAATTTAGAGAGGTCCCTGACTCCAGACTTGACCAGTGTAATGTCCCCTGATCTCTTGACTGCTGGTACTATGTGTATTGATTATGGACCCAAGTAAAATGAAGTCATTGACAGTCTCAATCATTTCTCCGTCCACCATGATGTTGCTTCTTGGTCCAACGGCAACGATTTTTGTTTTCTTGATGTTGAGATGCAATCCATATTGAAGGCTGAAGTGTTTAATCTTCTGCAGCACACGCTTCAAGTCTCCTTCACTTTCAGCAGGCAAGGTTGTGTCATCTGCATAATGATGGTTTGATGAGTCTTTTGCCAATCCTGATGCCACATTTTTCTTCATGGAGTCCAGCGTCTCAAATAATTTGCTCAGCAAACAGATTAAACTGTTATGGAGAAGTGATACAACCCTGACACACCTCTTGTCTAATTTAAACCATGCTGTATTTATTCCCATGCTCTTTTTGCACAATGGTTTCTTGGTCTATTTATAGGCTTCACATAAGCACAATCAAGGGTTCTAGAATCAAAGGAACCTGTGTCCTTTTTCAACAGGAGACACGCCTACAAGGTGATCAATGACACAAGGAAGGAAAGTGTTCCTTGCCATCTATAACCCTACCCCTTAAGAAACTGCAAGGGCAGCATTTGCTGAGGGATAAAGCACACAAGGCAGGGAGAGATCAGGAAGAAGAATAAATGGAAATGGGCAAGAGAGAGAAATGGGAAGAATGTGGCGACTGTGACTCATGTCACAAAACAATGCACAGGAGCTGCTGAATGGATAACCAACCTCATAAATCACGAGAAAAAGTTATTTTTTAACAATTAAGTTTTGTTGTAGTTATGTGCCATCAAGTCGCCTGCGACCCCTAGCGACCCTTAGCGACCCTATGGACAGCAGCTCTGAAGCCTCAGTCACTGTACCAATTCATCACATCTGGGGTCTTCCTCTTCTGCACCATCCCTCCACCTTTCCGAGCATGAGGCCCTTCTCCAAGGACAGGCCCCTCCTGGCCATGTGCCCAAAGTATGTGAAACAGACCTTAAAAATCTTAGCTTCCAAGGAGAAACTTGGTTTCACCCTCTCAAACACATTAAAAAAAATTGTTGGTTTGCATACAACAATTTGTTTACTGTGTTTCATTCATGTATATTGTTTTGGTTTTCTTTGCCCCCTCCCTCCACCCACCAAAGTCTGCAACACTGTGATACATGCTGACCCTCCAGGGGTTTCTCAGAGGCTATCAATTGCGGTCTTGTGAAGCAGCTGGGGGATTCAAATTGTGTGCCTCTGGGTTAGCAGTGCAACTCCTTACCATTAAGCCACCACAGCTCCCCTACATCTGTTTGTAAAGTTTTAAAAAAGCATTCAAATTTAAAACATTGATGCTATCAACTTTATTTTTTTTTTTTTGATGCTATCAACTTTAATGGAGCACTCTGATAGCAATTGTGCGGTTAACCCAAAGGCCAAGCCATGTGGTTCAAATCCACCATCAATCAGGTGGAGGAGCCGATGGGGAGAAAGGTGGACCATCTCCTCCCAAGAGATTTACAGCTTTGGAAACCCACTGAAGCATCAGTTATGAGTCAGTTCCTAATGGATGACAGTGAATGCAAAACTCCAGAGCTGACAAGCTAGAAGACAAAATGGTTCCAAAGTTGTATAATTAACTGTTAGTTATATAAAAAACTGCTAGTTGTATAAAAAAACTGCCTGTTTTACCCAAATTCATATTCAAGGTCAAAGCTAAGAGCTTCAGGGAAGAATGGAGTACAGCTGTTGCCGGTCAGCTAAGAAATCTGCCAGGTCTCAGAGGATATGCACAGCAAATATTTCTATCAGAGATAGTAAATATAAAGACCCTGCTGGATTCTAAATTCTCAACTTAAAAGAAAGTATAAAATTAGCTATTTACATAAAAGATTTAATGGATTTTTTTTACAAAAGTATCAATCAGACAATACTTATGCAAAAAAAAAGAAGAAAAAAGAAAATACCTATGCAATAAAACTCTTCATGAAATCAAGTTAAAGAATCTCTTTCAACATTGTAATTTCTAAGGGGAGCTCTGGTGGCCTAGTGGCAAGGAGCTGCAACTACAATCGCAGAGGCGAATGGTTCAAATCCACCAGATGCTCTGCCGGAGAAGGAGGGACAATCTCCTCCTGTACCAGTCAGGTCTGATTTGACGGTACACTCACACAAAAATAATACAATAAAAACTAAAAAAATTTAAAAAAAAACAAAAACATTGTAATTTCTAAAAACAAGATCAGATATGTATTTTAAAGCACTAAAAAGAAATAATAAACAAATCACTAATGCTTTAGAATAATGCAGGATTTCTTAAAACAGTTTTCCCTCCTTTATGACATAGTTAATTTGGATGAAGATTTTGAAAAGATTCTCAATTAGGGAGCTCTGGTGGCCTAGTGGCAAGAAGCTGCCCTGCAATCCCAGAGGTATGTGATTCAAATCCACCAGATGCTCTGCTGGAGAAAGGGATACTCTCCTCTTGTACCAGTCAGATCCAATTTGAAGGTACACACACACAAAATAATAATCTTAAAAACTGTTTTTAAATTCTCAGTTAAAACCAGAGGAGCTTATTTTGCAATTTGTTAAGTTTGTTTAAACTCAGTCTTTTTTTTTTTTGCTTGATAAGCACTAAAGCAGAACAGATTATCCGGGAGGCTGGGCTCTATGAGGAGAAATGTGGGGTCAAGATTGATGGACGATTTATCAACAATCTGCGTTATGCAGATGACACAACCCTGCTTGCTGAAACTGAAGAGGACCTAAAGCGCCTGCTGCAGAGGGTCAAGGACTGCAGCCTACAATATGGATTGAGGCTCAATGTCAAGAAGACAAAGATTCTCACCACTGGACCAATTGGCAGCATCAGGATGGATGGTGAAGAGATTGAGACTGTACACAGCTTTAGTTTGCTTGGCTCCACAGTCAACAGTCTTGGCACCAGCAGCCAGGAAATCAAAAGCGCGTTGCCATGGGAAAGTCTGCTGTTGGGGACCTCTCCAAAGTACTGAAGAGCAATGGTGTGTCTCTGGAGACTAAGGTGCATTTGATACAGGCCATGGTCTTCGCAATCACTTGTTATGCATCAGAGAGTTGGACAATGACCAGGGAGGATAGAAGGAGGATGCCTTTGAGATGTGGTGATGGAGAAGAGTATTGAGAATACCACGGACTGCTAGGAAAACAAACAGATTCGTCCTGGAAAGGGTTAAACCGGGTGGCTACTTGGAGGCAAGGATTCTGAGACTCCGTCTAACATACTTTGGACATGTTGTGAGGAGAGACCGGTCCTTAGAGAGGGACATCATGCTTGGGAGGGTGGAGGGACAGCGCAGGAGGGGAAGGCCCTCTATGAGGTGGATTGATTCAGTGACTGGGATAATCGGGATGGGAGTGTCAGAGACAGTGCGATTGGCACAGGACAGAGCAGAGTTTAGGGCTGTTGTACATAGGGTTGCTACGAGTTGCAAGCGACTCGACGGCACATAACAACAACAACAAAGCACTAGAGCATTATACAGATACTTTATTACTCGGTTAACTCTGATGGGTTATGTCCAAATTATAATAAATATTTTTTAAAATAAACCTTAAAATTTTTTAAAAATAAAAATAAACCTTAATTGCTATGGCTTACTTGTAGATAATGAATTTGGGATAAAATAATTTAAAAATACCTTGAAAATCTGACATTATTAGATCACTTGTGATTTATAAAGTAGAAAAGGAGTCTAGGGAGACTTCTATAAAATGTAATGTGGATGATGTATTAAAGGCCCTATGTCATAAACAGGTTTATAATGACTGGTTAGTATAAAATGTTACATAATCTTTTTAACCTTTCAAATCCCATGGAAATGAAAATCTTGTTGACACAGAAGACAAAACATTTTCCTACCAGCTATTTAATTCCTTTTTAGTTAAAATTGCTTTCACTATCTTCTATCATTTTGTAACGACAGGATCTTTTAAACCATGCCAGATTTACAAGCTTCTGCCTTGACCTCAGGCATGTTTTGGCTCTGGTTTAGCAAACAGCTTTTGGGGAACTACTACTATTTAAACAAATTGCCTGTATTGATAATTTTGTAATGTTACAGAAACAGGGGGGGGTTTATTTCAAATGGTGAAACTGCTAAAAATATATTTGAAATGAATAAACTTTCTCAAACTGTTGCTAATAAAATAAGAGGCAGTTTTATGTTAGAATTGAGTTTTATGTGCTATTCATGCAATAGAAAAGATGTTTCTTTAAATCCTCATCAACTAAATGACATTAGTCAACAGATACCACCAAAGTGTCTGCATGAGTTCCCTTAGATGGGTTTTATCCTGCTTGTGTCAAGCTTGGAAAGGTGGAGGAAGACCCTTCAGGAGATGGATTGTCACCATGACTGCAGCAAGGGCTGTATGCTCAAGATGATGGAGACAGTGCAGGCTGGGCCAGGGCTCAAATCTGTTCATGCAGTCACTATGAGTCACACTCAATTTGAAAACGCAAAACAATCACCACCACAGCTAAGAGAGTGTCCTATATATTATTTGTTATTCGGCCTCTCTGACAAAGTGTTGATGCCATTTTATGAAAACATATTTTCCCATATAAGTAATTCTTCTCATAATGAATGACTGAGTTAGTCATCTTTACTAAACAATTAAAATAATTAGTCAAAGGTCTGGTATAGCATGTAAAAGAAAGGCCATGAGTTCGAATCTCCTAGCAGCTCTACTATATGGGAGGGTAGGCAGATGCCTACAGGAAAGATCCAATGGAAGGCTGCCGTGAGTCTGAATTGACTCAGCAGCAGTAGGTTTGATTTTGTTTTAGTCAAAGGTAGAGATCATTGTACTACTCTCAGTCTTCTGATAAATATTAAAAGATTACCCAAGTGTCATGGGCACATAGCTGAAGAAACAATGGTACATTCATACAGTAGAGTATTATGCAACACTAAAAATGAAGAATTCATGAAACAGTGCACATGGATGAATCTAGAATTATGCCAAGTGACTTAAGTTAGATACAAGAGGGCAATTAAGGTAGAAGACCACTCATAAAAAGCTAAAGAAAAGTTTACACACAAATGGAATCATTCTTGGATGGTTAAAAAAGAAGAGAGAAGGGAGTAAAAAATCAATAAATAGATAAACGGGGTGAAGGGAAAGGGAATACACAAAGGGTTGATCAGAGAACACTGTTATATTGTTGTTACGTGCCTCAAATGGGAACTGAACTCATGACTGACCCCAGTGGGTTTTCAGAGGCTGTAAATAGCATGGGAGGAGAGTGGTCATCTTTCTCCTCTAGCAATCTGGTGGATTCAAATCATCTGTCTTTGGGTTGGCAGCATAATTCCTTACCCACCACGCCAACAGCGTAAATTGTAATTAATGTAATAAAACATTTATAAATGACAGCAAAAATATGAGTTATAAACTTTAACTCAAATTTTTTAAAAAATGGAAAACCAAGCTTAACGGCTGCAGAAGGGTCAGGACTTTCATGACTTAAGATGAACTTCTCAAATCTGCATCATCCATCCACTTGTCTTCTTTGACCTCTCCTGTTGGAAACCGTGACTGGAATCCGGATTAATTAGTGGTAAGGAATTGCATTGCCAACCCAAAGGTACCAGGTGAAAACTACCAGCTGTTCCACAGGAGAAAGGCATTCAACTCCCATGTGATTTACTGCCTCTGAAAACCCACAGGAGGGTCAGTTATGAGTTGGTTCTGGCCTGAGGTACTAATCAACAACAACAATGACATATATAAGAGGATATATTTCAACCTGTTCTTCCAGAAAGATTTAAAATTGGGACTAACAATAGGCAATCTCCTCCCCAGTGATTTTTAGCCCCTGAAAACCTGCTGGAGGATCAGCTATAATGCTGTTCAGAAATGCTGTTTTGTTTTTCTTGTGGCATCCACTTATTTTACCTCACAACTAAATATTTTGTTTCATTTGGCCAAGCAAATAAATAAAATTTGTTGCATATACAGTAAGACTGTACTAGTCTCTAAATCTGATTTTGTTATTTGTTCCCCAGACATTAGATGGCAATAACTAAACCACAAAATTATTCAAATGAACCTCATGCTTCCCCTTTTTAGAATGATACTTCTGAAATTTGAAATTATACACAGGGGATTGACATAACTAAACAATCAACACTTTGTTTCCAGCAGCCAGGAAATCAAAAGACAAATTGCATTGGGAAAGTCTGCTGTCAAGGACCTCTCCAGAGCACTGAAGATCAACGATGTCAGTCTGGAGACTAAGGTGCACCTGATTCAGGGCATGAACTTCGCAATTATGTGCTTTGCATCAGAAAACTGGGCAAGGACTAGGGATGACAGAAGGAGAATTGATGCCTTTGAACTGTGATGCTGGAGAAGAGTATTGAATATACCATGGACTATCAGGGGAAGAAAGAGGTTCGTCCCGGATAGGGTGAAACCAGGCTGCTTCTTGGAGGCAAGGATTCTGAAGCTCCATCTGATGTACTTCAGGCATGTTGCAATGAGGAACCAGTCCTTGGAGAGGGACACTATGCTTGGGAAGGTGGAGGGACAGCACAAGAGAGGAAGATCCTCAATGAGATGGACTGATTCAGTGACTGGAATAATGCGGGTAGGTGTGTCAGAGACAGTAAATAAGGTTGGCTCAGCTGTTGTACATAGCGTAAGTCGCAGGAGACTTGATGGCACATAGCAACAAAATAGTAACAAACAAGCTATGTCTTAGCTAACAAATGGTGAAACTTCATCTTACTTATTTTGGGCGTATTTTTAGGAGGAATCAATCAGTCCTTCGAGACAGACTTCATGCTGGGAAAAATGGAGCGTTGCAAAAGAGAGACGATCACACGGTCAAGGAGACCGTGGGCGTCAGCATGACAGAGATGGTGAGGCCGGCGCCAGCCAGCAAAGCTCAGCTCTGTGTTCACTGGGTTGCTGTGAGTTATAGAAGACTTGAGGGCACCTAACAACAACAAATGCATTCAAGGGCATTAGTACTTCATTACAACAGACTAATACTAAAGTGGTGGATGAATTCATGTTGAAAGATGAAGCAGTCTCCTCTTCATCTTTACAGATTCCATAATGCACTACTGTGTGCAGAGGCTTATTTATTTTTTCTTAGAAATACTTATTTGCCTTTAAGGCTGTGATCAAAACACACTTCAGTCCACCTCTTCCCAAAGAAGTAACTGCTGACTCAGTAAGTCTATTATCAAGGGGAGCTTTGGTGGCCTAGTGGCAAGGAGCTGCAACTACAATCCCAGAGGCGCACGGTTCGAATACACCAGATGCTCTGCCGGGGAAGGAGGGACAATCTCCTCCTGTACCAGTGAGATCTGATTTGACGGTACGCGCATACACACACACACACACAAAAGTAAGTCTATTATCAACATGGTATCGAAAAATGTAGACAGTTACACAGCCCTACTTGGAATACATTCTAAATTAAGGTATCAAGTTAATGTCTCCCCTTGTTTACAAACTCTAGAATTTAGCCCTTCTTTGCTTTAAAAAGGCATTATTTGATTGTATAGGGTATAATGCATATGGTTCTATAAAATGCAAAGTACATGTACAAAATGTGATATATATATATATGGTTGTATTTATATACATGATGTATGTAAACGGCAAACCAATATAAAAAGACATTGTCTAACTTTGGAGCTCAGTGCTGAAGCATCTACTCAAATTAACCCTAAGAAGATACTCAGCTAATTTTAAGATCCATTCCCATTTTATCTTGTACCACTTTGGTAATAGGGAGCTCTGATGGCTTAGTGATAATGAGTTAAGCTGGAATACTCAGGTTTCATTTGAGCTTATCAATTTTTGCTCTTTCACCAAGGATTTCTGGAGATAGAGCGATTATGACTAAAGAACAGGATTACAGGATTAATATTTTTAGCAATATTATTATCTTACAAGTAGACTTGAAGCCAAAATTCATCAAAACAAAGAACATTAGATGACAAAGAACCTATCTACCCAGAAGACATAGCAACTATAAAAATCTACATACCTGACGTCAGAGCCCTGAAATTTACAAACCAAACTCTTGCAGAATAAAGAAATCAATAAGCAGTTGATTAACAGTTAAACAGTTGGAAACTTTTTTTTAAACTAAAAAAATAGACTGTAACATATGACAACACCTCAGTATATGTTCTTCACCAGAATAAACAAGTTTGAGGACACAAAATAATGGAAATACTGTAAAAATCCAATGAGTTTATTTCATTTTTAATGAATAATTTTTAATTATAACAAAATCTTTGGGGACATAGTGCAAGCAATGCTCAGCATGAAATTCAAAGACATAATGCCATGCCATTGTTGCAATTTTTACTATGTCAACCTGTGATATTTCTACTATGGTGCTATTTGCGCTTGTGATGCAAAAAAACACTCACTAAAATGGCTTTATTTTTAATTTAGTTAGAAGCCAAGCTGTATAGAGAGTAATTAGATTTTAAAAAAGTAATGTCAGTCCATACGCTTACAAGGAAGCCCAGTAAATCACATATATGCACCAACAACCAGAGCCAAAGAAGAAGAAATAGATGATTTCTACCAACTTTTACACTCGGAGATAGATCGAACATGCAATCAAGATGCATTGATAATAAATAATGGGTGACTGGAATGCAAAAGTTGGGAATAGTGAAGAGGAATCAGTGGTC
>NW_006400016.1:952968-959901 GCF_000299155.1 Elephantulus edwardii
AGACTGAGAAAGATGGGTTCAATAATGTATACTGCATTGAAACAGATGAGGGAGAAAACTATTTAAAAGGGATATGTGATTAGGTATTTTTATCATGACAGAAGTCTACAGCAAAGGCTACATGGTGGAGTGTACCTGGGGGAGGGTTTGTAAAACAATGAAAGAATTTTTTTTTTACCTTTCCAAGAGGGTCGTGTACTAGGGGGGAGGGTTGGGAGGGGAGAAAAGTGCAACAATAAATGAATGGAAATCCAAAGTCTCTGTAAATTTTTACTGAAATAATAAATTTAAATTAAAAAAAGAACATAATCAATGAAGAAATAAAATTTATTAAATCTTTTTCTTTTCATTTTATTGTGTCTTGCTTTATTGTGTTTCATAGATAGTGCATTTTATTACATCTTAAAAAACAAAATTTAAAAACCCTACTGGAGGATCAGCTATGATGTATAGACCCCAGTACGGGACCAAAGGTTGTATACACATGTGTAGGTAAAATGGGGGAGGAGGTCATACTTGGGGCTCCTGGACACAGGAATCTAATGTGCTATAACTCCCAAACCAATCAATAAAATCTTGAAAGGGCCTAAGGTTAGACTAGGGGCTGTGGGGATGCATAGTTGATGGGACAAAGTGGAAAGTTCCCATGATAAATGGGAAATTTAAATATATAATTTATGAAATAGTTATACCTCCTTACCTGAATGCATTATTGGAATGGATATTCTGTCTAACTGGGAGTATTTCCTTTACCTGATATTGTAAAACAGAAGAGTGTAAAGCTAAAGGAGTCTACCCTTAGGCCAGTATTTAATGGACATACTGGAGCTTCCCGACTAAATCAAGCCTGGAAGCAGGCACAGCATCCACTTCCAAAATGGCTTGCCTCTGGAAACTCTATGTACGAACAGTGTTCAGGCTGTTCGTTCATAGGGTCGATATGAGTCGTCTATGACTGACTCGACGGCATTAAACAACAACAACAAACTAAATGTGAACCATGAAAACGTGTCCAAAACCACTCAGGTTGTTAATCTGAAACAGTCCAGGATGCCTGGTGGACAAAAGGAGATTATTGCTTTGATTAAAGACATGCTGAAGGCTGAAGAGTTGGTGCCAACAAATTCTCTGTTTAATTGTACCGTGTGGACTGTAAAAAAGACAGATATCTTATGGTGGTTAACAGTAGCCTACCAAGGCCTAAATAAAGTGGTACCATCTGGGACTTTGGCTATTCTGATATATGATCAATGATGCAGAAAATACAAAAAGCTAAAAGACAACAGTACTCAGTGATTAACCCCCTCCCCAAAAGGTCTTTTCCTCAATTCCAGTCTAAGAAACAGTCACAGCTGTTTCAGGTTGGAGGGATCCCAATTGACCGTCAGAGTTTTGCCACAAAATTTCTTAAATTGACCAGCTTATTGTCCCAGCTAGGTCAGAAGAGACTTGGGCTTGACACAAATATCCAGTGTTATATTACATTGATGATGTCGTCATGTTAATATTAAAAACTCTTAAGACCAAGCCAGGAGTAATCTGTAAACAGTGGTGATCCACAGGACCAACAGAGGCTGGTCAATAAATCCAGGGCCCTACCCAAATGGTGCAATTCTTGGGAATAACTTGGGTCGAAGCCATCCATGACAATCTGCAAACAACCAAGAATAAGTTACTGTCACTACTTACTCCCAAGACAAAGCAGGAGGCCCAACATTCAGTTGGCTTATTTAGGTTCTGGAGGATGATATTCTCCATCTGGGAATACTGCTGGCTCTCATCCATAAAACCATGCATTTTTTCTGCGTGAATGGAGGCCTTAGCAACAGCAGGTTATGTGTGAATTACAGAAAGTGGTCTCACTCTCCTTATGATCTACATTCAGGTATGATTCTGGTGGTGTCTGCATCCATGATGCTTTTCCAGACAAGCTTAAGGCAAAACCTGCAAAAACTGACAAGAACACTGACTGCGCTATAGCGACTGTTGGGATTTTGCATTAGAAAGTTTCCAGATACTGAAGGGAGCTCTGGTGGCCTAACGGCAAGAAGCTGCACTGTAATCCCAGAGGTACACGGTTCGAATCCACAAGATGCTGTGCTGGAGGAGGGACAATCTCTTCCTGTACCAGTCGGATCCGATTTGACAGTACACACAAAAAAAATAATTGTTGTTGTTGTTGTTGTTATGTGCCATCGAGTCGCTTGCGACTCATAGCGACCCTATGTACAAGAGCCTAAACGCCGTTCTATCCTGTGCCAACCTTGCTGGCTCAAACACACTCATTCCCACCACTCCACTCACAGAATTGATCCATCTCATCGAGGATCTTCCTCTCCTGCGCCTTCCTTCCACTCGATGTCCCTCTCCAAGGACCGGTCCCTCCTTGCAACATGCCCAAAGTATGTCAGATGAAGCTTCAGAATCCTTGACTCCAAGGAGCATTCTGGCTTCACCCTCTCCAGGACAAACATGTTTCTTCTCTTAGCAGTCCATGGTATATTCAACACTCTTCTCCAGCACCACAGCTCAAAGGCATCAATTCTTTCTGTCAGACCTATTCACTGTCCAACTCTCTGATGCATAGCACGTAATTGCGAAGACTATAGCCTGGATCAGGTGCACCTTAGTCTCCAGTCTGATGCCATTGCTCTTCAGTACTCTTGAGAGGTCCCTCACAGCTGAATTTCCCAATGTAATTTGTCTCTTGATTTCCTGGCTGCTGTTACCAAGCGTGCTGACTGTCGAGCCAAGTAAACTAAAACTATTAACTATTTCAATCTCCTCACCATCCATACTGATGCTGCCAATTGGCCCAGTGGTGAGAATCTTTGTTTTATTGATGTCGAGCTTTAATCCATATTGAAGACTGCAGTCCTTGATCTTCTGCATCAAGTGCTTCAGGTCCTCTTCAGTTTCAGCAAGCAGGGTTGTGTCATCCGCATAATGCAGCTTGTTGATAAAAAATAATTTAAAAAAAAAGCTTCCAGACACTGAACTATGATACATACTATTTGAAAGACAACTAATTACCTGCTAATTGAGCTCTGGTGATGTTCTCAGCATGGAGGAGAGTTATCCAAAGGCAGTACCTTTCTGTCAGTTCAAATCCACTAGCAGCTCTGCAGGGGAAAGGCATGCAATCTCCTCCCATGTGATTTATAGTTTCAAAAACCCACCAAGTTACGTTTCCCAGACCAAGGAAGGTACTGACAGCCCACAGGGTATAGTACACTATGTCAGAGAGATGGTTTGATAGAGAAGTTAAAGAAGCTGAATGGAAGATTTCAAAGGACAGCTCGGGAAGACAAAGCAAAGTATTATAATGAAATGTGCAAGGAACTGGAGTCAGAAAATCAAAAGGGCAGAATGTGCTTAGCATGCATTTATTTATTTATTTTAATGAAAGTTTTCAGAAACTTTGGATTTCCATTCATTCACAGTTGCACTTTCCTCCCTGCCCACCCCTCTCAGGCAAGTTCACTTTTCTCTTTGAAAAGTTTAAAAAAAATATTATTTCATTGTTATACAATCCCCCCTGCCCCAGTCCACTCCATTATGCAGCTTCCATTCTGGACTCTTGCCATGACAATAATACCTAATCCTATATTCCTCCTAAACAGTTATCTCTCTCATCTGTTTCAATGCAGTATACATCATTTATCCCCTCTTTGTTCCCCCTAACTCTGATGTCAGGATGTCAGTCCTGCTTTACAACAGTGGCACTATGCAGTATGTGTCCTTTTGTGACTGAGATATTTCACTCAGCATAATGTCCTCCAAGGTCACTCATTTTGTATAGTATTTCATGAGTTCCTTGTTTTTCAATGCAGTATAGTATTCCATTGTGTGAATATACCAGAGCTTCTCTATCCATTCATTTGTTGATGGGCACTTGGGTTGTTTCCAAGTCTTTGCTATTGTGAACAAAGTAGCAATAAACATGGGTGAGCATGTATCTGCTTGGGTGGCAGTTATGGTTTCTTTGGGATATATTTCCAGTAGTGGAATTGCTGGGTCAAATGCTATTTCTATTTCCAACTTTTTGAGAAAGCGCCACACCGCCTTCCACAGTGGTTGTATCACTTTATATTCCCACCAACAGTGAGTAAGGGTTCCAGTCTCTCTGCAACCTTGCCAGCGTTTGTTGTTTGCTGTTCTGTTAAATTTTGCTATTCTTACCTGGGGTGAGATGAAATCTCATAGTTGTTTTGATTAGCATCTCTCTTAGAGCTAGGAATTTTGAACATTTCTTCATGTGTTTCTTTGCCATCTGAATGTCTTCTCTGATGAAGTGTCTGTTCATATCCTGTGCCCATTTTTCAATTGGGTTGTTTACCTTTATCTTGTGGTTGTGTTCGACTATTTTATAAATTCTAGATAGAAGTCCCTTATCAGACATGTCATTTTTTTCCCAGTCCGTGACTTCCCTTTTTTACCTTGTTGGAGAAGTTTTTGGATGTACATAGGGATTTTATTCTTAAAAGGTCCCATTCATCTATTTTATCTTCTCTTGGTTGTAGGTTCGCTCAGCATTTCTTAAGCTGAAGGAACTAAAGGACAAATTCAAGCTGTGAGTTGCAATAGTTAAAGATGCTATGGGCAGAATATTGAATGATCCAGGAAGCATTCAAAGAAGATGGACGTAGTATACAGAGTCACAGAAGAATTGACACAGATGAATTTCAAGAAAAATAAATTATCAGGAGGCAAAGGTGATAAAGGAGGCAGTGCAGACTGATTTGAAGGACTTGGCAAAAAATAAGGGCCGAGGAATTGATGACATACTAACTGACATATTTCAACAAACAGATGCTGCCTTGGATGTGCTCACCAGGTTGTGCCAAAGAAATCTGGAGGACAACTACCTGGCCAACTGACTGGAATAGATCCATATTTATTCCCATTTCAAAGAAAAGTGACCTAACAGAGTATGGAAATTATCAAACAATATCACTAACATCACACGCATGCAAAATCCTCCTATAGATTAATCAAAACCGACTGGAACAGTACATTGACAGAGAACTATCAGAAATACAAGATGGGTTTAGAAGAGGTTGTAGCACTAGAGACACTATCACCAAAGTCAGAGGGATCTTGGCCAAAAGCAAAGAATCCCAGAGGAATGTCTATGCAAATGTCATTAACTATGCAAAAGCATTTCACTGTGTGGATCACAACAAACTGTGACTAACCTTGAGGAGAATGGGAATCTGAAAGCACTTGATTGTGCTTATACAAAACCTTGGACCAGGAAATACTTGGACCAGGAAGCAGTCCTCCGAGCAAGGAAACACTGCATGTTTCAAAATCAGGAAAGGAATGCATCAGGGATGTGTCCTGTCTCCATACCATTTCAATCTATATGCAAAACAGATTGATCATTCAGGAGGCTGGGCTTTATGAAGAAGAATGTGGCACCAGGATTGGAGGAAGACTCATCAACAACCTACATTATACAGACGACACAACTTTGCTTGCTGAAATTGAAGATGACCTGAAGCGGTTGTTGCACAAAGACAAGGACTTTAATCTTCAATATGGATTGAAGTTCAACATCAAGAATACAAAGATTCTCACCACTGGGCCAACTGGAAGCACCATGATGAGTGGAGAAGTGACTGATGTTTTTAACAATTCCTGCTTGCACAACTCCACAATCAACACTCTTGGCACCGGGAGTCAGGAAATCAAAAGATGAATTGTGTTAGGAAAATCTGCTGTCAGTAACCTCTCCAGAGTACTGAGAAGCAACAATGTCAGTCCAGAAACTAAAGTGAGCCTGATCCAGGCCATGGTCTTCGCAATTACTTGCTATGCATCAGAGAGCTGGACAATGACTAAGAATGACAGAAGAAGAATTGATGCCTTTGAGTTATGGTGCTGGAAAAGAGTCTTGAACATATGAACAGCCAAGAAAACAAATATGTCTCTCTTGGAGAGGGTGAAAACAAGTTTCTCCTTGAAGGCTATGATTTTGAAGCTCTGTCTCACATACTTTGGGCACATGGCCAGGAGGGACTGGTCCTTGGAGACCATATGCTCTGAAGGGTGGAGGGACAGAGAAGAAGAGGTAGACCTCGGATGAGATGGATTGATATAGTAACTGGGGCTATGGGGCTAGGTATGTCAGTGAGAGTGGCTCAGGACAGGGCAGGCTTCACGGCTGTTGTACATAGGGTTGCCATGAGTTGCAGGTGACTTGACAGTATATAAAAACAGTCCATAAAGAACAAAGGAATAATTAAAATTACTAATAAGATTTTTATCGTATTTTATCAAATTCAATCAATTGTCTGACTGATGTGTAATCTCTCAAAATAAAAACTGTTTTCAAATACAACACTTTGTGAGGATGGCACAGGACAGGACAAGCTTCAGATCTCTTGTTCACAGGGCTACTGAGTCCTATTTAACTTGACACATAACAATAGTGTTGCACAAGCTTTAGAATTTACTACTAATGTTTACAACCCATAAGTGAAATAAAATGGCATCTACCTGGGCAAAGAATTATCAAGAAGTTGGTTTGGAGGGATAAGTTAACCTTTGGAATTGGGTTTTAGCTACATAAAAGCAGCTTTTGTTTTTGCCATGCCAAGAGTACTGGAATCCAAGTATCTTATACTTTGAGAAAGCTTACTTGGTTTTAATGAAAGACCTACCTTAGTACTTCACTAACCAAAAGAAATACAAAGATGATTTTTGGTCTTATTTTAAAAAGATGAAAGAGAAAGACAACCATGAGATATCATCTCACTCCAGTAAGACTAGCAAAATTTAATAGAACAGCAAGCAACAAATGCTGGCGAGGTTGTGGAGAGACTGGAACCCTTAATCACTGTTGGTGGAAGTGTAAAATGGTGCAACCACTGTGGAAAGCATTGTGGCGCTTTCTCAAAAAGTTGCAAATAAAGATACCATTTGACC
>NW_006400016.1:960371-963184 GCF_000299155.1 Elephantulus edwardii
TGGGGAGGTGCGGGGGGATTGTGTACCAATGAGGGAGTTTTTCTTTTGCTTTTCAAGGAGAGGAGCAAAGGGGGGGGAGGGGAGAGGGGGGTGTGCGGGGAGAAGGGTGCAACAATGAATGGAGTTCCAAAATCTCTGTAGACGTTCACTGAAATGAAAAATAAACAAACTAAATTAAATAATAAAAAAAAGATGAAAGAGAAACTTGCATTGAGTGTTGTAGCGAGCTGTTCAAGGGGGAGTATGCATCGCTGAGTACTGACAAAAGCATCGCCAAGTTCCTGCTGTGGGAATTACACTCACCATCTCGGTATCAAGCCACCATGGTTTTTTAAATTGTGTCTGTGAATACTTTATATTAATATGTGGTAGGGTTGTGTTTTGGTTTTTTTTGAAGTCTGAGAATGTGCAATAAATTTCCCTTATGTTAACAGCAATTGCTTCTTTGCTTTGTGCCATTTCAGCTTACAGCCAGTTCCATAGTCTACTTCCAGGCAGCGGGGAAAATCTGTACTTTCTGTTAAAATTTTCTTTAAAAAAAGATTATGTGTTACAATTTGAAATCTAAAGCACAACTTGGATAAAGAGGTAAATTGTTCTGAATACTTCCTGAATAATCTCAAATCCTGTAAGGTACCATGTGCTTTTATAATACTGATGTCTGGTTACACCTTCGGACCACTCTAGAAAGGATCATAGTAGGTCCTGGACAGAATAGGGATGAAATTTGAAACAAAATTTAAAACCAGAAAAAGAGCCAGGATTATGGTCTGATAGAGGCTGGTAGAACGCTGGGATATGATCCCTCATCATCCTAGAAATCTGGAATAAAATTCACCTGAGATGCAACTTCAGCGAAATTAAAAGATTTGAAAGTTGAAAAATAACACCAGAGAGGATCAAAAGGGCAGCATTTGTTTATAGATAATACTCAGAAAGCAAGAAGAGAAGAAGTGACCTGGAGGATTAATGGAGATGAGAATCACAAGGAGAAAGCAGTAAGTATGCAGTTACAATGTAAGGCTTGTCATTAAAATGTGGTAGAATGGTTAAATGGGAAACCAATTTGTTCTGTAAAGCTTCACTCAAGTTACAACTAAAAAACAAATCATCTATCCCAAAATATTATCTACAAATCCCAAAAAACCAAACCTACTGCCATCAAGTTGACTCCAACTCATGGTGACCCCATCAGGGTTCCAAGGCTGTAAATCTTTATGGGAGGAAACAGTTCATCTTCTTCCATGGAGCAGCTAATGGATTCAATCCACTGACTGACCTTTTGGTTAGCAGCTCAACACACTATCCTCTTCAGGGCTCTTTGTGTAAAATTATTCAAAATTTGAACTTAAGAAACAGAAATAGGTGTATTTTTGTGAGGCTCTCTTATATTAATTATAAGTTATTAGGAAGTTCTTTATAAAATTTCTGACCATGGACAGAAAGAAGTCTGTGCAGTAGGTGAAGAAAGGTGTGAACTACCTTTAAATTGACTTTGACCCAGCATGCTGTGCTGGAAGCAAGTATGTCCTTGTAAACTAGCCTTCAGACATTAAGTCTAAACAAACTCCCTCATCTTTAACTTTGAAGAAAGTTTGCCTCATCTCTAACTCTAGAGAAGAGACATAAATATTAGTCTTTGCCTTTATTCTAGCCTTTACTGTGTCAAGAGGAAGTGAGGAATACACATAAAAAACTTGACTTTCTGTTCAGTCACCAAGAGAAATCAAAAGGCATGTTACATTGGTAAAATCTGCTGTCAAAGACTTCTCCAAAGTACTAAAGAGCAAGGAAGTCAATTTAAAGATGAAGGTGTGCCTGTTGCAAGCCATGGTCCTATCAATTGCTTCCTATGAATCTGAAAGTTGGACAACGATTAAAACTGACAGAAGAAGGATTGATGCCTTTGAATTGTGGTGCTGGAGAAGAGTACTGAATATCCCATCAGCTGCCAAAAGAACAAATAGGTCTACCTTGCAGGAAGTGCATCCAGAGTGCATCTTAGAGACAAAGCTGGTGAAACTTTGTCTCATTTACTTTGGGCATGTTGTCAGGAAATTCTATTTCTTGGAAAAGGACATCATGCTGAGAAAGGTCAGAGAAAGAAAGGAAGACCATCTAGAAGATGGAGTGACATGGTGACTGTAACAATAGGCTTGAACATGGCAGAGATTGTGACGATGGCACAGGACAAGGAAGGCTCAGATCTATTGTTCGTAGAGTTACCATGAGGCATAGTCCACTCAGCAGCACCTACCACCACCACCAAGGGAAGGCAGAAACAAAGCGGTCTTTTTTCAGTCTTACTCTCTCTGAAGACTGAGACCTTTCTGAGATTGCTGGCTACAGCCAATTCTGAACACGGCTATGAGGGACTTGGCAGAGTTCAAGCCAGACCTCCCCGCTGAAACGTTAAAGATAAAAACCCGAAGTCTAAAGATCTGGACTCTAGCCACTGAATACACACTGTAATTGTAATTATTCATCTGATTCTCTAGTTCTGAAAGAGTATCATGAGGTCTTTCTTGCATAACTTAAGTCATAGTATGACTTACCGTGCTATAAACCAAACAAGTTTATTTCAAACTTTGAAATAAAGTAAATTGGAGTATCTATTCATTTTCTGGAGAACGACCACTTAGCCAACTGACTGGAAGAGATCGATATTTGTTCCTATCCCAAAGAAAGGTGACTCAACAGAATGTGGAAACTACAGAACAATCTCACTGATTTCACATGCTAGCAAGATTTTACTGAAGATTATCCAAAAACGACTGGAACAGCACATCAACAGAGAACTGCCAGAAGTCCAG
>NW_006400016.1:964354-1007873 GCF_000299155.1 Elephantulus edwardii
ATTGGGATGGGAGTGTCAGAGACAGTGCGATTGGCACAGGACAGAGCGGAGTTTAGGGCTGTTGTACATAGGGTCGCTATGAGTCGCAAGCGACTCAATGGCACATAACAACAACAACAACAACATTCATTTTCTAAGATAAAAATCCTCCACAACAGATATATGTATTGTTTTTATCCCTATTTCTACAGCCAAGGAAACTAGGCAGAGAGATGCTGGGCTACTAGTCCAAAATCTAATCCCACACTCCCCCAGGGCTCCCAGCCTTAGCTTGGAAATGGTGGAGCTGTGAGGTCCTGAACCGTGGCCATCTGACCCTAGAACTAAAGTTACAAGTTAGGGGCTCAAACTGGGGGCCAGATGGTCCCTACAGTGAGCTATTAACATTTAAAAATCGGGAGATCTCACTTAAAATAGTCATTTGATAGGGATTTTTTCCCCTTTCTTTCTTTCCCCCTCATGAGAAGATAAAAGGAGAGATGCAAGTCCACCTTTTCGCATGCCACAGACCTCACAGGGCCCACCTCACTCATCAGTAGTACCTGACTGGCCCTGTTGGCCTGTGTAACTGCCTCCCGTCTTCACAAAATGTCAGGAGGTGGTGGTGTGAATCATCTCACCCCTGTGAGGTAGGCGTTCATTCTCCATATCCAAGAGGTAGTGCTCTATGCCTAGAGGGACACTTGGTGACATGCCTTGTCAGCCCTGGGACTGAGGAGACCAGGAGAAAGAAATCCAGACTTTACTCAAAAAAAGAGGTGAGAGTGAGAAGCTAGCAGTAACTGTGATTATGGCAAAGGGCCTAAGGCAGAAGTCTAGCCACATCTCCGTCCTCAGCCTTAGCCTTTTTTCTGAATGCTAGACTTTGGGATCTAATGGCTTACAGGACACCTTCCCCTGGATATTTTCCAAGCTCCTCCCACTCACTGGTTCCACAATGGCCTCCGACTTCCTAAACTTACACCCCTCTAGAGGGCCCCATTTCAGGAGTGATCCCTCCAGGCATTACCCTGGACACCTCTCTCCCTTGATTGCCCAGCCCAGCCCACTAGCCCTGTGGCCAGTCCAACTGGCCGGCCTTCCAGGTTGCTCTTCCACCATCATTCTTCTTAGCCCACTCATCTTGCCCCTGTCCTACCTTCTCTCAGGCTCCTAACCTCCATCTCCCCTTCCGATCCACTCTCATCCACAAGATGGCCAGGGCATCTTCCTACAACCAAGCCTGACTCTGACTCTTCTGTTTGAACCCTCCATGGTTCTGCAGTGCTCCCAGCCTGATGTTAGCAGTCTTCACAACTGTCTACTCCTCTCCTCACTCTCATTTACAGTCAAAGGCCACAGACAACTTTTTGGCACCTGGGGAAAATCTTTATTAACCAACTCTGACTCTTGGCTGCTCAGTTCCCTAAGAGCAAAAGCTATGGACATCACAGTGGCCCACGTGATCTGTTCACCTCCTCCATCACCCTCTTTGCCTCCATCTCCTCAGTTCACTCCCCAACTCCCTCTCTCCTGCCACACAGAATCCTCTGCTGTTTATGGAACAGACTAGACAGGGCTTTAAGGCCTTTTCTAAGCTATTTCCTCTTTTTGAGTTACTGGTCTCTCACGTATCTTTATGGCTATTATCCCTCCCTTTGCCTCATTCTTGATCTTTTCTTTCTTTTTAAATTAAGTAACCCACAATCCTCTTAACAGCCTACATAATTTTGCTACGTCTTTGGGTCTGGATTTCGTGCCTCTCCAACTGCCCTTACCAAGCCAGTCCTGGGTTTCCATTAGATCTGCCTCATGCAAAAATGATTTCTCTTTGAGTTGCAGTTCCCCCTACGGCCACCCTTCCTTCCTCCTTCCTGCAATTACGGTGATATACTACTACAGCAAAAGCGTGAAAAGCATCACTGTACAGCACTTAGGATCACCGCTAAGCATGAGGAAACTGAGGCAGAACCAAGAAAAGGTACCAGCTCACAGTCACAAGCTTGGGATTCCCGTTTTCTATCGTATTGCATTACTCAAGCCATCGTCATTCTATTTCAAAGCTACTGAGCATACAACCGGGAGAGTATGAAGATGACCGGAATGGCTCGCTGGAAGCCGGAGATAGCAACGGTCAAACGGATCATCAAGAGTCGCGTGGCCGGACCGATCACGCTAACCATTCCTGTCGGAACTCCGAGACCCTGATCGGTTCAGTGCTTCCCCAAAGGCCCTAGATCTCGGACTTCGGGGTTCTCACCTGATTTTTCCACTTTCACCTTCACCGGGAACATGATTTGTCTGGCTAGCTGGGTCAGCTGAATCCACAAACGCCTGGAGATCACAAGTGAAGGCCGGGGGCCTTGTTCAAAGCAGGGAGAGTTCAAAGGTAAGCTTGGGGAGCTCCCAGACCTCGTCCCTTGGGGAACGCACCGGAGACCACTGCACCCAGCGCCACCTCTCAGCTTTCCCCTACGAGGGCGGCCCCGTTTGGCGGCTTCTTGCTTCCATTCAACAACATACGTGTCGATCTCATCCTAACCAATTGACAGCGGCCGCTTTACGGTTCGTGCTCTAAGTCCCACCTTCTGGGAAGCCCCTTTCCGGAAACAAACCCACTACTGCTCGGAGTGCATCCTGGGAAGTGTAGTTCTAGCTCCAATGAGCCCACAAGAGCAATCAATGCCTTCGCCCAGCGAAGCACGAAGCACCGTGGAAGACCTGAGCTTGGGCATCCGGAAGCTTCTTGAGATTTGTAATGTCAGCTCTGTTGTTAGGTGTAACATTTAAATTGTTGTTTAATTATAATTTAGTTATAATTAGCTGAAAGAGTCTTTCTTGTCCGTCAGAGGAAGTCAAGTGTTAGATTCCCAGGCCCTTACTAAGTACTCTTGCTTAGCACTCGCTGTGTGCCAGGTACTGGAGACACCCTAGAGAACAAAACATTCAGAAATCCTTGCCCTTGCAGAGATTATCTTCCAGAGAACAAACGATAGACAACTATTTTAACTAAGTGCAAGGTTTTAAATGAGTCTGAAAGCAATGTAGGAAGAGTCCAAAGTCCGAGATTTGGAACCTGTGCTAGAGTACTGGACTGATCAGGGAAACGGCAATCGAAATCCGTCATAAGACTACACGACTTATGATGATAATAACCATTAAGGAAAATAGTAGAATTTTTAATAGGATGGTCAAGAATAACTTTGGTAAAGAAAGTTATTCCATATTTCTACTGCTGCAGATAATAACCTCCTTCTGAAAATGAGAAACTTCCTTTAATCACACAGATGATGTTGTTGTTGGGTATAAGTCGGAACTGACCCTCCAGCAGATTTTTAGAGACAGTATATTGTACAGGAGGAGACTGCCCATCATTCTCCCACGGAGACCTTGGTGGATTCAAACCGAATGCTTTTAGGATGACAGCAGTGTCCCTTTACCGCCAGAAGTCCATCACTACATAAACGACATAAATCCTTAGTGATACATAAATCCTAAGTGGTAACACTGAGATCTACACTTCTGACACGAGGACTGAGGCTCAGAGTGAGGAAGTCATGTTCACACAAGTACAGGATGTTGTTAGTCGCCGTGGAGTGGGCTAACACTCCTAGTGACTGTGTCAGCAATAGGTCTGAATCTTCTCTTGCCCTGAGCCATCATCTTATTAGTCACTGTGTCTATCTTGTTGAGAGTCTTCTTCTCTTTCTCTGAGCCTCCATCTTTCCCAGCATGATGTCTTTTTCCAAAGACTGACCCCTCCTGTCAACATGTCCAAAGTATATGTGGGATAAAATTTCCCTATCCTTTCCTCAAAGGAGTACCCTGGTTGTATTTCCTCCAAAACAGCCTTCCTTGTTCTTTTGGTAGTCTATGGGATATTCAGTACTCTTCTCCAACACTACAGATGAAAGGCATTGAATCTGTTATCCTAACTCACTGTCCAACTTTCAAATGCATAGGATACAGTTAAAAATACCGCGGCTCGCATCAGCACACCTGCCTTTAAACTGATGCCACTGCTCTTGGGCACTTTGAAGAGGTCCTTGACAGATTTTCCCAATGTAACACATCTTTTGATTTCTTGACTGCTGCTACCATGTATTGTAGATCCATGTACCTTTAGATTGTGGATCCAAGTAATTCAATGACAAATTCAGTGTTTCCCTATCTATCATAAAAGAGCCTGTAGGTCCAGTGGTAAAGATTTTTGTTTTCTTAATGTTAAGATGTAATTCATATTGAAGGCTGCAAGAAGCTGCAATCTTTGATCTTCTGGAGCAGGTACTTTTATGTACTCACTTTCTTCAAGCAAGGCTGTTCCATCTGCATATTGCAGGCTGTTACTGAGTCTTCCTCTAATCCTGATGCCACATTCTTCTTCATACAGAACAGAGTGATTTGCATAGCTTACAAATGGTATAGGTAGATATGCACAAGGGATACAACCCTGATGCACACAACTTTCTTAACTTAAAATCATGCAGTGTTCCCTTGTCCTATTTGGATAACTGTTTTTTTTTTTTTCACTTGTTACTTTTAGCATGTTAAAAACACATCAAAAAAGAAACCCGCATACAGATAAAAAATACTATAGATGACATAAGAAAATAGTATGAATGTGCATATATGTGTGTGTATATATATAAATCTACAGTATTTACCATTGTTGCTATATATATTTTGGAGCAGCTCAGATGCTGCTGTCATAAACTAAATTGTACATCTTGGTTTATTACAAATCAGAGAATCATGATTTTAAGAGCTGGAATAGTATCCTCAGCTACAATTTTATATACATTTATTTCTATGCTTTCACATGATCTAAATCCAGAGCCCAGTGACAGAAGTTATCAGGATTCTGTCTGAGCTTCAGTGTAGTTAGTGCTTAGCTGCTCACACACTGCATGTTTTGCCATTCAATCACATCACCACCAACTAGATTAAAATTACATTAGAGTCATTATATACATTAAAAACATTGTCACATTCACTAGCTAAACAAATGTTGCTTTCACTTTAAGACAAGCTTTTGTACCTTGAAAGTTTAAAGCCCCAACTTGCAACAAGAGTCATCAATATCCATGTTCTACTATTCAAATTTAAGCAAAGGAATGCTGAAAAGTGGCTCTCCAACAAAATACAAGGCCACACTTTCTGAGATTGCCCCAAACTTTGTCAGTGTTTTTGTAGCTGTAGTGTAATAGAATATCTTTTAAGATATTTACAATATTGTATCATCAACTGGCTTTTTTTAAACTGGAAAATTTGAGTTTTCAGGAAGTATGAAAGTCTCACAATTATTTTCTTAAAAAACAAAACCCTTCATTCCTATTAAATATTAAGATAATTTTTAACAATTTTATACAATGACAACTGAATGGCCCAATAAGTACAGCAATATCCACTGCCTACGTTCTTTAAAGAAAGAGTGCAAGAAAGAAAGACGGTGTCAATGACAAGCCTGGAAGCCCTCTGTGGTGAAGTGCTGCAGGAATTCAAGGGGCAGAAGGCAGAAGTAACCATATCGCTAACCTAGGCTTCAAATGAATTTCAGAGGGGTTTATTCTGCTGCCCCACGTGAGCACTTGCTCACTTGCAATCTCTGCTGGCACTTGCTGGAAGGCTGTATAGCAGCATTCCCTTTGCATCTGGCCAGGAATATTCTGCCCTGAGCTTTACAAAAGGCAGACCAGAGCAAAGGGTAGGGGGGCATTAGAATGGACAGGTGCAAACTGATACAATGGAAAATGCACCTTTGACCACAAACTTACTTTAACTGCCCCCATTCTTTAGCACCATTAAGTGGTTAGCCTTTCCTTCCAAAGTCTTTAATTTTCAGATGGAAAGAAAATGGCAGTAATTTAAGAAGAAAGCTGAGCATTATTTGAGATGCTGAATAAGGCCAGGGAAATTAGTCAGCTATTAGGGCCAGGGTTAAAAATTATGGGAGATGGGAATAATTTGACTAAAAGACAAGCTAAGGAAAATAAGAATGATATATTATTCCATGGGTCTAGATGGAAAGTAGTTGTTTTTAACATTTCCTTAACTCTATGTTCAAATAAGTATGCATAGATGCCTATAATTATCTATTAAAATACATAATACATGCGGTCTTAAAAAGAACGAATTTATATAAACAGCTTTCCAGTGCATTACTCAAAATAAAATGGGCCAATAGAGAGAAAATGAAATAGGCTTTGGAGAAAGAAAGAAATGAAATTGAGTAATGATTTAATATTATGCGTGCATCCCTAAATGCTATTGCTATGTTTCCATGTTAAATTCTTTTTTAACAGGTTCAGTGATGCTGCCATTTAAAATGCTTACCTTAAGCAGCATCTACATGGAATGAAAAGATTTCCATATATTCTTATTACTAACATACATTAGCATTGTGCGAGTTGTTTACAATCGTATAAAATACTGCTTTGGCAATTATAAACATAGCAATGTTGGTTTCGTATGGATTCTAATCTAGTGTCTTTTCTAAGTACAGATACATTCTCACAGCAATACTGATTCTTGCATTGAAGGTCCATCTCGATTTCTGTAGTGGTATGCTATAGGTGGGGGCCCTGAATATTGATACCGAGATGAACCGGCATCTTCTAGAGCTGGTGAAGTTCTATACCGCACAGGACTGTCCACAGAAACTGCTGGGAGGTTATGGTCCTGAAAAGTCACATATTTTGGTAAGTTGCTTAAGTGGCTGCGGTTTGTATCTCGATTCCATGATGGTTCGTGCACCTCAGGTCTGTATGCGTAACTTACTTCTGACCATTTTCTGTTTTCTGGTAAATAATCCACTGGAGGAATGATGAATTTCCCATTCTTTGGTGATCCAGAATATCCGCCAGCACCAGTATCAATAGGAAGAACTTCTATTCGACTAGATGGTAACACAATAGGAGTGGGGCGGTTGTAAGATTTCTCTGGAGAAGTATTTACTGAGAAGGTAGAACCATAAGGTCTCCTGGGCGGATGAATTTGCGTCCCATGGCTGAAGTGTGGGGACACGGTACTGCTGTTGGCAGTAGGGTTGTGTTTCGGGGAATTTCCATGGTAAATTGGGGGGTTACTGTAGGATGGTGGGTGTATTATCCCATGATCTTCTCCATCTAGCTGAGACAGATATCTTCCATAACTTGGAGGCTGGACTTTAAAAGTAAAATGGTTTGGTATTCTTGATGGACTGGAACTTGGTTCAGCGTGCTTTCTTGGGCTGCTGGAATAAACCAAAGTCCTTGGACTATGTGAGTGAGCCCTCTCTAGGGCCTCTTCAATAACCGCTCCATTTTCATTTTCTGCTCCAGGCACATTATCATATTGGGAAGCGTTGGAGCCACGCTTACCATCATCAGCATCCAAAACCTTCATCTTTTGCCGTGCATTTGATACTCGAGGATCAGCAGAACCTGGGATGGTGACTAGGAGTGTGGAGTCTGTCAAGTTACCTTTGCCTTCAAAGGCATATTTGGCAGTTTTTTCAACAGCTGATGCAGCAGAAGGTTTATTCCATTTGGGCATAAATTCCTTTTTGATATTTGACGTAGCATTGCTATTTTGGTTAGCAGCTGCATTGGTATACTGCTTGGAATTGTCTTGGGGAACTGATGGTCTTTTCCCTTGAAAATCTACCTCACGCTTAAGCTTTTTATTATCTATTTTATCATCTATGGATTTCTGCCTCGTCTGTCTTACTGTTTCTGGTGTACCAATTCTGCTTGTATGCCGTGGGGAATGCTCATGCTTCTTGTGGGGAGATGCGCCACTCTCTCTCTTGTCGCCTATGTAAGGACTTGACTTGCCAATACTTCTCTGTCCATTGCTTATATGATAAATACCAGCTGACTGAGATTCAGGTGGAAGCTGTCCCAAAGGTTTTTTGGGATATTCATCCTCTTTACCAGGTTCTGGAAGATCTAATTTCGCTCGTTTTAGTTCTACCATAGAAATTTGAAGTTGTTCTATTACAAAATCATCTTCAAAGAAAAAATCCTTTGCCAGGGTTTCCTGAAGAAATTCTACAAGTTCTTCCATAGACAATCTCATTAGATGTTTTTTGTGTAATTTTAAGATTGTATAAGACATAGCAGTAAGAATTCATTCTCCTTCAAATATGTAGATATCCCATATTCTTAGGTTGAGTGTAAATGGAGTTCGATCAAGAAAGCACTGAAAAAACCATTTCATTGTATAAAAGCTTGTGTAGATTTCTTGAGAATCCAAGTGTTGCTTAAGCTTGGACAGAAATTTATTCAGTATTTTTTCATGGTGTTCTTGGAACCTCAAGAGTTTAGGAAAACCTTGGACAAAAAAGCCATGCATAGCATGCTTGGGACCTGAGAATAGTTTGACCAGGGCCCAGAAGGCATCTTCTTCATTCATATACATGAGGAGTAAAGCTGTGATCTGGCTCATTCCCTGACAGTATCCAACTTCCGTATTATATATAGAATAAGCAGCAAGAATGTGGAATAAGGACTGTTGCTTAACACCATATCTGTCTCTAAACATAATATGATCCCTAAACGTGCGGTTGACATCAAGGTCAATCTGTCTGATATCAGGTGAACAACCCCGTGCTCTGTGTTTCTTCTTTCATTTTAGGGATCTCAAGAAGTAAGGCCCAGACTTCACCTCTGAGCTGGAGGGGAATTCCTTTGTATATTCTCCTATGAAACTTTTCAGTGTTCTTGTATTTTTCCCATCCTTTCAGCATTTTCAGCCACTTAGTAGTTCTTTCAATTTCCAGGTGTTTTTGCCGTTCCACAGCTGCATTATGGTATGGGAGCTCCTGCTCATGTAAAAAGCCAAATCTATCTGTGACTTTGTAAACAAGGTAATTAGCATCTTCCCACGGCTCAATCTCTGCACCTTCTCGACCTCTGTCATATTTAGCAACAATTTCAGCTCGCTCCTGGGCAAGTTTGAGTGCTACATCCTGGTCTGAATTCATGACTGGCTATGTCTCTGTATGTTATCCAAATCAGGTGTTAAACCAAAATTTGCTGTCCAAGGTTTCTCAGAGGAATTCATGTCCTGTCTCAGGACTGTCCCGTCGGCAGAGGATGTGGGCAGTGGGCAGAGGGGGAGTCCCGGGCCGCAGAGCAAGACCTGGCGCGGCTGCGCTGCGCGACGGCGGCGGCTTATTACTGCAGTGCCCTTCGCCCCATTGTTTCCCTTCCAAGAGGATCCCGGCGAAGCTGAGCCCGGGAACCAGGAAGTTCCCCGGCGCGACACCTCCTGCCGCCCTGGATAACTGTTTCAAGTACAGGGTAACTAACTAGCTCATTGCCATCTAGTCTGAACACTCATAGTTGACCCTCCAGCAGGTTTCTGGGCTGTAAACCACACAAAGAGAGACTGCCCATTTTTTAAATTATTATTAATTTTAATGAAAGTTCACAGAGAACATTGGATTTCCATTCATTCATTGTTCCACTCTCCTCCCCGCCCAACCTCCCCCAACAGTTCCCTCCTGTTTTATTATTTTGTGTGTGTGTGTGTATCGTCAAATTAGATCTGACTGGTACAGGAGGAGATTGTCCCTCCTTTTCCAGCAGAGCATCTGGTAGATTCGAACCGCATACCGAGGGGATTGCAGTGCAGCTTCTTGCCTCTAGGCCACCAGAGCTCCCTCGCTCCTCTCTTTGAAAAGTAAAAGAAAAATTCTTTCACTGTTATACAAGCCCTTCCCCCAAGTCCACTCCACTATGCAGCCTTCTTTCTGGACTCCTATCATGACAATAATACCTAATCACATATCTCCTTTAAATGGTTCTCTCCCATAGGGGAGCTCTGGTGGCCTAGGGGCAAGGAGCTGCAACTATAATCCCAGAGGCAAACGGTTCAAATCCACCAGATGCTCTGCCGGGGAAGGAGGGACAATCTCCTCCTGTACCAGTCAGATCTGATTTGACGGTACACGCACACAAAAATAAAAAAATTTAAAAAAAAATGGTTCTCTCCCTCATTTGTTTCAATGCAGTATAATAATTTATCCCATCTTTCTCAGTCTTCCCCCAACCCGATGTCAGTCCCGTTTTACAACAGTGACATTATGGAGTATTTGTCTTTTTGTGACTGGGATATTTCACTCAGCATAATGTCCTCCAGGGTTACCCACTTTGTAGAATATTTCATGAGTTCCTTGTTTTTCAATGCAGCTTAGTATTCCATTGTTTGAATATACCACAGCGTCTCTATCCATTCATTTGTTGATAGGCACTTGGGCTGTTTCCAACTCTTTGCTATTGTGAACAAAGCCGCGATAAACAAGGGTGTGCATATCTGCTGGGGTGGCGGTTATGGTTTCTTTGGGATATATTCCCAGTAGTGGATTGCTGGGTCAAATGGTATTACTATTTACAACTTTTTGAGAAAGCGCCATACTGCCTTCCATAGTGGTTGCACCATTTTACACACCCACCAACAGTGAATAAGGGTTCCAGTTTTTCCACAACCTCGCCAGCATTTGTTGTTTGCAAGACTGCCTATTTTTCACCTGCAGAGCAGCTAGTATATTCCAACTGCCACCTTTTGGTTAGCAGTGCAACTCTCTACAGACTAGGTTACAAGATAGCAGTCCCTAGAAATGAAATAGTCTGGAGTCATATTGTTTTTCATCTCACAGAGTTCCTGGTGAGGAAAGTTCCTATTTCAGAGGCTTATGAGTAATATTCAGTGAAAATATGCACATAATGTGCAAAACACTATGCTTAGCACAAAGTAAACATCCAATAAATGCTTCAGAATATCAATAACCATGCTTCTACTGCCAAAAGATACCACTCACTTGTGGCTCCTGAGTTGGGACAGACTCCTAACTGACCCTCTATTAGAGTGCTGAAGCTGTAAATTGTATCCAAAGTAGATTCAAATCTACCAGTGAGGCTCAGCAGTACAATTGTCAATGGACAATACCACCAGCCCTCCCTCAAAAGATACCAGGGAATCCACATTGAGAATCGTGGTTTTTATTGGGAAATATCAGCAGATATGGTGGGAAATGGGAATAAGTCTTAGTGGGCTCAAGAGTGAGATTAGAGAACAAGAACCCATCCTGGGAAAATGAACCTGTGCAGAAGGTGTCAGGGGGTACCCAGAGGGATAGTGAAGGAGAGGTAGTCCCCAAGGGCACCCCAGCGGGGCCGGTAGATCTGGAAGATGGTGATCCAGGTGGTGAGCACAATCACCCAGAAGAGGAAGCCCACAGCTGAGCGCCAGACATCTAAGGGGGAGAAGAAAAGTGAGGGTTGTTGGTTTCCAGTTGCTTTCTGAGCTCCCTCAGGGCAGCGTTCTCCTCGCTTCAGCAGAGTCCCAGAGTTCTGGAACCTTCCCCTTCCCTCCGTGTCCCGGACTCACAGCCCTTGATTTGGCTCTGCTCCGTGTAAGCCGGCACCAGGAAGGCCTCTCGGAAGAACCAGAAGATGTTGACTAACCAGAGGAAAGGCAGGAAAGCAAACCCACCTACGGAGAAAAAAAGGCATGAGGGCCATAAGGCAACCGAGACCTTCCCCATCACCCTCCAGGCTCAAATGAGATCTAGTGCGAGGTCCTTTCCCACACAAGTGCCAATGGAGAGTGCTCTGCTGTCAGGGGCTCAGGAGTCTTGAATCCGCCTGGGATCCAAGAAATCTCATGCTTCAGTCATTCCTTTCTCATGATCTAGGAATTCAAACCTCAGCACCCTGCTCCCTGGGTCCCTACACTCCACTTCGCCCATGCCCAACGAGTCAACTCTTTCTTGCTTCTCTCCCCCAGGAACACAGGCCGCCAAACCCCTCTTCCAACAGACCTAGGATTCCAGCCCCACCCCTCCTCTCTTGGGACCCAAGAATTGCTTCCCTTCAGACTCCAGAGTCTGTGATTCCATCCAGTCACTTTATACCATAGGCGGACGAGTTCAAGCTCCCAGATCCTCCTCCCTCAGGCATAGTCGACCAGTCCCGTCCTGTCCCCGCCATCCCCCGCCCCCTTTCTCCCAGGACCCTACGCCCTCACCAAGGTAGTACTTCCGGCACAGGTTCAACTTCTCCTCGTTAGACACTCGTTCCAAATTCATAATTGCCCAGAGGATGCGCTGTCCCAAGGGTCTGCAAGGGAAGACCCAAATCTTGATCCTTAAGTGACAGAGAGGAGGATCCCGAATAACCACGCCCCTATCACGATAAAGGGAAGACAACTCAGGGTGGCGTTGCTGGAAGATAGACATCTCCACACCCACCGACAAGCTTATTGTCTGAGATCTTCTCTGTATTTAATGCACTGCGCGAAACAACCCCCGACTCACCAGGGTGATGCTCTGGCTACTAGCAAACACAGACCTCTGCGCCAGATATCGCAAGGCCTTCTGAAACTTGTAGTCTTTTCTTTTTCTAGTCCGGCACCGTTGTACGCATGCGCTCTCAGGAAACTCCGTCAAGTAATGCCGTTTGGAAGGCGAGGCCTCTGATAACCCTCAGGCATTGAGGGAGCTTCTAGGCGAGTGAGCGGCGCCCCTGAGGCAGCGCGGAACTACACTTCCCAACGCCCCTACAGAACGGAAGTGACGCAAGGGGCAGGTCGACTAGAAGGGTTCGGGTAAAAATGGCTGAATATTTAGCTTCCATATTCGGGACTGAGAAGGACAAGTGAGAATGGGCGCAGGGAGTGGCCCTTCGGGGGGAGGACGGGCAGGAACAAAGCACTGGGGTCCCTGACGGCTGGGCTGCTTGGGGCGGTGCTTCTGGGGTGTCCGGCCTCTCCGGCCCTCGGTTCACCTCTGTCTTTGCACCTCTTCCAGGGTTAACTGCTCTTTTTACTTTAAGATCGGGGCCTGCCGGCACGGGGACCGGTGCTCCCGGCTTCACAACAAACCGACGTTCAGCCAGGTGAGGCCCAGTGCGGAACTCTGGCGGTTAACACCTCTTGGTACCTTCTCCTGCGACCGTCCTTTTCCGGGTCCCTAACGCCCACTTTACTGCTTGTCCATCTTCAGGCCCCACCCCTAGGGACCTAGCCACGCCCCGCACGTGCAACCTACACCCTTGGGCTCCCTGTCACCGCTGGGTCCTCCTTTTGGTTTCCATTGAGCTAAGCATCGCTGCTCACGTTCCTCAACTTGTCACTTTCACTGTTAGTCTCTGTTCCCAGCTTCCCAAAACCTTTGTACATAACTCTGTCTGTGCTCAGCCCCTGCTCCTTTTAATTCCATTTAGACTATTGTGCTGCTCAACCTGTACCGGAATCCCCAGAACACAGCCCAAACCGCAGACGGATCGCACTGTGAGTGAGGGGCAAGGCCTGGGAGCAGGGCGGACAGCCCCCGATAGGCTCCCCTCCTCATCCCATCCTGCCCCCCTCCTCCAGGTCATGTCAGCGACGTGGAAGTGCAGGAACACTATGATAACTTCTTTGAGGTGAGGGTTGGAGAGGACGGGGTGGGTGGCCTGTGGGCCAGGAGTTAACGGTGTTCCTCCTTGTCTTCTGCAGGAGGTGTTCACGGAACTGCAGGAGAAGTATGGGGAGATTGAAGAGATGAATGTGTGTGACAACCTGGGAGACCATCTTGTGGGGAACGTCTATGTCAAGGTGTCTACCATCCTTTCACTGCTGTTGTTCTTGGGTTCTGTCCAGTAGGTTCCAACTCTTAAGAGACCCTGTGTACAAAAGTATGAAACTAGCATCCAGTCCTGTGCCATCCTCACCGTGGTAGCTAATTTTGAACTTATCATTGAAGCCACTGTGTCGATTCGTCTCATCAGGCATCTCCCTCCCTCTTTTTGCTGACATTCTTTCAAACATGATGTCCTTCTCCAGGACATGAGCCCTCTTGATAGCATGTCCAGAGTATGTGAGATGAATTGTCAGCGTTCTTGCTTCTCAGGACCACACGGGCTGTACATCCAAATATAATAGTTCCTTTTCTAGCTAGCTCACTGCTGTCAAGTCAGAACTGACTCATAGCTAACCTTCCATTGGGTTTCCAAGGTTGTAAATTGCCTGTGAGAATGCTCAGCTTTCAAAACCACCAAAAAAGGAGTTTGGGTTAGTAGCAAAATTTCCTAAGGACTATGCCGCCAGAGACACCCTTTCCCACACCATAGTTCAAAGGCATCAATTGCTCTTCAGTCTTCTTAGTCATTGTCCAGCTTTTGCATGCCTATGAAGCTCTCAAAACTAACATGGTGTGGGTCAGGCCCGCATTCATCTACAAAACGACCTCTTTGCTTTCTAACACTTAAAAAAAATCTTTTGCTGCAGAGGTACTCCATGAAATGTCACTGCTGCTTCCACGGTACTGACTGTGGATCTGTGGAAAATGAAATCCTTGACGACATTGTTTTCTTTCTTTATGGTTATTTTCTTGCAAGGATTTTTTTTTAAAGTCAGTGTGCCATTTATAATGAAGGGTATGATCTTTGAGCTTCGGTAGAAAGTATTTTAAGTTGTCATTGCTTTCCTAAAGCAAAGTTGTCATCTATATATCACAGATTGTCAGTGAATCTTTCTTCAGTCCTCTTGTGGTATTCTTCATATAGTGCAGCTGTTTGTGTTATTTGCTCAGCATGCAGACTGAATAGATATGGTAAAAGGGTACAACCCTTTCCTGATTTTAAACCATATAAGTAGCCTCTTGTTTTGCTCAGATGACTAATTTTGGCATGTGACAGAATCTACATGAACACAGTTGTCTAGAATTCCCATTCTTCATAATGTTACCCAAAATTTGTCATGATTCACAGTCATATATTTTTGCAGTAATCCCTAAAACACAGGTAAACATCTTTCTGGTTTTTGCCTTCAGCCAGGTTGCATCTGACAAACATCAGCAATGATAACACTCATTTTGCAGCCTCTTCTGAATCTAGCTTGAATGTCTGGCAGTTCCCTGTCCATATACTATTGCTTCCATTTTAAATTCTATTCAACAAAACTTTACTTTCATGTGATATTAATAATACTGTTTGAACTTTTACTTCATTATTTTTTCCATTTGCTATCTAATGCATTTTGTTCTTTTTTTCCCCTTTTTCTTCTTTCTCTCCTGTCTTTTTGATGAATGACTTTTTGCTTTCTTCATGTATGAATGATATCATTTCACAACCTGCCTAGTCTTCAGTCATTACTGTTTAGTGTGTCACAACTGTTCTTGAGGTGATCCTTAAATCCAGGTAGGATGTACTCAGGGTTGTACTTTGGCTCCCATGGACTTGTTTTCATTTTCTTCCACTTAAACTTGAGCTTGCATATGAGCCTCAGAGCCCAGATGCAGGGGCATTTTGGTATGAAATAGGCACCATCGAAATCTCTTAGCTTGAGGTTCATCGTTAAATCCTGCCCTTCCTCACAGTGGCTAGCTAAGTCTCCTTAAGATTTCAGTATTTGATTGTCAACCCTGGCCCACTCTCCCCGTAGTTCCGGCGAGAGGAAGATGCAGAACGGGCGGTGACGGAACTTAATAACCGCTGGTTTAACGGGCAGGCTGTGCATGCGGAGCTGTCTCCAGTCACTGACTTCCGGGAGTCATGCTGTCGACAGTATGAGATGGGGTATGGTGTGAAGGAATGGCATGGGCACCTGGGACCCTGGGCTCTGAGTATGTGAGAGGGCAAAGGCTGGCAGATAACCCCCTCCTGTACGGCCTCTCTCTAGGGAATGCACGCGTGGTGGCTTCTGCAACTTTATGCACCTGCGACCCATCTCCCGGAACCTCCGGAGGCAGCTCTATGGGCGGGGACCTCGGCGCAGGTACCGCAGACCCACCTTCTAAGAGTTTTTGTTTCCCAAGGGCAGCCCATGTACCCTTAAATGATTCTGATACTGTGTCAGACTCAAATAGCGTTCCAAGCCCTTTGTAACCCTAAAGCTTAGCCCCAGGCTCCGTCTGAGATCAGTCCTTAAGTTATAACCCTCAAAAAAAACTGCTTGAATTCTTGTACCATGTTGTGTGCTATCAAGCTAGAACTCTGCGCTGACCCTCCAGCTGGTTTACAGAGGCTGTAAATCGCATGGAGGAGAGTGCCCATATTTCTCCTGTGGAGCAGCTGGTATGGATTTGAATCTCATGCCTTTGGGTTGGTAGCACGACTCCTTATCACTAGGCCACCAGAGCTCTTTTTCCTCTACCATGACCGGTCAGAATTTCCAGTGACTATTCTCAGCAGGCACCTGTGCCCCACCCGAAAGCAGGGATGCAGATCCAGCAGGCACCACCGGTCACTTCCCATGGCTCTCACCCTCTACTTTCCACTCCTGCTCCCAGGTCGCCCCCAAGGTCCCATACTGGCCATCGTCCCCGAGAAAGGAACCGACGGTATTCCCCAGACCACCGACATGGCCGCTTTTGAAACCCTGGCCCCTTGCCCTTCCTTCCTGGACAGGCACAGTTCCTGGTCGGCCTTTTCCTCCGCGCTCCCTCCCTTCCTTGTCCCCCCTTCCCCTGGCTCTGGAACACCATGATAAAATCTGTTGGATACAGTGACTCAATAAAGTACGTATTTGATAGCTTTTGCGTTGAAGGTTTTTTCCCACCCCCGTATCTCCTGACAAAAGGGGAAGTAGGGCTGGGTTCCGGTTAGAAGCAGAGCAGCTGAACTTCGCACAACAGGTGGGGAAGCAGTAGGCTTGGGGTCCTGGGTCCAGGAAACCTTCAAATGGGATGGGTGAGGTGGGCTGGGGTGAGGTGCGACCCACTGAAACCACACAGCACATCTATTCAAAGCAGACCAAAGAGGGAGGTGCCTGCTTTGTGGGTGGTTAGAGGATTCTCCGCCATGAGATTCAAGCCGCTAAAGTGGGGTGACTGCAAATCAAGTGGAGGGGCATCTCAGCAAATTAAGACTGGGTCCTCAATGCCCAGTATCTCAAAACAGGAACTGGTGGGATCCTATCAGTGATGTTTCTGTCTGCTGAGCATTGTTCCAAGGGCTGTATTTCTAGCAGTAATTTTCATTCTTAAAAAGCTTGTGAGACAAGTACTGTTTGCTCATATTGAGGATGGGAAGAGAGAGGACAGGAAAGTGAGGAAATACAGCAGCATCTAGGATCTTGGCCTCAAATTCCTGGCTACCTGGCGGCCATAAGGGTCTTTTTTATAAAAGGGGCTGGGATGGGAAGAGGAGGCAGATTCCTGGCCTCCTAATGTGTCTGAGGGTCTGAGACCCCACATACACTGCTTCCTTCCTCCAATATCTTTTCCTGGAAGGTGCAGTAGAGGCTCTGTGGCCGGAAATCCTGCGGTCACTTGGGGTCCCGTCTCAAGCTGAAGGCTCCACCCTCATGGGTCCTCAGCACCTTCTGATGACTGTGCTGCTCGTGGCCTATGCAAAGCCAACGAAGGCCTCCCAGTTCTGCAGCTACCTGGCGTCCTGGAACCCAGACAAGAAATGCTGCTTTAGTTGCCTAGAGCACTTCGGGCCACCTCCCTGCCCAGGTGAGAAACCAGGAACAGGCCTATGTGGGCATCCAGGGCCTGTGACCAAGTATTAGGGGAAAAAGAGGCACCGAGCCTATGGGGTACTATTGGGTCCTGTGATGCTTACTAAGGGGTGAAAGGGTGGTGGGCTCTATGGACTTGGGGTTGAGTCTGTGCCAAGGGCTCCCACAGACAGGACAGCACCAGAGGGACAGAGCCTGTAAAAGTCAGCATCTGGCAGGTGGGTTTTGTGTAGAGAAAGCAGGTGTGCATCAGGATAGGTAGGGCCTGTGTTTTGGGAAAGGTTTTGAGAAAGGTAGGTCTTGGGTAAGAGGACTGGGGTGTGAAGTGCTAAGGGGCATGTAAAATCAGAGCAGGGGTGAAAAGTGAACCCCTCACCTGTCCGTCTTCCTTTAGACCAGGAGTTCATAGAAAACTGTGGAATGAGCGACACAGGCGATTACCGAAAATACCCCTTCAGAAACTGTTCCCCTGGACAGTGCAACCCTGATGGAGCAGAGCTGTGTAGGCCCTGCGGGGCCCCACCCTCAGCTCCCACCAGTAGCCAAGGTGGAACCCAGAGTCGCTGTAGAAAGGTGCGAACCAGGCTCCCAAGGGCAAAGGCAGGGAGAGGGTGCTAAGAGCTGAGGGGGCACTGTCTAGGATTGGGGAGGTGTGGCCTGAATCCTAAGGAAAGGGTGTAGTCCCTGACGGGGGTGGGATATGGTCATAGAACTGATTAAGAGGTGGCTAGGTAAAAAGTGTGTGCAGGGTATAGATTGTGAGGGGCAGGATCAAAGGCAGGGATGTGGCCCCCTCGAAGGCTGTAACGCTGGAAGGTTGGGCCAAATGAGTTGGGAGGGAAGCATAGCTTCACTTTCACCTTTATTCCCAGAGGCCCATCCCTCCCAAGAAGCCCTGCAATCGGGCCTTTACAAAAGCCGCTGTCCTACCCACCCAAGAGATCAGCTCACCTGTCCTACCCACCCAAGAGATCAGCTCACCGGCGACTTCCAGTCTGTGGCGGCCTACTTATCGGCAGCACACCTCCAAAGGCCGTCCCTTTGAGCTCACCTTCCTGAATTTCACCCTACCTGTGGTGGTGGTCTTCCTCGTGGCCTTCTTACTGATCCTCCTGCTCGCTGTGCAAAGGCAGTGTGGCTGGGAATGCAAGAAGCCCGACCCCCTTCCCTTACTTTGCAGCAGCCAAGACCCCCCTGTCCACTTGCATTTGCCCTCCTCAGGCTCTCTGAAGGCCTCAGAACTGGGATGTGCGCACGTTTCTCTGCTTCCCTTCCGGGGCACAGGTGAGTTAGGCTAGGGGATCAGGGCAGTGCAGGTGGACTGGAGGGCCTCCCTCATACCCCTTTAATCCACCTCATCTGACCCCCAGAGCTACTGGCCCTGGAGAAGCAGCCTGTCTCTCGCCTCCTGGATGAACTGGAGGTACTAGAAGAGCTGATTGTGCTACTGGACCCCGAGCCAGGCCCAGGTGGGACCCCTGCCTGTGGCACCACTCGACACCTGGCCGCGAGATACGGACTGCCTTCTGCCTGGTCCAACTTTGCCTACTCGCTTCGGCCCAGTCGCTCCCCACTGCGGGCCCTGCTTGAGATGGTTGTAGCAAAAGAGCCCACTGCCTCTCTGGGCCAGTTTGCTGTGTACTTGACCCAAGTCGGGCGTGCTGATGCATTGCAAGTGTTGGCCAAGCTCAAATGATCTGGAGTAGCCAGCCTCATACTCAATAAAGCTTCCTTTGAACCTGTCTCCTGTCTCGGGGCCTTATGAAGGAACTCGGTAATCCTAACTGAGCCAAGAACTGTCATTCTTCCTATGAGTAGCACAGGAGTGGGTCAGGTGGCCCCAGATACCTCATGTGATGCCTTGCTACCCTAGGGATGGCTGATGCCCTGGGGCCCAGCTGTGCTCTCATCTGGAAAGAGTCCCCGAGCGTCAGATGGAGAATACTTGTTGCTTTGAAGCCCTGAGAAGCCTCAGAGTTTAAGTCTGGATGACAGGCTTCGTCAGCTCGGCGTGGATGTCGATGTAGGTGGGTACCCCCAGCACCACACACATGGGAAGACCACATCTCCAAACATTGACAGACTTTATTATGGAGGGGTTCCCACCCGGGACCCCCACCTCTTAAATAAAAAAGTGCATAGAAAAGAAGGGATTTAGAAACTTTTGTACAATATCTACATTCTGGGCCCCCGGGGCAAGAAGGGGGCAATTGCTAGGTGGGCTGGAAGGGTGAAGGCAAAGTCCTTTTCACCTGTAGGCCCACATCCACCCTGAACATGTTGTGGGGGTGAGATGCTCTGGGTGGGGCTGAGGAGCCTCCCCACCCCCGGCTAGGGAGAAGATGGCAGAGGAAGGGGTCCCCCAGAGCTTCAGTTAAGGAAGCGACGGCAGCGCTTGGCGCCACAATTGCAGGGCAGCTTGTTGCTGGCATCCTCGATGGGGAACTTGTAGTCGTAGGTGAGCTCCTCACCACGCAGGATGCGGCGCAGAGCAAAGATGACTATGTGCTTCTGGCCCTCCACGTGGATGACCCGGGAGAAGCAGTTGGGCTCACACGAGTGGTTGATGAAGCGGGCAGCATTCCCATGCATGGTGGCATCCACCACATCAAAGTCATCCATTCGGAACATGTAGCACCCTATGCCCTGTTGGATAGGCCAGGAAGTTAGGGGATCGGACCCCAGGAACTCACCCCACCTGTCTTCATTCACAGGGCCTGGTGGAGCCCACCTTCCCATCATAGAACTTCTCCCGCTTGTCGGTCAGCACGGAGCGGATGACAATGCCCGAGTACTCAATGACCATTTCGCCAGCATCAATGTTGCGCTTACAGAATAGGCCCCGTCCATGGATGGCCGATCTGTGGGGTGAGGAGCCAAGAGAATTTTAGGGGACGGGGATGGAACTAAGGCAGCATGTATCAGGGCACCTGTCCATCCTCCCAAGGGGCATTCTTCCCCCCCAACCCCACTCACCTGTAGACCCCCACAGCCTCCTTTGAGGTCTTCTTAAGGTGGCGAAAGCGCATGGCCATGGGCAGCTCCAGACTGGTGGCACGTCTAAGGGAGGTAACCAGTATGTCACACAGGCTCAACAACTGCTCTCTTGTTCCTAAGCGTGGTCTTCAGGACCCTCCCAGACCACGCCCAGCAACCCAGCCTGCCCTCCTTACCTGGTTGACCTGAGCTGTACCTCGTCCTCTTCCTCGTCACAAGCAGCCCCCTCAGGGAGCACTCGGTGCTGGGAAGCCAGGAAGTTGAACATGTCAAAGGTGCACTTCCTGCAGGGGGTGGAAAGAGAGGGCAGGAGGGTCACAGCTATCCCTCAGAGCTGACCTCCCTGCTGCTGGGCCAGAAGGAATATGGCTGCCGAGAGGACAAAGCAAAAGGAGAAACGGGTGTTCAGCCCGTTATGAGCTCTGGATCTACATCTAGAGTCTGAAGGCCTAAGTTTCCCATCTCTTACCAAACTATTGAGCACCCTGGGGAGCTCCCACTGGGCTCCCAACGCTGGCCTCGCAACCCAGAGCTCTTACCGAAGATAGACCTCAGCCCGGGCTGCCCCATGGGGATTGAGGGGTGGCTCCTCCTGGCCCTCTCCCTGCTGGTGGTAGCGGAACTTGTAGTGCTGGCAGCGTTGGGCCCCGGGCAGCTGTTCTGCCAGGAAGATGACAGCATCGTGGTGGATGCCCAGCAGCCTCGCCCCACTCATTCCTGGGGTGTCAAAGGTGAAGATGTCAAGTTAGAAGGGAGGGCCATCTTGTCCTTGGGGAGTCACCCTCTCCCTGGTGGTCCCTGTGGACCCCTCACTTACCACTAAAAGAGAGATGTCTGAGGCGGGCATGCCCTCGGGCTTCCTGAACTTTCTCAATCAGCGTCCTCCATGCCCCTGGGAAGAGGGCAGGGCCAGTCCCGGGTCACAATGACGTTCTATTTGCCACCCTCCCTCTCTGGTCCTCCCTTCCCGTCAACATTGCTCCAGACTCACCCTCCAAGCTCTCTGCCTCCACGCTAAACCCATCCTCGCTGCTGATCTCGAAGCGCAGGTGCGGGCCGGCCCGTTTTGGGGCCTGGTTTTCTTTGTTCTCTGGGGAAGGAGGCTCTTCCTCGGAGCTTGAAGCCTCACCTGTTCCAGGAAGCATGTCAGGAGGTGGGGGATCACCCTTCCAGGACTGAAAGCCTCTCCCCTCCATGTCCCTCCCCACTGCCCTACCAGGAGATACTAATATCCCATCTTATCCAGGCACAAGCACAGATACCTGGGACTGACAGCCCTCCTCCTCCTCAACTGTAGAACAGATACTATTTTCCCATAAGGGGTCCGTAGTTTCTTTTCTGAAGGTCTTTTTGGTCAGATGGGCAGGTTCAGGGAAGCTTAGCTTTCAAGCTCCAGTCTCCCATAAATGCCCATCTATTCCATCCTTCTGTCTCACACCAAATGAAAAATCCTGGAGAATTATATTTGCACACACATTATTTTTTAAATTTTATTATTTTGTGTGTGTATGTGTGTATGTGTGTGTGTACCATCAAATCAGATCTGACTGATACAGGAGGAGATTGTCCCTCCTTCAGCAGAGCACCTGGTGGATTCCAACTGTTGCACACACATTATTAAAACAGACTTGAATTCTGTAAATGTTTCCAGCATAGGACCATAAAGAATCCTAATTATTCGTGTGCACTTTCAAATTGAGGCCAAAGAAAATGGGAACAAGTCCACGAGAATCAAAATCAGTTCTGGAGTCTATCCCGCCTGGACTGAAAAATCATCTTACGAATAGGTTTGAAGCAATGAACACCAATTATCAAAGACCAGATGAGTTGTGGGATGAAATTAAGGATATCATCCGTGAAGAGAGCAAAAGATCATTAATTACAAAGATAGAGGAATGTCAGAAGAGACTCTGAAAATTGCACTACAGCGTCGAGAAGCCAAAACACAAGGAAGAGAAGAGATGCTGAAGTAAAAGAGGTGAACAGGAGCTCAAGAAGATAAAAGCAAAGAGTTATAACGAAATGTGCATAGAACTAAGGGCGGGGGGAGAAGAATTCACTTGGCATTCTTAAGCTGAAAAGAAGTGAAAAACAAATTTAAGCCTTGAGTTGCAATATTGAGAAATACTATGGGCAAAATCTTGAATGATTTAGGAAGCATCAAAAGAAGATGGCGGAAATACACAGAATCCCTGTACAAAAAAAAACTGGTTGACACTGAAATATTTCAGGAAGTACCATTATGATCAAGAGCTAACGGTAAAGAAGAAAGAAGTTCAAACTGCATTGAAGGCACTGGCAAAAAATAAGGTCCCAGAAATTGACGGGATACCAAGTGACATGTTTCAACTAACACCCTTGAATTTTTTTTTAATTATTATTAAATTTTATTAGTTTTACACCCTTGGATTTGAATGTGCTAATCTATGAGCACATATATGGGCACAGGTCTATCCCAGGAAATCTGGAGGCCAGCAGTCTGGCTGACTGACAAAGAGATCCGTATTTACTCCCATTCCCAAGAAAGATAATCCAACAGAACCTGGAAATTATCAAACATTATCATTAATATTATATGCAAGCAAAATACTATTGAAGATCATTAAAAAATGGCTAGGACAGTACATAGAAAACTGCCCCAAGTTCAAGCAGGATTTAAAGGAGGCCAGGCACCAGGGATATCACTACTGATGTCAGTCAGATGGATCCCGGCTGAAAACAAGGAATATCAGAAAAATGTTTATCTATGCTTTACTGACTACTCAAAGACATTTGACTAAGTGGATGATAACAAATTATAGCTAATACTGAGAAGAATGGAAATCCTAGAACACTTAATAGTGCTCATGCAAAACCTACACCTAGACAAAAGAGGTGTGAACAGATCAAGGCAATAGTGGTGTTGTTATATGCTGTCGAGTTGCCTGCAACTCATAGCGACCCTATGTACAACAGCCCTAAAGCCTGCTGTATCCTGCTGCCAATCTCACACTCTCTGACACACCTACCCCCATTACCCCAATCACTGAATCAATCCACCTCACAGAGGGTCTTCCTCTCCTGCGCTGTCCCTCCACCCTCCCAAGCATGATATCCTTCCCCAAGGACTGGTCCCTCCTTGCTACATGTCCAATGTACATCAGACGGAGTTTCAGAATCTTTGTCTCCAAGAAGCAATGTGGTTAACTCTATTCAGGATGAACCTGTTCGTATTCTTAGCAGTTCATGGTATATTCAATACTCTTCTCCAACACCACAGCTCAAAGGCATCGATACTCCTTCTATCAACCCTAGTCAATGTCCAGCTCTGACACAGAGCAAGGGATTGCAAAGACCATGGCCTGTATCAAGCGCACCTTCATCTCCACAGTGACACCACTGCTCTTAAAGGACTTTGAAGAGGTTCCTAACTACAGACTGTCCCATCGCAATACGTCTTTTAACTTCCTGACTACTGGTGCCAAGAGTGTTGACTCTGGAGCCAAGCAAACTAAAGCTGTCAACAATCTCAATCTCTTCACCATCCATCCTGATGCTTCCAATTGGTCCAGTGGTGAGCATCTTTGTTTTCTCGATACTGAACCTCAACCCATATTGAAAATTTCAATCCTTGTCCCTCTGCAGCAAGCGCTTCAGGTCTTCCTCAGTTTCAGCAAGCAGGGTTGTGTCATCTGCATAACGCAGGTTGTTGATGAATCTTCCTCCAATCCTGATGCCACACCTCTCCTCATGCAGCCCAGCCTCCTGGATAATCTGTTCTGCATACAGGTTGGAAAGGTCTGGAGATAGGACACATCCCTGGCCTACACCCTTCCCAATTTTGAACCATGCAGTGTTTCCCTGCTCTGTTCTGACGATTGCCTCTTGGTCCAAGTATAGGTTTCGCATTACTACTTAATTATAATTTCTTAAAATTAAGAAAGGTGTGCATCAGGCCTCTCTCCATACCTATTCAAGCTGTATGCTGAGCAAATTATTCAAGAAGCTGGACTCTATGAAGAAAAATATGATATCAGAATTGGAGGTAGACTCATCAATAATCTACATTATATAGATAATACAACACTGCCTGGTGAAAAATGAGGACTTGAAATATGTGCTGCAGAATATCAAAGATTAGAACCTTCAATATGAATTACACTGCAACATCAAGAAAGCAAAAATTCTCACCACTATAGTCACCATCATGATAAATGGAGAAAAAAAATTAAGATTCAGCAAGTTCATGGATCCACAATCAATACTCTTGGTACCAGCAGTCAGATCAGGAGATGTATTGCACTGGAAAAGTCTGCAGTCAGGGATCCCTCCAAATTATTGAAAAGCAATGATGTCAGTCTGAAGACTAAGGTGCACTTGATTCTAACCATGGTCTTTTCAGTCACTTGTTATCCATCTGAGAGCTGGACAATGAATAAAGATGACAGAAGAATAATTAATGCCTTTGAGCTATGGTGTTGGAGAAGAGTACTTAATATCCATCCTGTGGACTGCCAAAGAACAAAATGTCTTAGAGAAGGTGCAGTCAGAGTGTTCCTTAGAGGCAAAGATAACAAAGTTTTGTCTCACACACTTTGGGCATGTTGCTAGGAAAGGCTATTCCTTGGAGAGCAACATCATGCTTGGAGAGGTGGAGGGGTGGTTAAAGAGAGGAAGACCCTCAACCAGGTGGACTAACAGTGACTGCAGCAGTGGGCTCAAGTGTGTAAGAGAGAGATGCTGAGGATGGCACACGATAGGACAGGGCTCAGTTATACAATTCACAGGTTGCTATGAGTTGCACTGCACTTAATGGCACCTAACCAAAACCAATATAGGATCAGATCCACAGTACCTTATGAGCTACTTAAAAGATTTCTTAAAGGCTAATTCTGACCAAACAGAAATTTTGTTCTGTGCATGGGTTTTGAATTTGTCCATCAGAATGATCAACAAATGCTTTCTGACCCAAATGCCTGCTCTTGTGTTTACATTCTTGTTGGATGAAGAAACAATAAATATAATGGTAAAACATATAATGTCAGAAAAAGAAAAGAAAGCTAGGGAGAATAGAAAAGTCAAGAAGTTAACTGGGTAGCAGAGCTGTTGGTTCACAGACGAGACATGGCCTGTCGTCACCTAAAGGTGACACTGAGATGGGTCTTAATTAGCTAGTACTAATACACAGGGTCACTTTGAGTCGCAAGCGACTCAACAGCACATAACAACAACCACCACCACCATCCAAATGTGCTGTCAGGGACCTCTCCAGAGTGCTGAACAGCAACAATATCAGTCTAGAGACTAAGGTGCACCTAACCCAGGGCATGGTTTTCGCAATTACTTGTTATGCTTCAAAAAGCTGGACAAACGACTAAGGATGACAGAAGAAGAATTGATTCCTTCAAGTTGTGGCACATGAGACGAGTCAAGAACATACCATGGACTGCCAAGAAAACAAATAGGTCTGTTTTGGAGAGGGTGAAACCAAGTTTCTCCTTGAAGGCTAGGATTCTGAAGCTCTGTCTCACATATTTTGGGCATGTGGTCAGGAGACTGATCAGTCCCTGGGGAAGGACATCATGCTCGGAAGGGTGGAGGGACAGAGTGCAGGAGAGGAAGAGCCTGGATGAGGTGGACTGATACAGTAACTGGGGCAATGGGGGTTGGTGTGTCAGAATTAGTGAGACTGGCGTAGTACACAGGGCTGTTATGAGTTGCAGACGACTTGACGGCACATAACAACAACAATGCACTTACTGGAAAAAGAGTGGAGGTTCAAGTTTATTTAAAAGTGCCTTGGAAGAAAAGCTTGGAGAGCTACTTCTGAAAAATGGGCCATAGAAACTCTATGGAGTGTTCTCGTCAGATGTAAGGTCACTGTATACAGGAGTCAACCTGACTGGTAACTGATAAGGATACTGAAATTTAAGAAGACAAAGGAAATTCCCTTGCCATTTTCATAGTTGTATATCCTGGTGCTATCTATCATGCTAGAAAATTAAAAAGGAGATAAAACCCCAGAAATGTTAAAATCCTTTAAATGTGCCCTTGCATGCTCATGATGCTAAAGGTGGCCTTCCTGGGAAGTGGACCCTGAGAGCAGAGACTGGGGAGTGAGAGAAGCAGCAAGGGTCAGGGTGCTACTGGAAGAAGGATGGCCAGTGCGAAGGCTCTGAGGTAAGAGCACATCTGGTGCATTCAAGAACCCCAGCAGGGACACTGTGGGTGGAGTGAGATGAACAAGTCATGGAGGAGTAGAAGGGAGTAAGTTACCAGGACTGTGGAGAGCAGGGAGGAAGTAGACAGGCGAGGAGTTCGCAGGTTGAGGAGAGGAACATCAGAGTGAAGGGGGACGAGGGAAAGGCTCAGAGCCAAGGAAAGACCTACTGGGACCCAGGTGTGTTAACTGGATCTCTTTTGGCTTCTTGTTGCAAGGAGACCAGGGAGGAGGCTCTACAGTAGCCCAGGATGGGGGAATTAAAAGTGGCCATTCAAAAGAGATCTGAACCAGGACACAGGATGTGCTGACGTGGCAGATGCGGGTAGAGGGGGAAAGAGGGAGGCAGGCTATGGATATCTTGGAAGTTTGGTGCCTGAGTACTAGGAGGTAAAAATGAGGAAGGACCAGTTTAGAATGAAAGTCAAGGGTCCAGTTTAGACCACGCTGAGTTTGAGACATTCTTAGAAAGCCTCCCCCATATCCCAATGGTGAAGATGACAAGCAGGCAGCAGAATATTAAAAATTCAGGGGCAAATCTAGGTTGGACAGGAAAATTTGAGAAGTGCTGGGATTAACCATGATGAGGACCTGGGAAGTGAATGAGGGGACAAAGGTCAAAACCAGGGGCATGGAGACACTGGAGTTGAGGACAGGTTGGGACAATCAGGCAGCACAACCACAAGCTGGGATTATGGAGTTCCAGGAGCTGGGAAGGAAATGATTCTCAAAGGAAGCAGTCACTGCATAAATGTTGCTGCTGGCTCAAGCAGGATGTGGCCAGTATATTCAATCACACTGAGAGCCATCAATGACCTTGAACAGTTTGGATGCAGTGCGAAGAAGAGAAGTTTCAACGGAACATTTCCCAAATGCCTCACCCAATGAAACCATCTGTGGCAGAGCACAGGGATGGTGGTGGTCTAAGGACCACATTTTAAGAATGCCATGGGCTCATAGGGCCATACTCCCTGCATGTCCCTTCTCTGAAACAAGCTGCCCCCATGTCCTCCCTAGCCCTAGCTGAACCTGTAATACTGCTCCTTGCTTTGTGACTGTTTTCAGGTCTCAGTGCCCAGGGCTTACTTCTTCCATCTCCGCTCTTCCCCTCTTCCTTAACCCCGTGCTATTCCCAGAACACAAGGAAGAATTCTCTTCCCTGGTATATGGACCTCTTGATGGCACCATCTCTCACTGCTCATTCTAACCTGCCACGCACTTGCTAATGTACAGGTCTGTCTTCTCTATCCTGGTCACTGCGTATCATCACACCATCTATGACCATGCTGGCTAAGTAGTCTAAGTAGACTCTGTAGTTAAGTGGCTTCAGACCATCCCTCTCTACTGTGTTCAGCAGCTGGACTCTATGTAATGAAAAAAAACCCATACAACCAGACAGGCCTCAGGCTGCTCAATGACCAGCTTACTTGGTGGCTGCCAACTCCTTCTCCCCAACTGCCCTCAGCAACCACAACCTCAACAGAATCCTAAGCTAGCAGAGGAACCTCGCTTCCAGCTTCAATCAAAAACTACTCCAACTGCCCCTAACCTGTCACTAGTATCCCTCCCTGTGCTTTTTCTCCATGTCAGGGCTCTCCTGTTCAAAATCGACCACCATGGCCCTTCCATCCACAAGCAGACCCTCCCTGTGGCTCTGCGGCCTCCACCCTCACCAAAGTCCTCCAGCTGCCTATTTCCCTTCCTCCTCCATCCTAGGTAAGCTTTCCTGAGAGATTCCGGCTTCCTCACTGTCTTTGGTTCTGGACTTTGAAGACATTCCCCCTACCCTGCGCCACCTGCCCACACCTGTGCCAATCCTCCACTCCACCTGCTTACACCCCGGCAGCTCACACTGGGAAATACTCTCTTCCTCTAGGACACTGGTCTCTTCCAAATTTCTTCCAGTCCCTTTTCTGAGTCCTATATCAGGAAAGCCTCAATCTTTCCTGGATGCTCCCCAGAATGTCATCTTTAGGTTTACTAGATTTCCCTGACGCTGGCCAGCAAGGATCTGAGGGCCTTCCCTGGTTCTCGGGCAGCCTGGACAAGGCACTTTCAGAAGACTTCTCATACTGGGCTGAAATTCCATCTACTTCTGCCCTAAGGCTGTAAGGTTCTTGAGGGTGTCTCTAACCCTGGCAGCTAGTCCTGGGTTCACACCCTGCTGGTGTGCGTTTCCTGAGGTGGACTGGTCAGCCAGCTGAAGCAGGTACAGGAAGAGGGCACCAACAGAGCATGCTTATTCATACCTGAGTAGTGGTGCCACTGGGACTCAAACAGTAAGTCAGAGGGACCATCAGGGACCTGAGGAGGACCACTGTCCACCAGTGATGGCAGGGGGGACTGTTCCTGGAGGACCCTGTAAGGAGAGACCTGTCAGCAGGAGGAAAGGCAAGACGAGAAAGGGCTCCCGGGAAGCATCTGGCCACTCACCCGGGGCTCTCCTCTCCAGTGGGCTCACCAGGGTGATCCAGCTCAAAACCACAACGCACTGTGGGGGTTTTCATTCTCACTCGGCTAAACCTGGGGGGAACCATGAGGTTGAACCTCCTCCTCCTCCCCATCCCGACAGGATTCCCTGGCTCTGCACTCACTCACCTGCTACTGCTCAGTGAGGAAGGGGCTCCTGCTGGAGCCTGGGGGCTCTCCTCCACGGACTCCCCATCCTCTTCCAGTCGAGGAGTTTTGTTTGGAGGGGGTGCTGGCGGAGATCGACTGGAGAAGGTGGACACCCTCTTGATACGAATGGCCTGGCGGGGTGGGCTGGCGGGTCCACTGCTCAGCACCAGTGTCAGGGGAGGGGGTGGAGGAGGGGGGGCGGGGCGAACCACCCCAACCACAGGCAACACACTCAGTAGGGGTCCTGGTGGTAGAGTCCAAGAGGTAGGGGCTGTGGAGGGAATGGGAGGGGGCAAGGGTGGCTGTTTCACTGGGGATGGGACTTGTTCACTCTCCCCGGCCATCTTCACAAATACTTGGCCCAGTTTGTTGACAAGGATGATTTTGGATGTGGCAGGTTTGGGGGGCTCAGGGGCAGGGCCTAAGCTCAGCACTCGGACCCCTGGGGCTCCCGGGAGCCAGGCAAACGTCCGGGTGGGGTCAGCCGGGCTAGAAGGCAAGCCCTGGGGGGGCTGGCTGCCATTGGCCAGTGGCGGTGGTGAGGGTTGTGGCTCCTCTCTGGCGGCAGCACCCCCTTCGCCAGGCCCCCCCAGATTTTTCAATACAAAATCCACTATTTCTGATGGCAGGTCCTCGGGAGGTCGGGTCCTGTCCCCTGCGGCCCCGACAACCCCAGGCCGGCCCACTCCTTGCCCTGAAGGTGGAGCCCCCTGGCCCCGAGGCTGCTGGACCGCCTCAGCCTCGCTGTCTGTGCCATCGTCCACTCCATCCAGCTGCTCGATGCGAGGGGTTCCAGGGAGCACACCAGGAGTCAGAGTAGGGTTAGACACAACAGTGACAGGGAAGCGGACGTAGTGGGTGCTGGGGCTCGCCTCCTCCTCTGAGCTGTCCCCAAGGCCCCCGTGACTACTGCTCATGGCCCCTGCAGCCACAATTTCTTCCTGGAAGGGCTCAGTCCCCAGCAGGCTGGCTGCGAAGTCCAAATCAGCAGCACTTAGTCCCGACACCACCTCCATGTCCTCAAAGTCCGGGCCCAGATCTTCAGTGGGTGGTGGAGGAGACGGGGCTGGGCCAGGGGGAGCCAGCTCCCCTGAGGTAGGTGTGAGGGCTGTAATGGCTGAGGTAGGAGGGGGCACCCTGAGCTGAGGGGAAGTTCTGAGGGGGGAAGAGGCCCGTCGTGATGATGGCAGCCTTGGAGTCAGGGGACTGGGACGACGAGAGCGTCTGGAGGGGGCTGGGAAGTCTGGGTCTCCCACTGTAGGGATGTGATGGGTCAGAGAAGAGGGGCTTCCTGGGGGCAGAAGGGTAAGGGTCAGTGCCAGCCAGGCGCTCTGTCTCCTCCCACCCTTCCCCCAATGCTCCCAGCTGCTCACCAGGGGAAGGCAGGGGTCCAAAAGAGATACCACCCAAGGGCCTCCGAGAGGGTGAGTAGTTGGGCACTTTGATTCGAGCCCCCGAGAATGAGCGGGGGGCCAGAGGAAGGGCGCTACTCGGATCTGACCGAAGCGGGGGTTCCAGGTTCTGAACAAGTGAGTGATGCTCAGGAGTTCCAGGGAGAAGGGTATCCATATCTGACAACGGGTTCTCATGATCTTGGGGTTCTAAGAAGAAGGCAGGAGAATGGTATCAGGGGCAGCGCAGGTCCTTCCATCAGAACCTCTTGTCATGTAGGCCTGACCCTGACTAGTCTACGCCAGCATCAGCCAGCCCCAACCCCTCATTCTGTGACATCTCCAAAGACACTGAGGTCAGCACCTGTGCAGCCCACCTCACCCAGACTTTGTCACTGTCCCTGCCAACTGCTGGGGCTGCTCGTCGCTCTCTGCTGCTGACTCAGCATCCAGCTGCCCAGGGGCACTGCCCTCTCTCCAGCACGGCCAGTCTTACCACTTTCTGACTTGCTCTGCGAATCCTGAATCCTGCCACATCAAACACATCTGCCCCAGCCTGGTGCTTCAGGCTCCCCATTAGCTAGCTCCACCCAACATACAAAGGCAGTCTTGCCACCTCCTCTCAACACCTTGTTTTCAGTCAAAGCATGTGCCTCCTCCTCCCTTCTCCACATCATGCCACACTCCAAGCTGAAATAAACCCCTCAACTGCAAACACACCTCACATCTCTTATTGGGCTCACATGATCTCTCTCTTTGTCTCCAAGCCTGTTCTCTGCTCTACCAGTGAATTCTTAGCTACAGGTTGTAATGACACCAGGTAAGTAACAAAACAGATACAAGTTCAAATCTTGGCTCCACCATTCCGCTCAGCACAGTAAAACACAGCTTGCGCCACACTTAGAGGGCTGTGGGGAGCATTATAGGAACATGTAGCCTTAAGTCAGGTAGGCATTTGTCCATCCATCGCCTCCTAGTAAAAGTAAGTTCCATGGCCCTTTCTCTTCACTTCTTATAAATAACAAGTACCCAATATATTATCTCTAATTACCGTGAAAATAAATGAAAAACTGGCACGCACCCTGGACTTAGAAGAGTTAATCACTCAAGGTAAATAGCATTCAGAGGGAAAATGAGGTGGTAGCAAGGCTGTACCTGAGGAAGGGGTGGGGCTGTGCACAATGGTCCGGTTCTCTTCTGCTGCCTCCAGGTGGACTGGCTCTTCCCTGGGCCCCCAGGGCCGATACTCGAGAATTCGGCACCGATACCAGCAGCGCCGCCGAGCATCCACTGTGCTCCAGTACAGACGAGAGCACCTGGTAGACAGACACATGGAACAAGGAAAGGAGGTCATGAATTGGAAAACAGGATTCGGCCCTCTGAGTCCCCTGATCCCACCGGGCACTCCTCAACTGCTCACTGGTAGCCAATGGGGAAGAGTCGTCCCTCGCAGTCCGAGAGATCAGAGAGAGTACCCAAGGAGTCAATTCGAATGGAGCCTGTGGTACAAGGAGAGGTCAGGAGGGGTGGTGCCAGGCAAGGTCCAGAAGATTAAGGTAGAAAACAGATGGCTTACCGATGAGCACATTGATGGCATCAGGTTCAAGCCCCGTCAAGAACTTTCGCTTGAAGTTGATGCCCTCAAAATCCACATAGACTCGGCGGAGAACATCAAAACCATCAGGGGTCACGATCTCCTGGGAGGTTAGTGGCGAATGGGGGTTGCTGGATTGGTGGGGAATGAGGGGAATGCGAGGGAAAGGCTCTGTAGGCAGGGGCTGAATGGTCAGGGGCCTGGCCTAAAAGACCCTGGGAAACATGTAAGGGAGAAACACTGAGGAGCAGCAGAGGTCAGGCCTGAGGGTTCACTGGGGCTCCTGAGTGAAGACAACCATCCCTAGGAATCAGGGCATTCAAAGGGGAGGGGAAAGCAATAGAGTGCTGTCTTCCCTAAGGTTCTAGCCCACCTTGCCATCAAGCAGGTCTGTGTGTTTCTGGCAGAACACCTTCTTGTCATCCTGGAAGATGCAGTAGCTGGCCCGGGCGCACATGAAATGGAAGTTGCTGAGGCAGGAAGACAGGCAGCAGCCCACCGTGGCTCCGGGCTTCAAGCAGAGCTCACAGCGCTGCGGGTGGAAGGGACTGTTAAGGGGGAAGCCAAGGACCTGGACTGGTGTGACACCGACAGCTACTGTCCTAGACACTCTGCCTGGGCCCTCTTGTCTAGCCTAGCACCATGCACTCACAAAAAAAACAGACACTGACCCCATATGCAACCACAGCCAGATGCAAATCAAAATGATGTTGGATTTTCTAGGCAAGGATTCTGAAGCTTCATCTGACCTACTTTGTACATTTTGCCAGGAGGGACCACTCTTTGGAGATGGAGGATAGAGGGACAGAGCAGGACAGGAAGACCCTTGATGAGACGTATTGATTCATTGACTGAAGTAGGTGTGTCAGAGACAGTAAGATTGGCATAGGATAGAGCAGGGTTTAGGGCTGTTGTACATAGGGTTGCTATGAGTCGCAGGCGACTCAAAAGCACATAACGACCACCACTTCAATTACAGGAAGCGTGAGATAGTATCTGAGCGTCATATTGTTGAGTGGGGAAATTCTAACCCAGTTAATGTCTCACCTTACAGGGTTGTAGTAAGAACTAAAGACCACACTGTATGGAAAGAATCCAGCACAGAATCAATCAGCTGCAGGCCTGATAACTTTCTCTCCTAGGCTTGACATCGTTTATGGCCATAAGGTACAAATAGGGAAAAGCCCATCACTTTAGCACCAGAGTGCTGGAACAACCAAAAAACTCAGTGAAAATATACACCCCAGTAGAGCAGGTCAAACAAACATCTTATCCATTGGAGGAAGGACGAGACCCCATAACCCAGAATGAGAATGGCCCACGCCTCACCATCTGCCTTCCTCGGGCCACAGCAGCATGCACATTCTTGAGGGAGCCATCATTCTCCTCAAACACTTCGGCTGACCAAATGGCACAGTTGACATGGGTCCACTCATTCTGCCCGATGTACAGGAGCCGCCCTGCTTCCTAGAGGTAGCAAGAGGATGGTGTGATCAGGGGTCTGGACTCCAGGAACAAGAACCCACACTGTGACTTCCTGGAATAGCACTCACCTTGGAGTCTGCATCCCCATACTTGAGACAGAGTGCACACTGTCGGGGGTCCTCCAGATGTGAGAAAGCAGCTGAATCCTTGCTCTGGAAAGCTAGACAGAATGTGGAAAGGGGCATATGAGAATTAGGACCTGAAGTACGTCCTCTAAACTTGGGGGCCCAGGCTTCCTGCTCCCATTTCTAGTACCTGCTGAGGGGCCCCCTGGAGGCTGCCCTGATTCTGGGATCTCTGGCTCCTGCTGCCTCCACTGAGCATAGACATGGTCCAAAGATGGGGGCAACACCGCATTGGGAAGGACTCCACTGCGGACAGAAAAGGTCAACATGTGTCACATCTGACAAAGGAAGTTGGACTTGGCCCTGCACACACCACCAGCTTAAGCATGCCACATCACCCTCTGCCCTGTTTGAATGTGGAATTTCTTCCAATTCCCTGAAAAGTCCAGGCCCTTTCATACCACCCTTGATATATGAAATTCTGCCTGTCAGGCCAGAACAGCTTTCCTCAAACTGTGTGTTGCCTCTTTCAGAGAAGTGTTCCTGGATCTGAGATTTAGGCAATTGTCCCTCCTGACCTTCTTGGTCACTGGTGCCTGTTCAGTCCCCTGTCTTGACCACTATAAGAACAGAGCCCAATGTCATTTACTCACTACTATCCCCAATGTGCATCAAACAGAAACCGTGAGAGCAAACTAAGCCTTCAGAGTCTGCTAAACAAAAGAATCTCAACCCAGTTCTGTCACTCCTAGACTCTGCCCGCCAACAATCCTCAGCCCAGCCTGACCCCTGGCCTCCCTAGGAGCCCTCCCTTTGCCCTTGTCCCATGGGTCCCCTCCTGCTACTCAGCCTTGCTCACTTTGGCAGCCGGGTACTCCGCCGCCAATACTTGGGGTCGTGGGCGTCAAACCAGCTGAACGCAGACTCTAGCAGCTGGGGAGTGGGTTAACAAGATGAGAAGAACTGGCTTCCTCAGAAGAACTGGTGAGGATAGGGTGGCCCCCGCCACACCACTCAACCGGTGTCCCCCAAAGAGCTCACTTTCAGCAAAAGCCCCTTCATCTGGCCTCCAGCTCGGCGCTCTGGGGTCTCTCCTCCTTCTGAATGTCTCATCAGGATGCCCACCATGTCCTCCATGAAGCTGTGCTGTAAGGAGGTCCATCATGGTCTGAGCCCCTCATGCCCAGCCCTCTCCTCGTGGCACTCACCTACCCGCTCCTCCAGTATCCCACTCACCACAGACTTGTAGTGACCTTCCTCAAAGCGCCGACTCACAGCCTGCAGATCACAGGGCCCAGGGTGCAGCTGCTTCCCGTCCTGCCCACACTGTAATGGGGAGGGTGGAGGTCAGCAGAGCTGGTACTAGGCAGGCCCCACCCGCTCCTGCCTTGTGAGGGTTCCCGACCTGGGAGCACAGCAGAAGTGGGCCCGCCACCTTGGCACTGAGCAGGCCCTGGAGCACCTGGCGCAGGCCTCCCCGTAAGGCCCCGCTCAAAGCCTCCCGCCAGCGGGGGCGTGTGGCCCCAGCACATGGTCCACAGGTATACAGCACTGAATCCGGCAGCCCCGAGAGGATCTCGTAGTCCTCATCTGGATAGCAGAGTGAGGAAAGAACAGACAGCAAAGGCGGTGTGAGGGCTTCCAGCAGTCCTTGCACTGCCCACCTGTCCTTTAAGGGGTCTGGAGGGAGTATACACAGACCTCCAGAGCGGAGGCCATGCTCCAGGTATTCACTGACCTGAAAGGCCCTCACACTTAGCATGCACCCAGTGGTCACACTGTGCGCACTGCATCATCTTGCTCTCGTAGTCATTGTCTTCATAGCAGCGTGTGCAGATTGGGCAGTAGTTTCCTGAAAGGCAGGCAAGGAGAAGGGAGTCAGAGGGATTGGGCTGACTGCATGCCTGTCCCTCGGACGCCCTGCTCAGGGGCCGGCCATGCTCTACTGCTGTCTGGACTGCTTCCATAATGCTCTCGGGCTGGATCTTCATCATTGCCAAGAAGCTGCTTGAGGACAAGGCCTCTTTAAACCTCAAGAGGACAAGGAGGATCTTATCAAATGTGCTGCCCGAATTAAGAACAAAAAGCAGATTTTTAAATTGCTCAGTAGAGGTCTGAGGTCCCAGGATATGTCCCTGGGCTGCAACTCCCACTGCCCGCAGAGGAGTTCTGCCCCCATTTTACATAGTGGGTAGGCTTCAGTAGACAAGCACCTTGAAAAGGAAAAAAAAAGGTGGGTGTGGCTAGAAGATGGTCATTTGCTGGAAAAGATTACCTGTTCTAATCACCTGTCTAGGTACCTGCCCCCTCCCCTATGGCCCCCGAGGCCCAGACCCCCCTGCCAGGTCCCCACCTTTCTCATAAAGCTGGGTGCACCTGGGGCAGAGGCTGTAATCTCCAGACCACTCGACGTCCCAGTTCTTGCCTGGAGTTGCCCCACAACTTTTACAACGCACACAGGCTGAGCAGATCTGGGGGAGTGGGGCAATATTAGGAGAAAGCCAGACAGCAGGCTGGAGGGTCATGAGGGGGTAGGGGGACAAGGAGGGGTGACAGCTGGCAGGAAGCACATGAGAAAGAACAGGTAAGTTGAAACACGTAAAAGATATGAACAGAAATCAAAAGGAAAAGAAAGAAGTGAGAGAATCAGGAGAGGACAAACAAGAAGTAGATCTGTGAGAGGGAGGTGGGCAAAGTAGGGACCAAAGCAGAGCGGGGATTCCAAGCCCGGGACTATGAAATCTGGGACCTCCTGAAACTACGGCAGACTGGCTTGGCCCATGAATATAAAAACACAGGAAATCTGAAGTGGACATATTTTATCGAATTTTCAAAAGGAATCCCAAGCCTATTCACCGGCCTAGACCGAGTGCAGGGCGGGTGGCAGCAGGAATCCGAATCCCAGCACACAGGGAGCGGGCACTTTCTCACCCAGTGGCGTCGTTTGCGGGTGGCCCGGGTTGGGTAGCTGGGCCCCAGGCAGGCTGGGTGGTAAGCGTGACGGCAGCGCTCACACTCCAGGAGGTGCTGGTGGATGACAGAGATGTACAGCAATGTCAGAACCATGGGCACAGGGACACTTCTCTCTTCCATACCTCCACCCAGCCCAGGCTGGCCCCCATGCCTGGACCTTGGATCCTCGGCCTTTGCGTCCACAGACGTGGCAGAACTTGCAGCGGCGGCAGCACCAGGTATCATGATGCTGGGGCAGGGGCCGCTCTGCCTCCTCCAGGCAGAAGGGATGGAAGGGGTCACAACAGACTTGGCAGAACACCAGCTTGGGGGTGGGGGAGTAAATGATGGGCACAGTGTGAGGGCAGAAGGCCAGGGGTTGAGACCCTGCTGAGGGGGACAAGAAATCAGGTGGTGAGGGCCAACGGGGACTTGGGAGTCAGTGGAAAAAAGTGCAAATATTTAACCTCATGCAGGCCTTTGCTGGCACAGAGCAAGCACACCATCGGCGGTCCCCCTGGCACAGACGTGAGTACGCTCAGGCCACCCATCAGCCACACATTCTCCAGGTCACAGTCCTCCTGAAGGAAGAGAGGATACAGGATCAGTGGGCAGCCAGGAATGTCAGCCAGATCCATCCTGAAATCTTTTGTTTCTCTCACACAATCAAGTTTCATCTGATCACAGCCCTTGCACCACCACCTTCACCCTGCTAAATGTTATACCTTAAAATCCACACGGACTCGGTGCACACCATCAGGAGACTTCTGTTTTCCAGTCCAGCCATTAGGAAAAGAAGCAAAAGGACCAGGGGCCACAGCATCCTGCAGAAGGATGGTGGTGGCTGTGAGAAGGCAGTGATGCCACCCTCTACAGACCCTTCATTGCCTTCTCCTTCCACCTGCCTGAGTCTCCCCCAGAGTGTGAACTTGGTGTAAACAATCCAGCAACTCAGTACCCTAATATGCCGGGAAGCCTCTAGAAGACAGGAGCTTTGCTTTACAGAGGCTGGGGGTTCTTGGTGCAGGGGCCTGCTGACCTTTTCCAGGCGCCTCCGGGCCTTGAGCTGCACCACAGGCTGCAGGGTGGGTTTGCGAGGCCGGCTCTGCTCCTCAGGTTCTGGTACTGGCAGCTCTAGGCAAAACACATCAGAATGAGGTCCCCAACCTTCCCAATACGTCATCTAGTGTACTTTCTACTCCAACAGTACTCAGATGTCCAGGCCTTTTTAAATACTAAACAAGACCCACCAGAATAGCCCAATAACTCAACAACTACTTTACACAGCCATTCTGCGCCCTCCTAAAAGCCTTCCTACCCTCGCTCCTTTCTACCTTCAGCCACTTCCTATACCAGGCTGATAGGGCCTATCTACTAGGTCTGGGAACCCTGCCCCTTCCACAGACACACTGAATTAACTTCTTGGTAGAGAGATAAGCAAGCCGTACCACTCTCTCGGGGGGTCCGACGCCGGGGAGCGGGAGGACCCCCAGGGTCCGAATCGTCCGAATCCTCGAAGATATCATAGGAGGGTCGCTGTTTGACGCAGCGCCGGGCTGACTTGCGCTGCAGTAGGAGGGAGTCCTGCTCCTCGGGCCCTTGGGGGGCCACCACCTCCTCCCGGGGCCCCCCAGATCCCGCCCCCCGGCGTGGGCCTGGAGGACCAGGGGAGGCCTCAGGAGATTCATCGGAATCCCAGGGCAACAGCGTCTTCACTATCGTCCGGCCTGTGGGAACAGGGGACTTAGTGGGATTTGAGCTCAGCCAGGGACATAGGTGAAGCTGGGATGGAGAAAAGCCAAGAAAAGTGGCACAAAAGAGAGCAAATATGGCAGAGGTACATAAAGCACGTGATACAGAATTCAAGAGTGGTGGATTGCAAAGGTAACGTGAGCAAAGAGAAGCAAAGCGAAGTGGTTTCTTTAGCATCAAAATCTAAGTAAGGTTTTGTGGAGAAATGCTCCTCAAACCTTGTTACCTTTTTTGGCCAGACGTTCCATCTTCCGAGCCTCTATCTTGTCACACTTCCGGTATCTGGGGAGGGGAGCAGCACGTCACCAGAGTTGGGGACTGGTGGTCTGGGGGAAGAGAGGAAGCTCTCCACAAGGATGCCAATCCCACTGTTTTCGCTGGGCTTGAGAAAAGGGTCTTGGGGGACTACCAACCAAGGGCAGGGATGGAGGTCACATCCCAGTTACTTACACACAGCACTGTTTCTTGGTGTTGGGCCCCCCAAACTTGGGCTTGTCAAGGCAGTTGACACACGACCCACAGTCCTGCACACGGAGGCAGCCTCGGCAGTGCCCACACCGTGCCATTCGCATCTTCTTGCCATGGTGGGAAGGCAGTGAGCGCCTGGGTGTGTGGGCCAGGGTTCCCCCAGACCCTGTGGGCTCAGAGTCCCCCCCAGGCCCTGCTAACTCCGCCTTATCCTGCTGGGACCGTGATGGGACGCTCTCAGTCTCAGATGCTGATGATGTATCTAGTGCAGCAGAGAGGGATGGATGGAGCCACAGTCACTGGTTCCATCCAACGAGCCTTCTGGTTTCCATACTCTCAGGTTCCCAGACAACCCCAAATAAACTCATGTTATGATTCACCACTCCCAACTCTTGTCACCTGGCCAAGTACCTGACTTGGTTCCCATCATCCTAGATATTTACACTTGCTCCCCCCAAAAACTTTACACTGTTGTCAAGTTTCTCCACTACACAAGCCCCCCTACCCTCTGTGGCGAGGTCCTGCCGATCCCGAAGAGGAAGGGCACTGAGACGGGGTACATCTTCGGGTACCATGGCCCGGGCCTGACCCAGAGCCACAGCAGCATGACGGCAGACATGTTTGATGCGGGGGCCTTGCATGGGGGATTCGGGACCCTGGGGGAAGATAAACCAAGAATACGTGTGTATAGTTCTCAGCCCTGTTCTCTCAATTAGCCTTCTCATGCATGGGGAAAGGCACTCCTTCTGCTCCCTACCGAGGGTCTGTCTCTCTTGGCTTCCACGGATTCATCTTCGGACCGGACACAACCTCTGTCTGGGATCTGCTTGACAGTACCCATGGCCTCCTCTTTCTGCCCTCCAGGGCTCAGCTGTGTGTGGGGGACAGCAATAAATACGGTCAGGGGTTGGGAAGATGGTGGTGCAAAGAGCTAAGGAAGAAGGGATGGGACCAGAGAAGGAAAACGTCTTCGGGTTCCCTGTGAGGGAGGCAGATCAAAAGGTGACAGAAAACCAAAGAGGGGAGGACTAGATGCAGGTGATCTAGTCAACGTGCCACGCTCACCGGCATTGAAGACGCCACCTTCTGCTGCTGCTGCTGGTCGATCTTGAACAATTGCACTTTGGCTCTCTTGAGGAGACTAAACATCTTCTCCTCCACCCCTGAGAGTGGTAAGGAGCCCAGGCCTGTAAGCCGAGTCTTTTCCAGTGGTGGTGGCTGCAGCTGTGATTGTAGTTGGGGCTGCTGTGGTGATAGCGCCTGGGGTAGTAAATGAGCTTGCAAAGTCTGTGGGGGCTGCTGGATCTGAACTGGGGGCTGCTGGATCTGGGCCGGGGTCAGCTGGAGCTCGGCTGGGGGCTGCTGGAGCTGGGCCGGGGGCTGCTGGAGCTGGGCCGGGGGCTGCTGGAGCTGGGCCGGGGGCTGCTGCCCATTGCCTGGAGCTGGAGACCCATGTGGGAGCTCCTCAGCCTTAATGGGAGAGGTGACCACAGGGGCAAATCGAGGCAGGCTGAGGTGGTTGGTCCGGCCCACTGCCTTGGGCTCAGGCTCAGCTGGACAGTCATCAGCAGGAGGTGGCTCTGGTTCAGGGGCTTCAGAAGCCCCAAGAGGAGCAGTGAGCACCGATTCATAGATCTTCCGGTGGGCTTCGCTTGGGGTAAACTGAGGGGCACGAAGGAGCAGGGGTCTTCTAGATGGGGTTATAGAAGCAGGGGGAGAGACAGAAAGCGGGGGTGGGGCTGGAGGAGGTGGAGGCAATTCCCTGGTGAGTGAAGTCCAACGAAATGTGGGTTCTCTTAGGATTGACCGTCTCTTCTCAGGGAGTGGGACTGGGGTAGGTGGGGGTGTTGGGGCACGTGGTGGAGAAGGGGCCGGGGCAGGTTCCTGAGGTGGCAGTGGGGAAACGACAACAGGAGGCCTCAAAACAGGTGAGACCTCCACTTTCGGGGGCTTAGGAGGATCTTCATCCATAAATCGCCGGGGCGTCTTGATAACACGAGAGGACCGAGCACTCACCACGGGCATGATAAACTGCCGAATATTCTTTAGAAAGGTGGTACTTTTAGGGGCCACGGTGGGAGTGTCTTCCAGAGGGCCTCCTGTAGTGGTGCTGGGGGTCGGACTAGGCAAGGAAACCCCCTCTGGGCCTGCACGAGCAGCTTCCCGCTCTGCTCGCTGACTGGGAGTCAGAGGAGGTCGGCCCCTCTTCCTAGAGCAGGTCGTGACCACTGGGACCACAGGAGAAGGGGATTCGCCCTGCTCCTCTGGGGCAGGAGATGGAAGAGGGACTGGTGGAGGTGGGGGGGACAGTGGGGATGGTGGAGAACACAATGGGGGAGGAGAAGGAGCAGATGCTGCAGGGGGTGGGAAAGGTGGGGGGGCTGGAGGAGTCAGGGGTGGTGACAGCAGCTTGGTCTCCTCCTTTTCCTTGGCTAGAACCACCTCTTCCTCATCTACAGGCTTCTCTTCCTTTTCTTCCCCTTCCTCCTTTCTTTTCTCTTCATCTTCTTCTTTTTCTAGCTTCTGCTCCTGCTTTTCCCAGCAGGGGTCCCCTTCCTGTTCAGATCCAACTCTTCCTAGAGGAGGATCCTGACAGTTTTCCCCATGTTGATCTTGACCCTGACCTGATTCACAATGCAACTGTCCCATCTTCACTTTTTTGGCTTTTGAAACAAACTTGATCACAAGTGGGAGGCCACCTCGGCCCCGACCTCTGCCACCACGGCTTCCTCGGCCAGACTGTCCTCCACGTTTGGGGGTCCCAGGACCTGGGCCTGGTCCTTCTTTGTGCTTCCAGCTGCCAGTCCGGTATTTTACTGGAGCCACAGGAGGTGGGGGCTCAGGTTTGGGGATTGTCACAGCTGCTTCTGCTACTACTACTGCTGGTGGCTTCTTCCTGCAGGGTCCTGATGGCCTTCCTGGGGGCCGGCCTCGAGACCGACGAGGGGTAGAGGGCTCACACACCCGGCTCCGGGGGACTGGAGGCGCCTGGGCCCGCCGGAGGAGTTCAGTCAGTGCCTGCACCATTCGTTCTGTGCCCTCCTCACCTCGTTTCCGGGCGGGGGTCTTGGGGGGGGTGGGTGTCACATCTGCTGGGCGAGGAGGCGGAAGAGGGGTCGTCTTATGCTTGCGGCCCCGGCCTCGGGGGGCTCGACCTAAAAGGAGAATAAGTGTGGGGATATGGGTCAAGCTGGCCCTGCAGAGTGAGGAAGGCACTCCAGGAGGGCAGGGTCTACATCTTTCTGGGCTGTTTCCCCCACTGCTCAAGGTAGCTTGGGCTCTGAACACAGTACAGGCTTGGTGAACGATGGGAACCTCTGGTTTAACAGGCAAGAGCTGACACAAAGAATATTCCTGCAATGCTAGATGTAGTTTCCCCGTCACTCACCTCGCTGGGATCGGAGCGCAGAGCGCAGGGAACTGGGGGCCACATCTTCATCTGAATGAAAACCCTGAAACTCCTGATTTAGGGGACCGGGGTGGAGGGGAGAAACAGCAATCAGTGCCAGCACCCTCATTCCACCTGAGGCTCAAGTTATCAAGGAATAGCCCCAGCTTCCTCCTTAACAAAACCTTGCCCGTTTTCAAGGAAATAAAAAGACCAAAAGGCCAGAAAAATTAGAAGCATAAGAGATCATGGACCCTGGACCACCAGCAATGCCAGGCCACACAGGCACAGCTGTCAGTGGCCCAGCAAGGAAAGAGTCCTCAAGTCAGACAGGAAGCATACACTCACAAGAGAAAAAGAGAGCTCGGGTTATAGCTTCTCATACGGACCTGGGACTAGCCTAGCAAATAAGAGACGTGAGAGGGCATCAAATGATTTCTTGTGCTAGGATGCACTCAGGACCCTCAGGGGGTCACCAACAGTTGGTCCTGAACAACACAATGCACACCTTCCTGCTTTATCTGCAGGGGGTTAAGTCCTCAGCCAAGCCAGTGCCCACCTCACCCTTGACTGCAGTGCATGCCTGCTAGCGCCCTGACACCCAGGCCCTCCACCACATCACTCTCCTCTCTCTCCACCCAGGTTAGAAGGGGATTTGGGGGACTCGTTAAGGCAGGGATGTGTCAGAGGTTACCCGACCGGGCTGGCAGCCTACAGGTTAGAGTCCAGATAACCCTGGCCTGTCCACACGGCCGCTGTCAATCTCCAGCGGTAAGGCATGCAATATGCAATGCCCACAGCCTCCTGACCCAAACCCGCAGGCGCTCCAGCTGTATGTAGCCACTCTCAAGAAGGGTCAGCCCGGGACCCCTTGTCTGTACCTGCCTCTGGCCCAAGTGACTGGCTGCAGTCCGGGCTCCTCCATCCACTTTCCGAGGCCGCTTCCACTGGAAGCTCCGCGCAGCCTACCTTCTCCCACGACCCTTTATCTCTGCAAGGGCCCCCGAGTTCCCTGCTTCCCACAACACCCCTGGGGGCCACCCAGACCCCTGGAAAGTCCTGGCCTCCGCCCTGCCTGGCGCTGGGGACACCTCCGACCGCCTCACCTCATCGTCCGAGTCCCCGTCACTGCTCTCTTCCTCTGGCACCCAGCCCCGGCTCGGGCCCCAGCCCCGGCCCCGGCCGCGGCCCCGGCCCCGC
>NW_006400016.1:1008296-1026856 GCF_000299155.1 Elephantulus edwardii
CTCACTACAACAACCAGCGCCGCCCCAGGGCCGGCGGGAGCCGGAGGCTGGGCCGGCCGCGCGCGGGGCACCACGGGAGCGGGAGTCCGCGGCCTGTCGGCCGTCACTCAGCCCGCGCCCGGGGAGCACGGACCGTGCGTCGCGGCCGGCGTTGGATGGGGTGGGAGAGAGGAACGCGGCGCAGGCGCCTCTGGGAAATGTAGTCCAGGAGCTTTGCTCCTTCCGCTGGGAATTAAGGTAGCGAAAGCTGGGACTAGAAAGTCCCTAGCATGTTCGGGAAAGCCAGCGCCCAGGACTGACTGGAAGGTATGGTCCTCTCCCTAGATGGCTTTTATTGCTATCGCTGGGGCAGGTGACTCGTAGGCACTATTATACCCAGAGTGCAGTGAGCTTCGGACCGTGGGAACCTGGGAGTCCCTGGGAAATGAAGTTTGTAACTGCCGGAGGCGTGGGCTGGGGAAGAAGCTGTGATGGTAAAGGAACAGTTCCAGTCTTAAACGCCGCCCGGCGCCCGATGGGCGTGGTATGTTGTAGGGACCATTCTGGGAGAGACAACAGCTGAGGGTAGGAGTCCTTATGCCAGGAGAGGAAGGCCTTCAGATGACTGACGGCCGGGTACACGCTTTCTCTGGAGCCCTGGCCTACTCGTACCCATGGGTCATTGCTTGCTATGGAAGCAGGTGACTTGGGATCTCTGCAAAGTCAGCTCGAACGTGGCCCCTCTAAGCCCTCTGTCTCCAGATTGGAGATGGAGAAAGTGGCCTTTGCGTTGGACAGAGGACGCACGGCCACCAGGGGCCGCTACAGGACAACAGGGCAAGGTCGTTTCTCCACCCCCATCTCCCACCCTTTACTCCCCACGCCCATAGATTCCAGACTGGGATTTGATAATTCTTATACTGATAGGAATATACAGTAAAAACTCTTTATTTTTATTATATTATTGTATGCAATCGCTAGATACAGTAGTACAGTTGGCCACTTTTGCAAACCTCACTCTACTCGGGCTCTCCCAAGCCCAGGCTTCTGCAGCCCGTTCATCGGGGAAAACGCTCTTCTTTCAGGGCTTCCGGAACCCAGTTTGTCTGATCAGGAGCCGAGCTGGCCAGCCGGCTCACCTATCATTCTTTCATTAAACTCTAGCCAGAATCCAAAGAAGCAGCAGACATTTGCTCAGGTAGTGGAGGGTGGGGTACTACTAGGAGAGGTCGAGGCACGAGATGACCCAGAAGAGGAGGAATAGAGGAAGGTGGAGCGAATGGTCCATCCTGGTGGGAGCTGACTCGGAGGGTGGCTGCGCATGTGAGCCTGCATGGAGGCCAGGCTGGGGCAGCCGGCCTGGCACAGAGAGCAGCGGTAAGGTGAGGCACCATGTGTCCGCAGGTGCTTGGTCATGGCGGAGAAGTCCCGGGAGCGCTGCGGACAGAGGCTGCAGGAGAAGGGCTTCTCACCTAGGGTGAACACAGGGGGAGCCCAGTGGAGACAGAAGATGCATGAAGAGGGATACGGGGATATATGCAGTTTGGAACTGGGAAAGAAGCAGGTGACTCTTGCTGGGCAAAAATGCCCATACCTGTGTGGACTCGGTGGTGTGTCTCCATCTGATGCTTGAGTGAAAATCTTTTGCCACAGACCAAGCAAGAATAGGGCCGAGCCCGAACAGGAGGGAACAGAGGAGAGTGTTCGCGAGATAAGCAACCAACTCTGCCATCTCGATCCTCATAGGTTGCAGTCGAGCCTGTGACGACATAGGAGTCAGAGGAAGACAAGGTAGAGACTCCCAGACCAGCTCACTCATATATCCAGCAAAACAACAGGACTAGTAAGAGGCTGAGGCCAGAGGGGCCCCACCCTATTCACCTGTGTGACCCTGAGGAAATCCTTATCTCCCCTGAAAGGAGCAAAAGGGTAGGGATATGCCCTGCCTGCTGCCTACCCCATCCCCACCGCCTCTCCCCTCCTCCACCCCCAGGAAACCTGGAGGAAAGGGAGTGAGATAGTGGCCCAGCTCAGGCTGGATTCCTGAAGCCCCTCTCCCAGAGGTTAAGAACATGCTGTAGAGCATGTGTAGAGCCAGGAGGTGCTTACCTGGGGTGGGGCTGGACAAGGCCCATGGGTTCTGGCTCCAGAGCCCTTTCTGGAGGTTTAGGGGCAGTGGTATCCTAGGAGAGATGTGAGGAAGAGTTACAGCCTTGGCTAAAACCAGAGACCCTTGGCAAAAGCTTCCTGGGGAGAGGAGTGGCCTGGAACCTTCTTAGGGACTGAGCTCTGAGCTTCCTGTCTCATCCTCTGCTCAGGAAATGTTCAGAAGACATAAGAAGTGGTGCCTTGCCCTTCCACCCATCACTGCTGCCTCTCCCTCCCGGCTTCAGGCTGTTCTGCTAGGCCCTTCACTCACCTCTGGTTCCAAGGCCAGAGCTCCTGCCAGGCTCCAGTGATGGGGGTGCTATGGGAGAAGGGGGTGCCAAATCTGGGTGGCAACAGCAGGATGCTCTGCCGTGAAGGCTGGCCCTTCCCTACCCAAGAGGCCTCAGCCCTCCAGGGCCTGGGGATGATGTTGGCTTGTGGGGAACCTGATAGGGGAAGGGAGCCAGGGGCCTCCCATGAACTTTTCACAGGGCCCCCTGGACTCTCCCTCAACCACATGACCACTCCTGGCTTCCCATCTGCTCCTTGGTGGCCAGTAGAGAATTGGCTGAGTTTCCCTTCCTTTGATCTTATCTGTTCCCCCAGGACCTGTGGCATTGCCCCTGTCACCTCAAGGCTACCTCTTGGTGGCCTGTGCTTATGCGAGAGCTCCTCTTCTTTCCCTCCAACTCTGAAAAACCCTTGTGTCTGCTTCTCTGCAAGGTCCCCAAGTTCTCTCTTAGAATCCTTAGAGTATTTTCCTGACTCCTGATGTGTCTTCAGCCCTGGGTCCTGCACTTCTTTAGCCCAGTTCCTTTGAGCCTTCCTGCATGCTTTTTCCAGGGCCTGGACCCCTAGCACCCTGGCCGCCTCCTCGAGGGGTCCCAGCTCATCAGGCTGCAACTCCACACTCTCCCCGTAAACAAAGTGCAGAAGCTGGGCGAAGGTGGAAGGGCTGACGCCTTCTGCTAGCGCCCACCTGCCCCCATGACCCAGCTGCTGGCTCGCACCTGCTAGTACCAGGCTATGAGCAGGAAACTCCTGACTCCCCACCGAGATGAGGGCATCACACAGTGTTGGCCAGAGCCTGGCTGCCAGTTGGACCAGCCGATCGGAACTGTAGGGGCTGTGTAATATCATAGAGGGTAGGGACATTGTGTCCGGTCTGGGTACCAATCTCAAAGGTTCTGAGAGAGAAACCACACTGTAAGGTCCATGGTGGGCAAAGAAGAAAGGCACAGCATATTCTCCAGCCTGTAGAGGTGAGGGGAGAAAGAGTGAGTCATTGGTCCTGCGTCTAAGGTCTTTATCCTGAAATGGAGAAAATAAACTAGCCCAAGAGAGGACCAGAGCTTGTCAAGAATCCTGAAAGGGATAGGGAAGCAGAGAAGTGGAAATGAGACCAAAGTTAGACTTTAAAAGCAGGGATCAGGCAGTTAAAAATATCAAGCAGTTGATTTAAGGCTAGCAATTATTGAGTCTGCCAATTGACAAACTGCCTTAAACAATAGCAGATAGGAATTTGCTGCTTCAAGTCCTCCTTACAGTGAAAGGCCTTGGTGTAGAACAGGCTTCCATCACAAGCCTTGGCATCTATGAGCAGTCTGAGACGATGGTGTGTCTCCTTCCCTTTGAACCCATCAGGTAGGTGGTATTGAGGCTCCTAAGAAGCTAAGAGGGCGCACAGAAAGGCAGACTGTAAGGCATTGATTATCCATTTCCCCATCGGCAGAAACTTCTAGAATGCATCTTCAGAGCGCAGACTGGATGAGACCAAAACCTCCCATTCAGTAAGTTAAGAGAGCAGGTGCAGACATTACAGGAGAGAGCTCTTCAGGGTAGAGGAAGGAGGAAGGTGTTGGAAAAGCTTTTGACCCTTGAGAAATAATGAAAAAAGGGGAAATAGGAACTATATGTATGAGGGAGGCTATTTGCTCACAAGGATAGGATATAAAGATGGTTTAATGTTGCTTGTATGAGCTTAAAAAGTGAACAGACAGGTATCTAACAAGGAATTTATCACCCATCAAAACCATTGACTTTCAAGAAGAGAATTGGGAAGCCCAGTTAAAGAGAAATAGAACCCAAGTGTCTCTGTGCCCAACAGGTCATCATGAGCAAGGACCCCGCAGGAGGGAGGACTACTACTTGGAAACCCTGGGAAGAGGGCCCACATGGGTAGGAAGTGAACAGAAATGGGGGTAATGTGGGAAGCAAAGGCTCAGCTGGCATGAAGCAACCACTCACCAGTCGTAGCTTCCTCACTGGACTCTCAGCATACTCTGAACTGCTGTTGGGGCTCCCCAGCCCCCCTGGAACTAGCCCCACCCCTGACCTCACAGTCTTCCCACATTGGATGTCCCAAGTATCAGTCTGCTACGGTCCCCTGAGGGGGTGTGGTTTTATACCTTTAGCATAGCATCACCCCTCCAGAGGAGGCCACCCTTCTGCTTCCAGATGCCAGGTTCTCAGCCTTGTCACTTCATTTGTAACCTGGAGTCACAGAAGGCCCTCTGTGGCCAGACACAGGACTCTGGGGTAGTCAGACCTTCATCAGAGTCTCATCTCTGCCATTTACCAATTGCGTCATCTTGAACAAATTACCGCCTCGAGCCTCAGTTACCTCATCCCTGAAACGGGTAATTTCTGTTTCTGACACTTTGAGGCGAGGGTGAGGATGAAATGACATGTGAAAGTGGTAAGGGCACAACATCACTCAAGTTTTATTTCTTGGAAGTGATGATAGAGCTATTGGAGGCTGGAAGCTGTTTCCATTCCTATCTCAACAGTTAAAAAGGGCAGAAACTAATGGGTTCCAAAGAAGGGAAGGGGATAAAGGCACTCTCCTTCTCCCCGACTGTTGGAATTGGGATGCCTAACTATAAAAATGACTTCTGTATCTGCACCACCATGGGGAGTGTTAGTAACAGATTCTCCTGTCAGCCCTGGAAGGGGCAACCCCAGGAAGGGCCTGTGGTGGTCTTTGAAGAGATAAAAAACTTTTCTTGGGCTGATGACAAATACTTCTCTGAAATCAGAACTTGGGGGTTTCTTTCGCTTCCTGCCCAGAAGGTCACAGTCCCTAGAGGTTTCCCCCAGCCCTCTCTTAATTTTAGCTTTTTGATCTGGGAAACTCGCATTTCTTTTTCTGTTTCTTGTTATATTATCCCTGTTCCTGTAGCAAATGACACATTCATCCAATAAATGTTGATAAAGGAGGTACAGTTTGTGTCTGGCATATCTTATATGCCCAATAAAGAACTTGATGATAAACAAGAATGTCAGGTGCTGGTAGCTGTTCTAGTAACAAAAAGAACAGTTTGTTTGTCCTTTTAGTTCTGAGAGGCCAAATCTGTTCAGACCAGCCTACTCATCTCCCTTTCCACCTAACTTGCCTTCTTCTCTTTAATTCTCATTCTAGTTGGGTGTGAGCAGGTGTTAACCCTTCCTAGATAAGATAGGGTGTGTCAAAGGGTGAGGCTAGTGGAGGAGCAGTGAGGTGGGGAGAGGGGAAGATGAGTCAGAGTGAAAGGGAAAATGCAAATGTCAAGCTGTATTCCTCTGTCGCCTGCTCCTCCTCTGAACATTAAATATTTTTCATTTCTGAGCTTTTCAGTTTGCACCACCACACCCAGCAATGGCACATCTGAGACATATGCATACAAAAGACACAAAGCTGGACACAAAGCATCAATCCCTGATTTCATATATGTACATAAAAGAGAAAGATATTGAGAGATATATGCTCTCCCTCCAAAAAAAGAAACATGGTTCATAAAGGCATGGGCTAAGTGGGAAAAGCTGTGAGAGAGAAGTCCCAGAGATGTGACAGGACAGGAGTTACAGGGAGGCGGGCTAGAAGATTATGTCATCCATCACCAGTGGAGTGGGGCTTCCCTCACCTCTTAGCTGCACAGTGAGTGTCCTTGACTCAGCTCCCCTCACTCCTGTGGTTTGCCCATTGATGATAAAATGACTTGGATGGAGTCTCTGCTCAAAGGAGGACATCACGTGTAAGCCAAGCTTAGTGGAGCTTTAATGAAGTCTAAAAAGGGAGAGAAAGGGGCAAGGGTACTTCCCCTTCGACCAAGAAATGCCCCCACAATGGGGAATCCCATTGTGCCTCCCCCTTGGTGTCTCATGCACCTACAGATATGTCCTTATAGAGCCTCGTCAGAGGTATCCCTGGGACCCAGGGGACACTAGGGCTGGCCTACCCTCTTGATACATTCCTGACAGAGCAGCCTAAACCCTCCAGCAGAGGACATCCACCTTGACTTGGAAGAATGGGACACTGTTAACTGCTGCTGTTCACCAGACTCAGAACCTGGCCCACTTCAACTTCCTGGACTGAGTAGGTGGGAATCACCTGTAGTAATCTTCTGTGGTGAGCCGAGAAACCACAGGGAATAGGCAGTATCCTGGGAAAAGATAGAAGGCATAGGAAGATTAGGCAGGAAGAAGATTGTGAGCAAAAAGGAGATATGGTTTCTGCCTCTCAGTCCTTTTTCATGCTCATGCTACTAAACAAAATGTAAAATCTGATTTTTAAAAAATTCACACTGGCTCCCAGAGGCGCATGGTTCAAATCCACCAGATGCTCTGCCGGGGAAGGAGGGACAATCTCCTCCTGTACCAGTCAGATCTGATTTGATGGTACACACACACACAAATAATAAAATAAAAATTAAAAAAAAATTCACACTGGTTATTTTAGTGTTGTTGAGTCATATATGACTATGAACACCAGACCTGAACTCTGTCCTATCCTGTGCCATCCTCATCGTCTGTGACACATTTGAACCCACTGCTGCAGTCACCATGTCAATCCATCTGGTTGAAGATCTTCGGTTTTGCCAAACCTCCACCTTTCTAAGCATGATATATCCCTCTCCAAGGAACAGTAGTCCCCCCAGCAACATGCCCAAAGTATGTGAGACAAAGCTTTGTCATCTTTTCCTACAAAGAGCACTCTGGCTACACTTTCTCCAAGGCATATCTGTTTTGGAAGTCCATGGGATATTCAGTACTCTTCTCCAACACCACAGTTCAATGTCCTCAATTCTTCTTCTGTCATCCTTATTCACTGGCCAGCTCTCAGGTACATAGCAAATGATTGAAAAGATCAAGGCTGTATAGCGCTTTCTTAAAAAGTTGGAAATAGAAATACCATTTGACCCAGCAATTCCACTACTTGGAATATACCCCAAAGAAACCATAATCGCCACCCAAACAGATATATGCACACCCATGTTTATTGTAGCTTTGTTCACAATAGCAAAGAGTTAGAAACAACCTAAGTGCCCATCAACAAATGAATGAATAGAGAAGCTATGGTATATTCACACAATGGAATTCTACACTGGATTGAAAAACAAGGAACTCATGAAATACTATTCAGGATGACCCTGGAGGACATTATGCTGAGTGAAATATCTCCATCACAAAAGGACAAATACTGCCTAGTGCCACTGTTGTAAAACAGGACTTAGAGGTGGGGTGGGGGGGAGACTGAGAAAGATGAGATAAATTATATATACTGCATTGAAACAGATGAGAGAGAGAACTGTTTAAAAGGTATATATGTTAAAAACAACTATGGGATATCATCTTACCCCAGTCAGAATAGCAAAATTTAACAGAACAGCAAGCAACAAATGCTGGCGAAATTGTGGAGAAAATGGAACCCTTATTCACTGTTGGTGGAAGTGTAAAATGGTGCAACCACTGTGGAAGGTGGTACGATGCTTTCTCAAAAAGTTGCAAATAGAGATGCCATTTGACCCAGAAATTCCACTACTGGGAATGTACCCCAAAGAGACCATAACTGACACCCAAGCAGATATATGCACATGCACGTTTATTGCGGCTTTGTTCTCAATAGCAAGGAGTTGGAAACAACCTAAGTGCCTATCAACAAATGAATGGATAGAGAAGCTGTGGTATATTCACACAATGGAATATTACACTGCATTGAAAAACAAGGAACTAATGCAATATTATTCAAAATGGGTGACACTGGAGGACATTATGCTGAGTGAAGTATCTCAGTCACAAAAGGACAAATATTGCATGGTGCTACTGTTGTAAAACAGGACTGACATTGGGTTTGGGGGGAGACTGAGAAAGATGGGTTCAATAATGTATACTACATTGAAACAGATGAGGGAGAAAACTGTTTAAAAGAGATATGTGATTAGGTATTTTTGTCATGACGAGAGTCCAGAGTGAAGGCTGCATGGTGGGGTGGACCTGGGGGGAAGGTTGGGAGGGGAGAAAAGTGCAACAATGAATGAATGGAAATCCAAAGTCTCTGTAAATTTTCATTGAAATTAATAATAATTTTTTTAAAAAGATATATATGATTGGGTATTATTGTCATGACAGGAGTCCAGAATGAGGGCTGCATAGTGGAGTAGACTTGGTAGGAGGGATTGTATAACAGTGAAAGAATTTTTCTTTTACTTTTCAAAGAGAAGAACACACTGCGGGGGGGGGGGGGCAGGGAGAAAACAGCAACAATGAATGAATAGAAATCCAAAATATCTGTAAATTTTCTTTAAAATTAATAATAATAAAAAAGAAAATACATAAAAAATTTAATTAAAAAAAAACCACAAAACCATTGTATCTGACATTTGTATTTGAGATCAAACCATTAGGCCATTTAGAGAGATGGTTTCTTGTTTCATAAAAGATGTTCTCTTAAAAGTGATATATGATAGGGTATTATGGCTATCACAAGAGTCCAGAATTAAGGTTGCATAGTAGCGTGTACTCAGGACAGTGCAGGGGGGTGGTGGTGCAGGAAGATTGTATTAAAAAATATGTTCTCTTTTTACCTCATATATTTTAAATAATACGCCCCCACTCCAAGGTAAGCTAGATAAGAATCAACTGAGGGAAAAAAACCCCAAACCAATAATCTGCCACTTAACTTCTCATGCCCCAGTACCTTTATTAAATTTACAGAGTGGTTAAACTTGCCGCAGCATTTTATGTATGTATTAAGTATGGCGTAATCTGTAAGGAATTGCACTGCCAACCTAAAGGCCTTGCTAATGAGAGTTAGCAAGGAAGTTCATCTCTTGTTAATGAGAGTGAGTGACTGATAAATCCAAATTAAGGGTGCTAGCTTTAGGGAACTAGATCAATTATGCAGCTCTTACATGAACTTTCAAGATATTCATTCTTCCTAGTTAATAAACGCCTCCAACATACAACCTTAAATCTATGCTCTACAGAACCCAACATCCAAATGAGATACATATAACCAGGTGAACTACTTCTGGAATAGCACCTTGGTTTTTTTTTTTAAATTTTTTTGTGTGAGTGTACTGTCAAATCAGATCTGACTGGTACAGGAGGAGATTGTCCCTCCTTCCCCAGCAGAGCATCTGGTGGATTCAAACCGTGCACCTCTGGGATTGTAGTTGCAGCTCCTTGCCACTAGGCCACCAGAGCTCCCCTGGAATAGCACCTTTTGTGAAGTAAGTAGAAAATAAACTAGACTGAAAATCAGAAAACTTGAGCTCCATTGTATCCTCACAGTGAATGGCTTTTTTTTTTTTCTGCAGCTCTAATAGAGAACTACCAACCCAAAAGGCAGATAGGTCAGGTCCACCAGCTGCTCTGTGGGCAATCTCCCATGTGATTTATAACTTCTGAAAACCTGCTGGGGCTCTGGTGACCTCATCCATAGTAAACTGCCTTACTAAACCCCAAAGCCACACTTTTCTGGCTGTTGAAATACACCATCAGCTCAGCAGGAGAAGGATGGGCAGTCTCATCCAGTGTGATTTACTACCTCAGAATCCCAGTGGAGTGTGTCTGTCTGCTTATGAGTCAGTTCAGATTTGATGGTAATGAGTTTGAATCTTTTGAGAATATGGGGCTAACTGTTCCAAGACCTTGAAATCCGTTACAGGGACTGTTATCACAGGGATTCTTGAATACTAGTATTGCACTTAAACCTTAAGCAAAGACCTCACTCAGGTCTCCTCTGGCTAAGGAATCCATAGACCTCTAGGAACTGCCCCCTCTTGAAGCTATACTCCCCACTTCTAGAATAATAGGAGAGCCTGCTGAAGCTAAGTGGTTCTAACCTCTAGTTACTATCACTTTAAGAATGAAAGCAGTGGAACCAACTTTCACCTCAGAAAACTGCCCATGCTGTTTTGCATATGAAGGACTAATGATTTCACCAGGTAGTGGAAGGCCATCCGGGGGTTAAATACTCCTCTCTTCTGTGACCCCTTTTGCATCCTTAAAATGCACACATGCATACAACTTTTCTTAGGATTTCCAGGGGCTCACAGAGCCTTGAAATCTATTCACAAACAACCACATTTCCTCCAGCTCCCTCAGTAGTTTTAAAACCACTCTGTGTACATGAAAACCATCCACAAGCATTCATACTATGCAGAGCTTTAAGCAACTAGGGAGAATTTGATGCCTGTGTCTTGGAATAACTTGAAAAGGCATGAGGAAGATGTGGGATAAGGGCCTGAAAGACCTAAAAGGTAATTCAATCCAGTGCAATCTGTAGCCACCCCAGGGTGGTGGAGGGCAGATGCCCTGGATGGAAGTTAGGGGACAGGGAGAGAGGGAGAAGACAGCCTCTTCAGGGGTCCCCTTCTGGAACATCTGGAGCATCATCACTAAAGTAACCTCCTGACCACACCATCCAACTCGGACCCAGTGCTGGAAAATCTGCCAAGAGCACCTCACTCTGGAGTTCAGAAGCCTCCAAACCTTGTAGCTACAGGCTCCCAGCACAGTCTAGATACAACTTGCTACTGGGCTTTGGGGCTCAAAGACATCCTCACTTCCAGCTCAGGCTAGGCCTGAATTGCACATTAATTTCACCTAAGGCCAGTTAACACCCTATAATCTCCCGAGAGCTATAGCTTTCTCAGTCACCCAGTTCCACCTCTGTGCATGAGCACATACACACACTTCCTCAGACCACCTCTCATAGTTAAGAGGCCTGACCTCTTGGTCAGTGGCCGTTGGCCTACAACAAACCCAACAAACACTTCCAGCTGGTACCAACCCCAGAGGCAGTTCAAAGAACATACTGGTTTGATATTCGTACCAGCCTGAGTCCAAGATCCCCAAAACTTCCATTTCCATTGTCTCCAGGGAACAAAGAGCCCTTATTCCTGATCCACACTCAAACCCAAGTCCAAAGAAGAGTAAGGAAAACCGTGGCACTCACCGGCTCAGCCCCTGATCCTCCTCCTCTTTCAGATTCACACACACACAGCGCGATCCCAAGTGGCAGTTAGAGAGTGGAGGCCAGGTTCTGGAACCCAGCGCGTGCACGGGCGCCTGGACACGGAACCGAGTCTGATTGGCTGCAGAGCCGCGTCATTAAAGGAGCTCGAGGGCCTGTGCTGCTCGCCAAAAGCACCGTTCCTCACTGCAGCTTTCTTCCAATGGGCCCCGGGCTTTGGATTGGGTTGCCCAGAGGTCTTAAGGTTTAGGTCTCTACAAGATCACATCCCTCTTCTCAACGGCCAATGCTCTTCTCCACCGCCAGTAAATGCTGGGGAACGTGTGGAGAGGTGGGAACTCTCATACACTGTTAGTGGGGGTTGTAAAATGGTGCAGACCCTCTGGAAGACAGTTTTGGCATTGCCTAAAAAAAGTTGAACATAAAAACTCTATATGACCCAGCTATTCCATTACTAGAAATATATCCCAAGAAAATTAAGACACAGAGATTTGTACACTAGTGTTTATAGCAGCGTTAATCACCGTCGCAGAAACCTAGAAACAGCCCAAATGTCCAACCACAACCCAATGGCTTGAGAAAGTGTGGTACATTCACAAAATAGAATGCTACGCAGCACTCATAAGCAACGATTTTGAAAAATATTGTGTAACTTAGAAGAGGCTAGAGAACACTATGCTGAATGAACTAACGTAGTCTCTTAAGGACAAATACTGCATAAGGCTATTATTGTAAAAATAGAAGGATGTAAAACATGTCTCCCAAGTGAGGGAGGGCTGAGGATAGGTAAGGGCGAAATCACAGGATGGCACGGTTTGGTGGGTGGTAGGAGGAGGGAAAGTAAAAGGGAAGGATCCGGGTGAATAGACAGGGTAATGTCCAATGGCAATTAATTTTGTAAAACATAATGTATGAGAAATGATTGTATGAAACAATGTAAATGAAGAACAGTGTGAAACAATGTATATGTACTTTGTAAGCAACCCAATTGAAAAAAGAAAAAAAAAAGACTGGGCCTTGACACGCCTTTCCCTATTCGTTGTTAGGTGTCAGTCAAGTCAGCTCAGACCTGCCCTGGCGCCATCCTCATAATCTCCACCGTTTTCCTGCCGTTGTGTTAATCCATCTCGCCTACCTCTCTACTTTATCAAACATGGTGACGAAGTCTCACCATCCTTACTTCCAAGGAGCATTCTGAAGCACTTTCTTAAAGAATTCCTTGGGCAAAAGGTCACTAATACCTCCAACTTTATTACTTCTGATCCGCTTGAATAACTCGTGCTGCAAGCCCATTCTTTTCAGTCCCCCAATCTGTGGAAAAATTAGGAATCCACCAAACAGAATATAAAATAACAGACTCTTGCTACGTCTGAATGGCTGGGATGCCCTCAAGTGCCAGCCAGGCTTCCAGATCCCATAGGCAGCTGCTTTTTCCCGCCTCTTGCCCTGCTCCACCACTGATTGGCTGCAGAATTCATGCATAAGGGCCCAAGGGGCGGGGAAAGTAGAGGAGGGGTAGTAGTGCCTTCACCTGTGATCGGCAAAAAAGCCCGTCCAGTCTGGATTAATCGCGGAGCCCACCTCCCAGCCCCACCATCCCACCACACAATGAAGTAACTTTTGTCCTTTGTCTCCGCTATTAATTGACTCAGAGGCGAGCATTCGGTCTGTGGGTTTTCTGTCTGGAGGGTTTTGGTGCGGGCAGGCAAGCACTAGGTGGCACACAGGTTGTTGAGCTACTAGTTTTGGGTGACTCACAGATACAGCATTGAGATTGGCTGGCAACGTTGTGCGCTTTGGGTGCGTGTAGGAACGCAGCCAATGAGACTTCCGGGCGTCTTAAGGCGAGTACGGTTTGCCGTCAGCGCGTCTGATTGGTTCCGAAGCCTGCTTTTTTTTTTTTTTGACTGATGGGAGGGCCCGAGTCCGGCCATACTGTTCCCGGCGGCGATTGCGGTTTTTTGTTTTCTGCTCCAGCTCTCCCGCGTTGTTTGTCGCCTCTTCCCGAAGGCTAGGTGCGGAGCTGGGGCGGGGGAGGGGATCGAGGGTTTATATAAGGAGGACACAAGAGGACCCTGTCTTTACTGAAACACCTGAGACAAGCGGAGCAAAACTCTAAAAAATAGGAGAAAAACTGATGCTTTAGTTATTGTTATGTACTGTTGAGCCAGCTGGTTTTTAGAGGAAGTAAATCACAGCAGAGCAGATTGCCCACTTTTCTGAACTCGCGAACCAAAAGGGGTTTTTGAACTGTTAAGTTTGGATTGGCAGAGCAATTCTGTACCACTAAGCCACGAGTTTCCTTGCTCTGTTCTGATGACTGCCTCCTGGTCTAAGTATAGGTTTCACATAAGCACTATCAAGTGTTCTGGGATTCCCATTCTCAGAGTTAGTCACAGTTTATAGTGATCCACATAGTCAAATGCCTTTGCATAGTCAATAAAATAGACATTACCCTGGTACTCTCTGCTTTCGACCTTTAATATTCTGCCCAAAGCATCCTTAAGTATTGCAACTTGAGGCTTGAATTTGTTCTTCAGTTCCTTCAGCTTAAGAAATGGTTAAAAATTGGGAAAGGTGTATGCCAGGAATGTGTCCTATCTCTATACCTTTTCAATCTATGCAAATCAGATTATCCAGGAAGCTGTATGAGGAGAAATGTGGTATCAAGATTGGAAGAAGAAGGAGGCTCTGGTGGCCTCGTGGCAAAAAGCTGTACTTCAGTCCCAAAGGTGTGAGGGTCAAATCCACCAGATGCTTTGCTGGAGAAGGAAAGGCAATCAATCCCCTCTTGTGCCAGTTGGACCTGACTCGATGGCGCACAACAACAACAGCAAAAATAATAATTAAAAAGTAAAAAGACTGGAGGAAGACTCATCAAAAATCTGCATTACTCAGAAGACACAACCGTGCTCACTGAGACTGAGGAGAACCTGAAATGCTTGCTGCAGAAGGTCAAGGACTGCAGCCCTCAGTATGGATTGAGGCTCAATATCAAGAAAACAAAGATTCTCACCACTGGGCTGATTGGCAGCATAATGATAGACAATGAAGAGAGATTGTTAACAGCTTCCGTTTTCTTGGCCCTGCAATCAACACTCTTGGAACCAGCAGCCAGGAAATTAAAAGACGAATTGCATTGGGAAAGTCTGCTGTCAGAGACCTCTCCAAAATACTGAAGAGCAATGATGTCAGTGTGGAGATTAAGGTGTGCTTGATCCAAGCCATGGTCTTTGCAATTACTTGCTATGTATCAGAAAGCTAGACTAGGGATGATAGAAGGAGAATTGATGCCTTTGAGCTGGGATGCTGGAGAAAAGTATTGAATACACCATGCATGACTAGAACAAGTTCATGCTAAGAGAGGGTTAAATCAGGCTGCTCCATGGAGGCAAGGATTCTGAAGCTTATTCTGACTTTGGACATGTTGCAAGGAAGGATCAGTCCTTGTAGAGGGACGTCATGCTTAGGAGGTGAAGGGACAGTGCAGGAGCAGAAGACCCTTGATGAGATGGATTGATTCACTGACAGAGGTAGGTGTATCAAAGACAAAAAGATTGGCACAGGATACGGCAAGGTTTAGGGGTGTTATACATAGGATTGCTATGAGTTGCAGGTGACTCAGCGGCACATGAAAACAAGCCACTAGAGCTCACCAGTGTTATAGTTGTTGCTGTAAAGTGTTGTTGAATATGACTCACAGTAACCCTATGAACAATAGATCTGAACTCCATTTTATCTTCTGCCATTCTATGCTTGACACATTTGAGTCCTTCGCTGTTGAAGGTCTTCCTCTCCTTTTCTTCTCCTTCTCTGATCCTCCATCTTTCCAAGCATGCTATTCCTTTCCAAAGAATAGCTTCTCCTTAACAACATGTCCAAAATATGTGAGATGAAGGTTCACCATTTTTGCCTCCAAGGAACATTCTGGTTGCGCTTTCTCCAAGACATACCTATTTTTTCCTTTGACAGTCCATGGGATATTCAGCACTCTTCTCCACACCATGACTCAAAGGCATCAATTCTTCTGTCATCTTTATCATTGTCTAGCTCTCGGATGTACAGAAGGTAACGGAAAATATGGGTTTGAATAGATGCACTTTAGTCTATAAATTGACATCATTGCTCTCCAGGACTTTGGAGAGAGATCCTTGACAGCAGATTTTCCCAATCTGATTGCTGGTACCAAGAGTGTTGATTGTGGATCCAAATAAGATTGAATTATTGACAATTTCAGTCTTCCTCCATCTATCATGACGTTGCCTGTTGGCTCAGTTGTTGTTATTATGTGTCATTGAGTCACCTGTGACTCACAGTGACCCTATGTACAACAGCCCTAAACCCTGCCGTATCCTGTGCCAATCTCACTGTCTCTGACACACCCACCCCCATTACCCCAGTCACCGAATCAATTCACCTCATAGAGGGTCTTCCTCTACTGCGTTGTCCTTCCATCCTCCCAAGCATGACGTCCCTCTCCAAGGACTGGTTCCTTCTTGCAACATGTCCAAAGTATGTCAGATGAAGCTTCGGAATCCTTGTCTCCAAGAAGCAGCTTGGCTTCACCCTCTCCAGGACAAACCTGTTCGTTTTCTTAGCAGGCCATGATATATTCAACACTCTTCTCTGGCACAACAGTTATGTGAGTCACAGGTGACTCAATGACACATAACAGTCTTTCCATCATCCTTAGTCATTGTCCAGCTCTCTGATGCATAGCAAGTGATTGCAAAGACCATGGCCTGTATCAGATGCACCTTAGTCTCCAGAGAGACACCATCTCTCTTCAGTACTTTAGAGAGGTCTCTACCCACAGACTTTCCCATCGCAATACGTCTTTTAATTTCCTGGCTGCTGGTGCCAAAGAGTGTTGACTGTGGAGCCAAGCAAACTAAAGCTGTGAACAATCTCAATCTCTTCACCATCCATCATGATGCTGCCAATTGGCCCAATAGTGAGAATTTTTGCTTTCTTGATATTGAGCCTCAATCCATACTGAAGCCTACTGACTTTCCAGGAAGTCCCTGACCTTCCACAGCAAGCGCTTCAAGTCCTCCTCACAGATTGTTGATGAGTCTTCCTCCAATCCTGATGCCACATTTCTCCTCATACAGCCCAGCCTCCCAGATAATATGTTCTGCATAAAGACCGAAAAGGTACAGTACGAAAAGATACATCCCTGGTGTACACCCTTCCCAATTTTGAACAATGCAGTGTTTACTTGCTCTGTTCTGATGACTTACTCCTGGTCCAAGTATAGGTTTCACATTAGCATGACCAAGTGTTCTGGGATTCCCATTCTTCTCAGAGTTAGCCACAGCTCCATAATCAATGAAACTGAGAGACATTCTTCTGGTACTCCCTACTTTCAGCCAAGATCAATCTAACATTAGCTACAATATCCCTAGTACCTAATAGCCCATCTAAGTGCAGCCTGTACTTCTGGTAGTTTTCTGTCGATGTGCTCGTCCAGTCATTTTTTATAATCTTCAGCAGAATCTTGCTTGCATGTGATATTAATGATATGGTTCATTAATTTTCACACTCTGTGGGATCACCTTTCTTTGGAATGGGAACAAATATAGATCTCTTTCAGTCAGTTGGCCAAGTGATTGTTCTCCAGATTTCTTGGCACAGATTGGTGAGCACATCTAGACAGCATCTATTAGTTGAAATATGTCAATTGATATACCATCATTTCCTGGAGTTGGCCTAGTTGTGAGGATTTTTGTTTTCTTGATATTGGGATGTAATTTGTCCAGATCCTCTGCAGCAAGTGCTTCAGGTCCTCTTCACTTTCAGTGTGTAAGGTTGTGTCATCTGTATAACCATAGGTTGTTGATGAGCTTTCCTCCAATCCTAACGCCACACTCTTTTACATAAAATCCAGCTTCTCTAATGATTTGCTCGGCATACAGATTGACTAGGTATGGAGAGAGGATACAGCCTTGACACACCTTTCCTGATTTTTAAACTAGTGTTCTCTTGCTGTGTTCAGATAAAACTTCTAGGTATAGATCTCCTATAAGCATAATTATGTGGGAGGGGTTTTTTTGTTTTGTTTGTTTTTAAATTTTTAATTTTATTATTTTTTTTGTGTGTATACTGTTAAATCGGATCTGACTGGTACAGGAGGAGATTGCCCCTCCTTCTCCAGCAGAGCATCTGGTGGATTCGAATCACGTTCCTCTGGGATTGCAGTGCAGCTTCTTGTCACTAGGCCACCAGAGCTCCCTTAATTATGTGGGCTGGTTTTTTTTCCAAGTCAAACTGTATCCAGCTTTATTAAAGATACTTTTCATAAACAATCATGGTATTTCAGGCAGGAAATGGGCAGACAATAGTTAACAGTATACAACTTTCAAAACTCCCTTCTTCAATGGTCTACCAAAATCAGAGAATCACTATAAAAACCAATGAAATCTTCATTTGATGCTCTGAACAGGGAAAGTTTAGAGGGAGGGTTGACATTTCACATTTGGCATGTTGTTTATGACTTTTCACAAGCTGACCCTGACTTTCAGAAAAATGAAACAAAAATGGCAGAATTACCAATCTTAAGATCCACAATCTTTAAAAGGAAAAAAAATTAAAAAAAAAAAACCACACCAGTGCACTTTGGAGGAATACTACTCAGATGTCATTGAAAAAGTCCAGATTGCCTGACAAAATGGTAATCAATTTCTTGGGGGGATCAGGTCCAAAAGGTCCCTGGATTTATGGGAGTCAAGTCTATGCTGAAGGCAGAGGGAGAAGAGGACATAAAAACAGATTTTTGTTTTTCCACACCACAAGGCATTTGTGCCAAGTTTGCTAATGTGGTTAAGACCAGAGAACCCTTCCTCCTGACCAAGAGGAAGTCTCTCAAAAGCTAGAAGGTAAAGGTGTTTTCATTCACATCAATTCAGCTTCAGAAACATACTATTAGTGATATTTGCCCTCCCCCAAAAAACAATGAAGTGTTCTGTGTGCTAACAACATGTTGTTTTAGTTGTTGTTGTTATGTGCCATCGAGTCGCTTGAGACTCATAGCGACCCTATGTACAAGAGCTCTATACGCTCTTCTATCCTGTGCCAACCTAGCCATCTCAAACGCAGTTATTCCCACCTCTCTAGTCACAGAATCGATCCATCTCATCAAAGGACTTCCTCTCCTTCGCCGCCCCTCCACTCTGCCAAACATGATGTCCCTCTC
>NW_006400016.1:1028844-1031462 GCF_000299155.1 Elephantulus edwardii
ACCATGGACTGCTAGGAAAACAAACAGATTCGTCCTGGAAAGGGTTAAACCAGGTGGTTCCTTGGAGGCAAGGATTCTGAGGCTCTGTCTAACATACTTTGGACATGTTGTGAGGAGAGACTGGTCCTTGGAGAAGAACATCATGTTTGGGGGTATGGAGGTGAAGGCCCTCTATGAGGTGGATTGATTCAGTGACGGGGATAATCGGGATGGGACTGTCAGAGACAGTGCGATTGGCAAAGGACAGAGCAGAATCGCTATGAGTTGCAAGCGACTCGACGGCACATAACAACAACTACAACAAGAAGAAGCCTTGCTCTTGTTGTTGTTATGTGCCGTCAAGTCACCTGCAACTTATAGCAAACCTATGTACCAGAGCTCTGAAACATGCCCCATCCTGAACAGTCTTACTGACTCTGACACACTTATTCCCATTGCCCCAGTTACTGTATCAATCCATCTCATCTGGGGTCTTCCTCTCCTGTGTTGTCCCTTCAAACATGATGTTCTTCTCTAAGGACTGGACCCTCCTGGCCCATGCCCAAAGTATGTGAGACAGAGCTTCAAAAGCATAGCCTCCAAGGAGAAACTTGGTTTCACCCTCTCTAGGACAGACCTATTTGTTTTCTTTGGCTGACAATGATATGTTCAAGACTCTTCTCCAGCACCACAACTCGAAGGCATCAATTCTTCTTCTGTCATCCTCAGTCATTGTCCAGCTCTCTGATGCATACATAGCAAAGACCATGGTCTGGATCAGGTGCACCTTTGTCTCTAGACTGACATTGTTGCTTCTCAGGACTCTGGAGAGGTCCCTGACAGAAGATTTTCCCAGTGCAATTAATCTTTTGATTTCCTGACTGCTGATGCCGAGAGTGTTGATTGTGGAGCCAAGCCAGCTGTAACTGTGAACAACCTCAATCTCTTTTCCATTCATCATAGTGTGCCAATTGGCCTAGTGGTGAGAATCGTTGTCTTCTTGATGTTGAGCTTCAATCCATATGGAAGATTACAGTTCTCGACCTTCTGCAGCAAGGACTTCAGGTCCTCCTCAGTTTCAGCAAGCTAGGCTGGGTCATCTGCATAACACAGGTTATTGATGTGTCTTCCTCCAATTCTCAGAATCCTTGTAAAGACCAGCCTCCTGAATGAACTCTTCTGTATATAGATTGAAAATATATGGAGACAGGATACAGCCCTGATGCACTCCTTTCCTGATTTTGAACCAAGCAGTGTTTCCTTGCTCTATTCTGAGGACTGCGTCCTGGTCTGAGTATAGGTCTCACATAAGCATAATCAAGTGTTCAGGGATTCCCATTTGTCTCAAGGCTAGCCACAATTTGTTGTGGTCCACACAGTCAATTGGTTTTGCATAGTCAATGAAACACAGCTAGACATTCCTCTGATACTCTTTGCTTTCAGCCAAGATCCATCTGACATTGGAGATAATGTGTCTAGTTCCATGACCTCTTCTAAAGCCCACTTGTATTTCTGATAGTTCTCTGTTAATGTACTGTTCCAGTCTTTTTTGGATAATCTTCAGCAGGACATTAGTAATTTGTTCAATAATTTCCAGACTTTGTCAGATCACTCTTTTTTTTCTAATGGGAATAAATATGGACTCTCCCAGTCAGTTGCCCAGGTAGCTGTCCTCCATATTTCTTGGCACAACCTCCTGAGCACATCCAGGGCTGCAACTGTTTGTTGAAATACGTCAATCGTTATTCCATCAATTCCTGGGACCTTGCTTTTTGCCAAGTCCTTCAGAGCAGCCTCTGTCATTTCCTCCCTCATCACTATTGCTTCTTGATCATATGTTGTTTCTTGAAATTCTTCTGTGTCAACCAATTATTTTGGTATAGTGACTGAATACTCCATTCATCTTCTTTTTCGCCCCTTTAAAAAATATTAATTTTAATGAAAGTTTACAAAGACTTTGGATTTCATTGTCGCACTTTTCTCCCTGCCCAACCTCCTCACCAGTTCGCTCGTCTCTTTGAAAAGTAAAGGAAAAATTCTTTCATTGTTATACAATCCCTCCCTCCAAGTCCACTCCACTGTGCAGTCTTTGTTTTGAAAAGTAAAAGAAAAATTCTTTCATTGTTTTCTTCTTTTAGTGCTTTCTAGATCATTCAATATTCTGCCCGTAACATCCTTAAGTATTTCAGCTTGTGACTTGAATTTATGCTTTGGTTCCTTTGGGTTAAGAAATGCTGAAGGTGGACACCAATGTTCAGAGCAGCATTATTCACCATTGCAATAACATGGAAAGAGCCCAAATGTCCAAACACAATCTAACGGATTCATGCAATGGAATAGTACGCAGCATGCAGAAGCAATGATTTTGTAAATCCCTGCCTAACTTGTAGGGTGTGTCTGGAGAGTATTATGCTAAATCAACTAACTCAGTCCCCTAAAGACAAATACTGTATAAGATCATTCTTATAGAATGTGTATAAGTATCCAAAGAGGGCGAGGGGAGAAGAACAGAGAGGTGAGGATGGGGGTGGGGGTTTAACCATAGGGTTGTACAATTTGATGGATGGAGGGAAGGATGGGTAAAGGAAATGGGAAAGATCCAGTGTAAAAAAATGTAGACGAACTTTGTATGTAAACTA
>NW_006400016.1:1032071-1034665 GCF_000299155.1 Elephantulus edwardii
AGGAAACCCTATGAACCTGGAGAAAGGATGAAAGGAAACCCTGTGAACCTGGAGAAAGGATGAAAGGAAACCCTATGAACCTGGAGAAAGGATAAAAAAGAAACCCTATGAACCTGGAGAAAGGATGAAAGTCACACAACTGTTGAAGATTTTCAACTCAATGGCACTTAAAACAACAACATCCTAACATCAGTGTTGTTAGTGGAGGGGAAATATACCCATACACCTACAGAGATGGCAGTTAGTAGAACTATTATTCACATTTATGCAGCAATCACTACTGGAAAAGATGAAGAAACTCATAATTTTTCTAACTTTCTGCAGTCTGAAATTGCTTAAACATGCCATTGAAATGTGTTGATTATTGATAATTACTATTGAATAGAATGTGAAAGTTGGAAACAGAATGATTGGTAGTTGGAAAATATGATCATCAAGATAGAAACAGCACTGATTACATAATTGAACTTTGCAAGACCAGGGGCTTATTCATTGGAAATACTTTTTCAGCAACATAGAGACATTATTGGCAATGTCAGATGAAACTTGGCTGAAAGCAAAGTGCACCAGAGAAATGTTATCTGTGCTTCATTGACTATGCAGAAGCATTTGATGTGTAGATCACACAAAAAAATTGTGGTTAACCTTGAGAAAAATGGGACTCCCAGAACATTTGATTGTGCTCATGCGAAACTTATACTTGGGCTAGGAGGCAGTCATCAGAGCAGAGCAAGGTGACACTGCATTGCTCAAAATTAGGAAAGGAGTGTGTCAGGGATGCTTCCTGTCTTCATATCTTTTCAGTCTGTATGTAAAACAGATCAATCAGGAGGCTGGACTTATGAGGAGGAATTTGGCATCAGAATTGGAGGAAGACTCCTCAACAAACTGTGTTACGCAGATGATACAGCCTTGTTTGCTGAAACTAAGGAAGACCTGAAACATTTGCTGCAGAAGGTCAAGCCCTGTAGTCTTCTAGGTGCAGAAGCTAAACATCAAGAAGATAAAGACTCTCACCACTGGACCAGTTGGAACACTTAGGGCACATGGACAGGAGTAACTGATCCTTGGAGATGGACATCATGCTTGGAGGGACAGCACAGGAGAGGAAGACCTGGATGAGATGGATTGACATGGGCAATGAGGTTAGGTGTGTTGGAGTTGGTGAGACTGGCACAGGATAGGCAGGGTTCAGAGGGTTACTATGAGTTGCAGGTAACTCAATGGCATATAACAACAACAAATGGTTGTTATATACACAGACCCAGCTGAATGAATATACATAAGACTCAAATCAAGCACATTTGTGGAAGAAAATTATAAAGAAGCTCAATATCATCAGAACAAGGGTCAAGACCATTGGTTGCTAAGAGACAAGTTCAAGTTGAGGATGAATAAAAATAATTGAGCACACCCTATCAGAGTTTAGAGAGTCTTTCAATAATAGATTTGATACATTAAACACTAATGCCTGAAGAACTTATAAGCTGTGAGAGGACATCACATGTAATAAACCAGGAAAAGACCAAAACAGATGTCTGTTGTAGGCTAAGAGAAAAGACAGAGATGGGAACACACAGGAAAGGAGGAAAGGTCAGAAAGCGTGAAAGCTGGGGGCAAACAGCTGAAGGAACTGAAGCCCCTATGCTAACGGCTTTCTGTGGTTTTATTGAGAATCAGGAAGTAAAATCACCAGGAAGTAAACAACAAGAAAGGATCATGGGGAAGTAAATCACAGAGAAATCTTTTGCAAATGAGGCCAACTTCTTCTCTATTGTTAACCTTATACTTATCTCAGGAGGGAGGGGTTAGTAAATACAAACTAAGAATTATGAAAACACCCAAGGTCTGCCTTGGTGCTACAAGGCGAATTCTAGTTTGTATCTATGCCTCCCTCATTTCCTGATAATTTGGTTAAATACTAATATTAAATTTGATATTTGGATTCCCACAGATGTCAGAAGAGATCTTGAAACTTGCTCTTAAATGTAGCTTAACCAAAGCAAAAGGAAGACATGATGATGTAAATAAAGTAGCTGAAAGAAAAATTTCAAAAAGCAGCTTAGGTAGACAAGTATTACAACAGAAGACGCAAAACAATGTTATTTTTCCATCTCCACAAACCCAAACTCAGTAGCCCAAAAGGAATAATCGTTTCTCTTTCACCCCTAGGAACTACTAATAAACTTTGTTCTCTACATATTTACTTGTTCTTGCCTTTTAAATGATAAGTGGGGCCATACAATATGTATGCTTTTGTGCTTTTCACTTCATTCCATCAATATGTCTTTCAATTCCATCCATACCATAGCAGGTATTGAGATTTCATTTCTCTTCTGGTTGAATATCTTGTTGTTGTTGTGTGCCATCGAGTCGCTTGCGACTCATAGCGACCCTATGTACAACAGCCCTATACTCTGCTTTGTCCTGTGCCAGTCGCACTGTCTCTGACACTCCCATCCCGATTATCCCAGTCACTGAATCAATCTACCTCATAGAGGACCTTCCCCTCCTGCGCTGTCCCTCCACCCTCCCAAGCATGATGTCCTTCTCCAAGGACCGGTCTCTCCTTACAACATGTCCAAAGTATGTTA
>NW_006400016.1:1035945-1040736 GCF_000299155.1 Elephantulus edwardii
ACCACAGCTTCTCTACCCATTCGTTTGTTGATGGGCATTTAGGTTGTTTCCAACTCCTTGCTATTGTAAACAAAGCCGCGATAAACATGGGTATACATATAAATTCTCTTTCCTGTCTGCACGTCCTTCCACATTAACACTGAGTTTGCCGTGTGACCTGTTTCGGCCAATGGGATAATAAAAAGTGTAGCAAAACCAAACAAAAAATAAACAAAAAATAACAACCCCTCAAACTTAAAAAGTGCAGGGGCACTTTTTCTTTTTAACTGGGAAATGTTTCCAATTTTTATTCTTAAAATTATGCAACAAAATTGCAAAGGCAGATTTACGGAGCCACTTCTAACTACGAGAGGGATATTTTGGAAAGTTCACAAGAACACATACTCAGCTAGAAATCTAGTTAAACAGTGGTTGCGTTCATTCCTGCATCTTCTCAAGAAGTTCTCCCTTATATCTGTCTTTCTCTTTCAAACTTGCCGAGATTTACATTCAAGCATTATTTTTCCATCTTTGTCCTGTCAGCCTGGTAATGCCCACTGTGCTTGCTGAGTGCCTGCACGCACAGTTGTGCCGTTACCCTCCTCACACTGCACTCTTTCCATGCGGATGACATACTTCTTTCTGTACACCTGGGCCACCTTGCCATTTTGCTGACCTTGTAGTGTCCTTGCAACACCTGGACCTCGTCGTCCTTGCGGATGGGCGTGGAGCGCAGGTTGTACTTCAGATGCATCTCTTTGGACACGTGTGTGTGTGTGTGTGTGTGTGTGTGTGTGTGTGTGTGTGTGTTGATCTTCCTGCGCACAGGCGAGGGGGCATTGCAGTGGCATTTGCGGTTCTTGCTGTTGACTGAGGTCATGAAAGAGTCGAACTTCATGGTGACTGTCAGGTGTCCGGAAGTGTCAGACTCCCCAACGCTCCTGGGGCACTTTCAAGATGTGTATTCTCCGACTGCTTTGGGACACCTTTGAACACTGCCAGGGGAAAGTTCCGATCTGCTGTTCCTAGGTTTGCTATGAATTGTGGTTGACTCAAAGGCATGCATCAACAACAATGACAGTATGCTGTTGGTAAAGTAGTTGTTATGTGCCAGCTAATCTAGAACCACTTCATAGCTGACCCACCGGCATGTTTCTAAAGGTTTTGAATCACACGAGAGGAGATTGCTCATCTTTGTCCTAAGGAAAGGCTGGTTGTGTTGTGGTTCCTCTGCCCCTTTTCTTGTTGTGTACTATCAAACCAGATCCAACTGGCACCAGAGGAGATTGCCCCTCCTTCTCCAGCAGAGCATCTGGTGGATTTGAACCGTGCACTTCAGGATTGCAGTGCAGCTTCTTTGCCATTAGGCCACCAGCGTTCTCCAGGCTGGTAGATTTTAACCACTTGCCTTTGGTTTCATTTCACAACTCCTTACACACTAAGCCATTAGAGTTCCCCTTGGTAAAGTGTCATTGAATAGGACTCAGAGCAATCTTATTAACAACATCCGAACCCTGTCCTACCCTGTGTCATCCTTATCATCTCTGACCCACTGCTGCAGTCACTGTGTCAATTCATCTATCTGGTTGAGGGTTTTCCTCTCTTTCATTAGTCCTCTACCTTCCTAAGAATGATGTCCCTCTCCAAGGAATTGCTTCTCCCAACAACATATACAAAAAACATAAGATGAAATCTTGTTATCTTTGCCTCCAAGGAGCATCTGGCTGCACTTTCTCCAACACATATATGTTTATTCTTTTTGCAGTCCAATTGATGCAGTCAAAGGCATCAATTATTTTTCCATCATCCTTATCCATTGTCCAACTTTTGCATAACAAGTGATGGGGAGGGGGTTCTATAGCAATGAAATAATTTTTCTTTTCCTTTTCAAAGAGAAGTGTGAACTGGGGGAGGAGTGGGCAGGGAGAAAAAGGCAACAATGAATGTATGGAAATCCAAAATCTCTGTAAACATTCATTAAAATTAATTTTAAAAAAAATTAAAAAGAAAAACAAAAGGAAATGATTGAAAAGATCATTCCCCGAATCAGGTACACCTTAGTCTTCAAACTGATATCATTGCTCCTCAATAATTTAGAGATGTTCCTTACTGCAGACTTTCACAGATGCAATACATCTCCTTATCTCCTGACTGCTGGTATGAAGTGTGTTGACTGTAGATCCAAGTAAGATGTCGTTGACAGTTTTCATCTTTTCTCCACTTATTATGTTGTTACCTATCAGTCCAGCAGTGAGAATTTTTGTTTTCTTGATAATGAGATACAATTCATGTTTTAATCTTTAATCTGAAGCAAGGTTGTATCATTTGCATAACATAGGTTGGTGAGTCTTTCTCTGATCCTGATGCCACATTGTTCTTCATAGAGTACAGTTTCTTGAATAATTTGCTCAGCATATAGATTAAATAGGTTTGAAGAGAGGTGAAAAGAGTTGATTAAAAGAAGAGTTCAACTCTGACCCACACTTTTCTTAATTTAAAACCATGTAGTGTTCCCTTCCTCTGTTCATGAAATAGCCTCTTGGTCTAGGTATAGGTTTGGGTTTGTTGTTGTTGTTGTTTTTAATTTATTATTAATTTCAGTGAAAATTTACAGAGACTTCGGATTTCCATTCATTCATTGTTGCACTTTTCTCCCCTCCCAACCCTTCCCCCTAGTATACTACCCTCTTGGAAAAGTAAAAGAAAAATTCTTTCATTGTTTTACAATCCCTCCCCAGGTCCACTCCACTATGCAGCCTTTGCTCTGGACTCCTGTCATGACAAAAATACCTAATCACATATCACTTTTAAACAGTTTTCTCCCTCATCTGACTGAGTGCAGTATACATTATTTAATCCATCTTTCTCAGTCTCTCCCCAACCCTGAGGTCAGTACTGTTTTACAACAGTGGCACCATGCAGTATTTGTCCTTTTGTGATTGAGATACTTCACTCAGCATAATGTCCTCCAGGGTCACCCATTTTGAATAATATTGCATGAGTTCCTTGTTTTTCAATGCAGCATAGTATTCCATTGTGTGAATATACTACAGATTCTCTATCCATTAGCTTGTTGATGGGAGGTTTGGGTTTTTTTAAATAAAATTTTTCCTTTATACTGGTTTACTTACATTTACTTTTCACATAAGATTTTTCCCATTTCCCTCCTCTCCTTCCACCCATCAAATTTTACGATCCTATGATTAATCACCCCCCCTGCTCCACCCAACCCCCACCCATCCTACCCCTCTGCTCTACCCCTCCCCCCTCTTGGATCCTCATACATGTTCTACATTAATGGTCTTCTACAATATTTGTCCTTATGGGACTGATTTAGTTCATTTAGCTTAATGCTTTTCAGTCCCTCTCAAGTTAAGTAGTAATTTACAAAATCATTGCTCCTGCGTGCTGTGTAGTATTCCATCATGTCAATGTACCATACATAATTTCTCAATCCATTTGATTATGGTTGGATATTTGGGCTGTTTCCATGTTCTTGCAATGGTGAATAATGCTTCTATGAACTCTTTGTGCTTCACTTCCCATTTAGGTATAAATTTTTCAAATCAAATATGACTGTTACAGGAGGAGATTGTCCCTCCTATACCAGAATCCACCAGAATCTGGTGGATTCGAACCACACACCTCTGGGATTGCAGTTCAGCTTCTTGCCATTAGGACACCAGAGCTCCCCCCACATTTAGGTATAGATTTTACATGAGCACAATGTTAGCCATAATTTGTTATGATCCACACAGTCAAACCCCTTTTCATAGTCAATAAAGCATAAATAGACATTCTTTTGGTATTTTTAGCTTTCAGTCACGGTTTCTTCAAGTTCAGTTTTTTTTTAAGTTTTGTGGCAGTTCTCTTTGTATGTATTGTTCTAGCCATTTTTAAAGGATCTTCAGCAGTTTTTGTTTGCACATGATATCAATGATATTGTTCAGTAATTTCTATGTTCTTTTGTGTAGTTCACGGGTGTTCTGTTATCATGGGTCGCAGAAGGCTGAGACTCACAAGAGCTGATATAAGGTGAAGGGCCAAGGGCTTTCTTAGGCAAAATGGCAAAAAAACCCAGATTCTCTGTCCTCCTTTTTATTACAGAAGTGGGCATAGCAGACTTAAAGAAAGTCACATCCATATTTTTCAGGGTAAAGAAAGATAGGAAACTGAAGTAAATTGTCTTTTTGCTACTCAAGGATCTGTGCTCTATCTCTTTATTTTATCTCAAGAAAGCAAATGGAAAGTGCAACAATGAATGAATGGAAATCCAAAGTCTCTGTAAATTTTCATTGAAATGAAGAATTAAAAAAAATAGCAAATTGTAAGTAAGAAAGAAGCAGAGGAAGTGCAGAAACCCTTTACACACACACACACACACACACACACACACACACACACACACCCCTACCCACATTCCAGGAGACCTTGCTAAGAACTCCTCTGGTGTCCTTAACCCTTTAGGGGTCAGAGACTCAGAAGATTGCTGACAGGGAGCTCTGGTGGCCTAGTGGCAAGATGCTGCACTGCAATCCCAGAGGTGGTGGTGGTTGTTGTTATGTGCCATCAAGTCGCTTGCGACTCATAGCGATCCTATGTACAAGAGCCCTAAGCTCTGCTCTGTCCTGTGCCAATTGCACTGTCTCCGACACTCCCATCCCAATTATCTCAGTCACTGAATCAATCCACCTCATAGAGGGCCTTCCCCTCCTGCGCCGTCCCTCCACCCTTCCAAGCATGATGTCCTTCTCCAAGGACCGGTCTCTTCTCACAACATGTCCAAAGTATGTTAGACAGAGCCTCAGAATC
>NW_006400016.1:1042331-1043852 GCF_000299155.1 Elephantulus edwardii
CATTTTGGTCTTTGCTTCCTCTTCTGTCTTTGCAATGACCGTTTGCACTCTTCCTGGATGATACCCTTGATATCTTCCCACAACTCATCTGGTCTTCGCTCATTAGAGTTCAAGGCCTCAAACCTGTTCCTGAGATGGTTCTGAAATTCAGGTGGGATAGACTCAAAGTCATATTTTTGTCATATGCAAAATCATGTGCAATTTCAAGCTGAAATTGAGGAAAATTAAAAATTAAACCAATCCCAGAGGTACGCGGTTCAAATCCACCAGATGCTCTGCTAGAGAAGGAGGGAGCAATCTCCTCCTGTACCAGTCAGATCTGATTTGACGGTACATGTAAAAATAATAAAATAAAAATTAAAAAAAAGAAGATTGCTGACAAGGAATAGCTCTTAGAATTGGATCTAGATTGTTTTCAACCCAGACCCCCTGAAGGTCCCTCATTTTCAAGGGTCTCAGATGACCTCTTTTTGTCACTAAAACCTTCAGGGATTTTTCACTGTTGGATTCCCTTTCTTAGGAATCAGAACAAATATGAATCTCTTCCAGTCAGTCAACCAGGCAGATATCCTCCAAATTTACTGGCACAGACTCATGAGTCCGTCGAAGCTGCATTTGTCATTTGAAACATGTCAGTTGGTATCCCATTGATTCCTGAGGTCTTATTTTTCTGTCAAGGCCTTCAGTGCAGTTTGAATATTTTCCTTCATCACCATTGGCTCCTGATCGTATGGCACTTCTTGAAATATTTCAGTTTCAACCAATTCTTTTTGGTTTGGTGATCATGTGCTGTTGCAGATGGAGGGTAAAGTATTTTTATAATTATTAATAATGAGACCGACAACCAAGAATGAGATAGAACAGAGGGAGTAAAGAACAAGGGCCCAGCAGTTCCGTGACTGAAGTGTCCAAGCCATGCCTCTCTGTGTATTTATTGAGAATCACAGGGAAAGTAAACAAATGAAAATCACAAGGGTGTATTAAACAAAAACAAGGGATCATGGGAAAGTCTTTTGCAGATAAGGCGATGTTCTTCTCTATTGTTTACCTTATGCTAATCTCAGGAGGTTTTTTTGCTCCGCCTTGGTACCTGGAGGCGTGTCAGAAGCTATTGCCAGGGTCGCTTCTGTGTTGCCTGGCCTCGGCTTTTACCCGCGCGGCTTCTGGCTCCCGGTTCTGCCGGCAGCGTGTCCCTCCGTCTCCCCTTTGCTCCTCCCAACCAGTTAGAAAAGACCAAAATGGATGTCAGAAGAAACTGAAGATTGCACTGGAACGTAGAGAAGCCAAAGCACAAAGAAGAATCCAAGACACTAAAGAGATGAACAGAAGATTCCAAAAGGCAGCACGGAATGACAAAGCAAAATATTACAATGAAATGTGGGAGGAGCTAGAGTCGGAAAATCAAAAGGGCCGAACTCCTTCAGCATTTCTTAAGCTCAAGGAACTGAAGAACAAATTCAAACCTCGAGTTGCTACAATCAAGGTTGCTTTAGGCAGAATGTTAAATGATCCAGGAGGTAT
>NW_006400016.1:1045457-1053849 GCF_000299155.1 Elephantulus edwardii
TTGGCACAGGATAGAGCAGGGTTTAGGGCTTTTGTACTTAGGGTCGCTATGAGTTGCAAAGGACTCGACAGCACATAACAACAACAACAACAACAATAATCTCCGGAGGGAGGGATTCAGTAAATACAAACTAAGAACTATGTTGACTCTTAAGGAATGCCTTAGTGCCTCAGGGTGAACTCCAGCTTGTATTATGCCTCCTTCATATCCTGATATAGCATTTGGTTTATTATTAGTATTAAATTTGATATTCGGCTTCCCACACTGTGAATTCCCTCCATCTTCTTCTGATGCCTCCGATATCATTCACGATTTTGTCCGTGACATCTCTCAGTATTGTAACTCAAGGCTTGAATTTGTTTTCAGTTCTTTCGGTTTGAGAAGTATCGAGCGAGTTTCCCTTTTTAGTCTCCAAATCCAGCATTCTGCACACTCCATTATAATACTTTCCTTTGTCTTCTCAAGCCTCCCAATAAGAGCTTGAGAAAGAATCCATCCTCAGTGAGTTGGATTGATTCCATGAAGACAACAATGAGTTATAGCTATGATTGTGAGGCTGGGACAAGACCGGGAGCATTATGTTGTTTTTTTGTTGGTTCCCCCCTCCATTTATTCATCATTTATGCATCATTGTATTTTAGTATTTTTTTTGCTTTCTAAAAAAATTATTTTATTTTTTAGTCATTTACTTACAAAGTTCCTATACATTGTTTTTCCAGCACTATGTTCTTTTGTACATGAGGTTTTGCTAAATCTGAAATGTGTGGCACCTATAACATGACAACAGCCTACTGTAGAGATATGACCCAGTCAGAGCCGTCACCCCACCACCACATCTGCCATATATGTGACACTTCACCAGAAGCCCCTTGTCTCCCTACTAGATGACTGCAGACTGCAATCCCGGGGGAGGAGCACAGGGTAACAGGACTACCAAGCTGAGCTCGACCCAGACAGTCTTATAGAATCTTAAGTCTTACAGAAGCTTAACAAAACATTCTTTTTAGCCACTGTGTATTGAGGTACTTAAACCAAACTCGGGGAGCTCTAGTGGCCTAGTGGCAAAAAGCTGCACTCCAATCGTGAGAGCATGCGGTTCAAATCTACCAGCTGCTCTGTGGGAGAAGGATGGACAATCTCCTCCCATTAAACTAACTGCCTCTGAAAACCCACTGGAGGGTCAGCTATGGGTTGGTTCTGACTCGATGGCACACAACAACAACAACCCAAACTCACTGATACCCTGAGCCAGAGTATGCTTGTCTTTATTCTGAGGGTGGATCTTGAAAGTTGAAAGATTGCTTCCATTTCCAGTCTTGCTTTGGGAATTTTCAGGATGAAATTTTTTATGAAAGGAACTTCAATCAATAAAAGGCATCTTCTTTTAATCATTTTTCCAGGAACATTGGAAGTGGCTTTCCCAAACACCATTTTCTTCCACCTATATTTTCTGGTTTGCATTTTCTACTTGCAGGGCATCTGAGAAGACAGTCAATTCAGTGAGAAATAGTACAGACCTCTTCTGAGGGTGAAAGATGGACAATCCTCCTACCCCGTACAGCCTCTGAAAATGCACTGGAGGGTCATTTATGGGCCTCTTCTGACTCATTCCAATGGCAATGAGGGTTTTTGGTATTTGTTTTTGTTGGTGTTTTTTTTCTTTTTTTCTCCCCACCTTTCTCCCGTTCTTCTCCCCCAGCCCTCTCCATAATGCATCATTTTTTTTCAGATTGTATATATTCTTCCCCTCATCTGTTCCAATGTAGTGTTCATTATCTAGCCACTCTTTTCCCATTCTCTACCCTACCCCACCCCCATCCTATTTTATAACAGCAGCATTATGGAGTATTTGTCCTTTTGTGACTGAAATATTTCACTCAACATATTATCCTTCAGACCCATCCATATTGTATAATGTGTTTTATTAGTTCATTGTTTTTCAGTGATGCACCATATTCCATTGTGTGTACCACAGTTTTTCTATTTGTTTGTTGATAGGCACTTGGGTTGCTTCCATCTCTTTGCTATTGTGAATAACAAAACAATAAACATGGGTATGTACTTTGAGTCCTTGCTCTGGTTTCTTTAGGGTATATTCCCAGTAGGGGAATTGCTGGGTCAAATGGTATTTCTATTTCCAACTTTTTGAGAAAGCACCAGACCGCCTTCCACAGTGGCTGTACTATTTTACATTCCCAACCACCAGTGAATAAGAGTTCCAGTCTTTCCACAACCTTGCCAGCATTTGTTGTTTGCTGTCTTGTTGGGTGGGTTTTTTAAAAATTATTTTTATTTTCTATTGGTTTTCATATAAAGTTTGTATACATTGTTTCACACTCTCCCTCATTCACATTGTGTTTCACATAATCATTCTCATTTGTTGCGCTTTATAAATTTAGTCACCATTGAGTCATGTCCAAACTACCCTGTCTTGCTAGATCCCTATTTCCTTCCCCCCCTTCCCTCCACCCACCAAATTGTGCGACCCTGCGATTTCCCCCCTGCCCATCCTCACCCCTCTGCTCTTACCTTTTTATTGGGTTTTTGAGGCTAGGCTGAATGAGTCCCTAGATGTGCTCAAGACATTGGATTTCACTAACTCCAAAGCAGTAACGTGCAGAAGCCTCCTGATCACAGGAGGAACAAGAACAAAGCTGTGGAAGAAGGGAAAGGCCTTCTAGCGCCCTCTATGGACAAGATTTAACCTCGTGATAGTCGGTAAATGTTGAAACCCAAGCAATAAATTGATAACTGGCACAAGGTGGTTGATAAAAACTTGGTAATATTAATAAAAGCGACAATGATGGTAATGGATAACACTGAATTTTAAATGCTGTTGCCTAATTTATCACTGAATCATTGGGAGGAAATTGGCAGGAAGAGAGGACAGTGACCCTTTCTGTTCCCATGGCCTGTTTCAATTTTCCGTCCGCTCAGGCCCTGTGCCGGTTCTGGGTCATCAATTTCTTGCTCCCAGGATTCCACTCCTTGGGACAGAACTGTTTTCAGTCATGTTCCAAGGGCAGGTATGTGCCTCAGGAATGATCATTGTCGCTGGCACATGATGACAGGACAGTACTACATCTAACCATGATGACAGGAAGCAAGCCAGAGGGGGCATCATGGTCATTAACAGATGTCCACATGTCCTTTCAGTATACAGATGTTCAATCTCCTCTGCCTCCTTTCCAGGCCTAACTTTCTTTTTGTCTGTTTGTTGACTTTCATGTTATTTCTTTCCTTAGCATTTAATAGCCTCTGGCATATCGAATTTTGTTTGACTTTCTCTATCTTCCTCTCCAAAGGGAGATTTTAGGGGAGATGTTTGGATTTGTTTTGTGTCCTGCCAGACTCTCAGAACATGAAACAATGTCTGGTGCCCATGAGAGGCGAGCAGTATTTACTGTGTGAATGACTGTATGAATCAGTGAGTTATCATCATGCACCGTCAAGTCAGAACTGATTGCTGCTTGACCCTCTAGCAGATTTCCAGGGGCAGTCAGCTGTGCAAGGGGAGACTGTCCATCTTTCACCAATGAGCATCTGGTGGATTCATCCCACACGCCTTTGGACTGACAGTGAAACTCCCTCCCACCAGGAAACCAGATCTCCCTTATCAGTGAATACTGACTTGGAAAGCTCTGGAGGTGCAGCTGTAGGGAGCTGTGCTCCTCACCTAAAGGGTGCATGTTTTAATCCATCAGTGATTCTGTGAGGACAGTCTCCTACCATACCTCTGAAAACCTGCTGGAGGGTTAGCAATGAGTTTGAACTTTGGTTTTTGTTTTGTTTTGAGAACTAGGACAGAAGCAACCTGTCTCAGTATAACTAACTTCCTGGGTCCTAAGTCAGTCTTTCTTGAAAGCACAATAACATTGTTGTCAGCACAAGTTTTCACTTGGATTGGAAAGGTCGTTCTTATAATAACACTGCTCTTCCCCACCCCCCTATATATTTAGTTCAATATATTTTGCAAGTTTTTCTCCTTCCTTTTCTGACATTCTTTTTTTATTATACTAGTTTATTTACAAAATTAAAATACTTTTTTTCCATACCAGATTCTTCCAATTTCCCTCACCCCCACCCACCCATCAAATTGTACAACCCCACGATTAATTCCCCCTCCCACACATCCTCATCCCTCTGCTTCCACTCCCTCTTGGATCCTCATATTCATTCTACAGTATTGGTTTTCTACAAAAAGTACAATATTTGTCCTTGTGGGACTGAGTAAGTTTACTCAGCATAATGCTCTCCAATAACACTGCTCTTGCATAGCCTTGACTTCTGTCACTGTTCTGGAAGACCTCACATAAAAATCAATGTAAGCACTTCCGTTTAAAGGAAGCTGCCAGACATGAACTCTCCTTGCTCTTACCTCAAGAACAACCACACCACCCTGAGGAGACCATAAAGTCAGTGACCACATTTTCCTGAAGAATATTACTACCTCCAACTTTTGAGCCTGCTGGAAAGCCAGTTCTCTACTGTCTTGCTCTGTTTCTCACTTAAGACTCTTTGAATTCAATGGCCTGGGCACCACAATAAACACGCATTTCTCTACAGTTTGTTAAACTATTCAGGTTAACCTTGTTAAAAGTATTTTTTATAAATTCCATGCGATAGAAATTTAGAAACCTGAACATTTGATGAATTGGCTTCTAGAGACTTTTCCTGTTTGTTTGGTTTTACCCCATTCATCCACATTGTGTAGTTTCTTCCTGCAATCTAAAATAAAGCCACTCTAAAATTATGCAGGTGGGAGAAAGATAGGCCATCTCCTCTCATGTGATTTATAGCCTCAGAAAACCCACTGAAGCATCAGCTATGAGTCAGTTCTAACTCAACAATACATAACAACAACAGCACAATGCAATTAGAAGAATAAAATTTTAAAAAATATTAGGTATACTGATGCAAGTCTGGGTGTAAATAATTGTCCAAATAACTGATAAAAATTCTCAAATTCAATATTCACTTCTGAATCACCTATTACCCAAAGCTGTTGAGTTGATTTGGACTCATGTTTGTTGTTAGGTTCTCTGAAAGTCTAAGGTTTATCATTCAGATATCTTTTCTAACCAATCATAATTAACCTTTTCTTCTGTGCTGATGTAATTATTGTATTAAGGATAGAGGATCAGGATAGGATAGAAACCACTCCCTCCCCACCACCCCCATTGTTATGTGCCTTCGAGTTGCCTGTGACCCATTGCGACTGGTATGTATAGCGGCTCTGAAGCCTGCCCTGTCTTGAGCCCGTCTCACTGATTCCGACACACCTACCTTCATTGCCTTAGTAACTGTATCATTTCATTTTATCCAGGGTCTTCCTTTCCTGCACTGTCCCTCCACCCTTCCAAGCATGATGTCCTTTTCCAAGGACTCCTCGCCACATGTCCAAAGTATGTGAGACAGAGCTTTAAAATCCTAGCCTGCAAGGAGAAACTTGGTTTCACCCTCTCCAAGACAGACTTATTTGTTTCCTTGGCAGTCCATGGTATGTTCAGGTCTCTTCTCCAGCACCACAACTCGAATGCATCAATTCTTCTTCTGTCATCTTTAGTCATTGTCCAGCTCTCTGATGCATAGCAAGTAATGGGGAAGAACCATGGTCTGGATTAGGCTCTCCATAGTCTCTAGGCTGACATCATGGCTTCTCAGTACTCTGAAGAGATTCCCTGACAGCAGATTTTCCCAGTGCAGTTTGTCTTTTGATTTCCTGACTGATGATGCCAAGAGTGTTGATTGTGGAGTTGAGCAAGCTGAAATTGTTAACAACCTCAATATTTTCTCCATCTATTATGTTGTTGTTGTTACATACCACACTACACTGAGGAGACCATAAAGTCTCCTGATAAAAAATACTTTGTCCTGATAGGCCACTATCATTAGAGGCATATATAAGTTCAGGGGACCTCAGTGCTAGATGCTTTCTTCTACAGAATGCTCACTCTCCTGGGACACAGCATCCAGCTGTAACCAGCCTGGCCTATTGTTCATCGGTTTCCACACCACCAGCCTGTATTACATCACCCACAGTCACCATCCAGCTGTGTCACAACTGGCAGTCTAGAGGATCCTGGCCCATCACGCACCAGTTTCTGCAAAACCTGCCTGCACACCCACGGTCAAGTGAGGCATTCCCCTGACGAGTCTGACTCTCTGAGAGCACTTCTAGTGAACCACCGAATCCAAGAGACAGAGAGGCTAAGGAACTGAACAAAAGAGGAGCTGTTGATGCCTGAAATTAGGGGCTTATACAGCAGTTCAAGCATTGGGAGTAATATTGACTCAACACGTCTTATAACTGGTCTAGTACTAATCTTAGCAGAAGGAATTCTAAAAACAGGTACCATCAAGTTGACTACAATTCATAGGAACCTGAAAAGAGATTGAAACTTTACCCTATCGTGTGCTACCATCCCAGCCTCCACCATGCTCAAGCCCATTGCTGCAGTCACTGTGTCAATCTTGATGAAGGCACAAAGTGTGTAAGAACTTCCTCATCCTCGCCTCTAAGGAGAACCCTGGCTGCACTTCCTTCAAAACAGGGGTTTGGCAGTCCATATCGTACTCGTCTCCAACACCACAATTCAAAGGCTTCAAATCATCCTTGCTCATCCATATTCATTACCCAACAATTAGTCTTTGAAGAGCCTTTTGACAGCAGATTTTTTCCCCAATGCAACAAGTCTTTTGAATGCTTGACTGCTGGTGTTAATTGTGGATTCAAATACAATTAAATCTTTGAGAACTATCTTTTCTCCATCTATGGTGGTGTTGCCATTGATACAGTGGTGAGGTTTTTTTGTTTTCTTGATGTTATTATTTAACCCATATTGAAGGCTATAGTCCTTGATCTTCTGCAGTAAGTGTTTCAAGTCTTCCTCACTTTCTGCAAGCAAGGTTCTATTATACCTACATAACACTGGTTGTTGATGCTTCTTCCTCCAATCCTAATGTCACATTCTTTTTCATATAGTTCAGTTTCTTGAATAATTTGCAGACTGAAGAGATTTGGAGAAAGGGTATAACCTGGTGCTCACATTTCCTGGTTTTGAACCATGCAGTGTTCCCTTGTTCTGTTTGGACCACTTCTTCTCAGTTTATGTGTTGCTTTTGCATGTTTATACATGTTGGTGGGACTGTAAAATGGTACAATCACTCTGGAAGGCAATTTGGTGCTTCCTCAAAAAGCTGAACATAGAAATTCCATATGACCCAGATAATCCACTGCCTGGAATATACCCCCAGAAAATGAGAGCTGAGGCACAGAGAATTATCGGAAGCCAATACTAAATATTTGTAATAAACTGAATGCTATTTCAGGATGAAATTCACTCTGAAGCACCTAGGCAATCCTTAAGGGTTTAGCAGATTCTTGCAATTGCTGACCCCACCCTCCTGAGTCAAGGAGAAAGTTTTCTTTCTTTTTTTAAAATTTTTTTTTATTTGGGAATTTTTTTTTTAATTTCCATTCACTCATTGTTGCACTCTTCTCCCTGCCCACCCCTCCCCCCAAGGGGAAGTTTTTCAATAGAAACAGTTTGGCTTCATTTGCATTGAATGCTCTTTGTGATTTACTTCCTGATAATTTTCAATAAAGATGCAGGGAAGCTGGAATTGGGGTATTCAGTGGAGTAACTGCTGGTCCCCTGTTTTTCATGCTTTCTGGTCTATCTCATTCCTGGCTATCTGTCTCATTATTAATAATTATAAAAATACTTTACCCTCAGTCTGCAACAGAGAATTGTATACCCATGTTCATACAAGCGTTATTCACCATCACAAGTACATGGGAACAGCCCAAATCTCCAACCACCATTGAGTGGATCGGGACATTATGATACATCTTCCTTTGATGCTTTCTGAGTCATTCCATTTTCTGTCCTTTTGTATTATATTGTAACTTGAGGTTTAAATTTGTTCTTCAGTGCTCGCTTCGGCAGCACATATACTAAAATTGGAACGATACAGAGAAGATCAGCAAGAAGTGTTTAAAAAAATTGTTCTTCAGTTCCTTTAGCTTGAGAAATGCCAAGTGAGTTTGTCCTTTTTTATTTTCTGACTCCAGCTCTTCACACATTTCATTATAATACATTGCTTTGTCTTCCTGAACTGCCCTTTGAAATCTTTTGTTCAGCTCCTTAACGTCCTGATTTCTTCCCTTTGCTTGGTATCTTGGTGCTCTAGTGTAATAGTAAGAGTTTCTTCTGACATCCATCTCGGTCTTTTCTTCCTCCTCTGTCTTAGTAATGGCCTTTTGCAGTCTTCAAGGATGCTATTATTAACCAGGAGAAGATAACATAGATGAATGGGATCTTCTAAGACTCAAATCCCTATGCACATCCAAAAACTTCTCCAGTAGGGTAAAAAGGGAAGCCACTGA
>NW_006400016.1:1055644-1059886 GCF_000299155.1 Elephantulus edwardii
TTCTTTCTTTCTTTCTTTCTTTCTTTCTTTCTTTCTTTCTTTCTTTCTTTCCCTTCCTTCCTTCCTTCCTTCCTTCCTTCCTTCCTCCCTCCCTCCCTTCCTTCCTTCCTTCCTTCCTTTTATTTTTCTTCTCTCTCTCTTCCTCCCTCCCTCCCTTCCTTCCTTTCTCCGTCAAATCAGATCTGACTGGTACAGGAGGAGATTGTCCCTTCTTCTCCAGCAGAGCATCTGGTGGATTCAAACTACTCATCTCTGGAATTGCAGTGCAGCTTCTTGTCACTAGGCCACTAGAGCTCGCCTCCTAGTCTGGTTTTCACAGCTGATATTGAGCTTCTCCAATGATTCTTTCCTCAGATGTAATCAATCAAATTTCTGTTTAGTCCTCTAAAAGAGATCCACATTTTTTCCCCGTTCTCAAAAATGGTGATCCAACAATATCATTAATATCACATGCAAGCAAATTCCTGCTGAAGCTTATCTAAAAACAACTGGAATAGTACATCAACAGACAACTCACCAGAAATCCAAGTTGAGTTTAGAAGAGGCTGTGGCACTAGGAACATCATTGTCAATCTCAGATGGATCTTGGCTGAAAGCAAAGAGTACCAGAAGAACATCTATTTCTGTTTTATTGATTCTTCAAGGGCATTTGTCTGTGCAGGTCACAACAAATCGTGGCTAATATAGAAAAGAACAGGAATCCTAGAACAGGTGGTTGTGCTCATGTGAAACTTAGACCAGGAAGGAGTCATCAAAACAAAGCAAGGAAACACTGCATGGCTCAAAATCAGGAAAGGAGTGTGTCATATCTCAATCCTTTTTCAATCTACATGTAGAACAGATCATTTGGGAGGCTGGACTTTATAAGGAGAAACGTAGTATCAAGATTAGAGGAAGACTCATTAACAATATGCATTACGCAAATGACAACCTTGCTTGCCCAAACTGAGAAAGACCTAAAGTGTTTGCTGCAGGTCAAGGATTCTAGTCTTCAATATGGATTGCATTGCAACATCAAGAAAATGAAGATTCTCATGCTCGCTTCGGTAGCACATATACTAAAATTGGAATGATACAGAGAAGATTAGCATGGCCCCTGCGCAAGGATGACACGCAAATCCGTGAAGAGCTCAAAAAACAAAAACAAAAGAAAAGAAAAGAAAAAAAGAAAACAAAGATTCTCACCACTGGGCCAATTGACATGACAGCATTATGGTAGATAGAGAAGGCATTGAGATTGTTAATAATTTCATCTTTCTTGGAACCACAACCAACACTCTTGGTACCAGAAGTTGGGAAATCAAAAGATGAGTTACATTGGGAAATTCTGCTGTCAGGAACCTCTCCAGAGTGCTGAAGAGCAACATAGAGACTGGGTGCACCTGATCCAGGCCATGGTCTTCCCAATTATTTGCTGTGCATCAGAGAGCTGGACAATGACTAAGGATGATAGAAGAAGAATTGATGACTTTGAGTTTTGCTGGAGAAGAGTATTGATGGACTGTCAAGAGACCAAGCAGATCTGTCCTGGAGACGGTAAAACCAGGCTACTCCACACAGGTAAGGTTTCTGAAGCTCTGTTTCACATACTTTAGGCATATGGCCAGGAGGGACCAGTCCTTGGAGACGGACATCATGCTTGGAAGAGTGGGGACAAAGGACAGGAGAACAAGACCCCAGATAAGATAGATTGACACAGTATCTGGATAATGGGGGTAGGAATGTCAGAGACAGTGAGATTGGCTCAGGATTCAGAGTTGTTATGAGTCTCAGGGGACTCGATGGCACATAACAACAAAAATATACAGTAGAAAAGACATCATGCTTAATAAGGTGGAGGACCAGTGAAAAAGAGAAAGATCAGCAAGATTAATTGACACTGTAACAATGGGCTCAAGCATATTGGAGATGAACAGGATGACACAGGATGACACAGGATATGGTAGGGCACAGATATGCTTTTTATAGGGGTCACTATGGGTCATGGTCAGTTTGATGGCACCTAATAACTTACAGTAGGAACTACCAAATTTCAAGCAGCCTGGTAAGAAGTGTCGGCACTCTGGGAAATTGTGACTAGTCCCTGCAGTCCTGGGCAAATTTGGAAGTCTGAAGGATTGTGCTTCTTAACTAAGATCTTACCGAACTCCAGGTGGTTGTAGTTAGAAGAACTGCACGAACATTAATAACAGAGAAGACATTTACAGTTGCTGTTAGAAGCTTGACCCTTTACCTATCACTCAGTTTCCTTTAGTGTAAACATCCTAAATGACCATGGTATTAAAACTAGCAAAGTGACAACTTTGTAAATATAGTACTAAAATGTGTATTTCTCTCTCTCTAACAGGGCTCAGGCTGAACAGGGGTTTGAAGTCAAAGTTAGTTTATGTTACAATTGACTTCAATCTGATGCTCCATTCCTGACCTTGTCGAGTGGAGTCTACTGGTAAAGGTCAGTGTGCCATTTCTTTGATATCAAATTAATCTTTCAAAGTAGGCTGTCCAGTGGCTTCCTTCGGGGGTCTTGGCGTTAACCAGGCTCTCACCTCTTTGCTCCCCTCTCACCCACAGGAGCAGGCTTCTGAGTGGAGTGGCCAAACCTGTTCTGCGGAGGCCTGCCTTGGCCGGTCCACACTGTTGCCAAGCCGGCTGAGCTACACTACAGGTATGTGGCCAGGCAGGAGCCAGACAGTGTGCTTGGGGTGAAGGACAGAGCAGAGGCCTGCCTGCCTGACGGCTTAAGAACTTCACCCGTTTCAACTATTAAGTAATGTTTGAAAACATTTGGCAAAACAATTTTTTCTCTTAGTACATATCTCATAGAATCAGCTGTACAACATGTAACAGATATTCTTATGAACATTTTTTTCTTTTCTTCCTTTTTTTTTATACTTATTTATTTGAAGAACAAAAGCAATAACCACTATGGAAAATTTGGAAAGTACCAAAATGTCTGATGAATAAAAGGAAAATTCCCTTTATATGCCTCCTCGTCTTCAATGTTAGTATTAGGGAGGTTTAAAAAAAATTTCAATTCAAACACATGCTTGCTTATATTTTTCTCAAAAAAGGGTTTATACCTGGGATGCTGTTATAATCTGCTTAACAATTTTTTTTATTATGCTCCACACCATGAAATTTTCTTTTGCAGTGTGACTCCTAAGGGGGAAACTGTTAATACACATACTGATCTATTAAATCAACAAACAATCTTTAAAGACTCCCTAACAAAAATTTGTTAAAAGTCTGTCACGTGTTGTGTTGCTAATTAAATGTCACTGATGAACAAGAGAGAGGCAGTGTGTGAAAAGCGGGCCACGTGGGGCTAGTCATACCTTTACCAACTTCACAAAGGGTTACTGTCCCTGTCATTAGTGTGAACAACACAAGACCAATTCCCATGAGGTCAGATGTGTCCGCCACACTCCTGTTTCTCTTTCTACTCAACTCAGTACCATTCTTACTGCTTTAGAGGGGCCAGGATTCAATGTGATAATTCACAGACCACACAAGTCAAAGGTTACAATCCAGGTTAGTAGCAGAGTACAGTCAGGACAGTTTCCAAAGTGTGCTCACGGGCACCTCAGCCTTGAGCTCATGGCTTTAAGCCAGTGTAACAAAGTTCCCAGTCCTGCCAGTATTGGCCCCCACCAATGCCCACCCTAGCTTAGCTCTGGTTCTCTATGTGGGGGTAGCAGTTCCAGGGTCAGCTTCAGCTCATGTCGGGTCTCTGGTTCTCCGCTGTCACTGCTGTGGTTGGGGCTCTCATCCTAAAGGATGAGTCACATTCTGCTGCTTGCTCTTCTTTGCTAGCAGTAAGGTTTCTTTTTAATTCAGCTGTTGCATCTGCTCAATGTATTGGTGAGACTAGCCCTTCTCCTTGTAGATAAGCTAACATACTCTATTTGCATATTCCCACTTATCCACATGTCAGGCAATGGCTAGGGAAGTAATTTTGAATAAACCCTTAACTCTACACACTGAGAGAAATAAGGATTCTGTTGAGCATTTTCTTTTTTTTTTTTGAATTAAATTTTATTAGTTTTAATGAACATTTACAGAGATTTTGGGTTTTCATTCATTCACTGTTGCACTGTTTTCTCCACCTTCATCCCCAGTTTGTTCTTCTTCCCCACCCCCCAACGTCTGTTTTAATTGTCCAATTGCCACAGTGCTTGTCAAAGCCAGTTCTGATTAATCTCCTTTGTCAGTGTGTCCCTTGCCATTCCCTATCACTCCTCC
>NW_006400016.1:1061301-1066301 GCF_000299155.1 Elephantulus edwardii
TTATCTTCTCCTGGTTGTAGGTTCTGTTGAGCATTTTCAAACTTTCCTTGTGTGGTTGAGACTGGTCAGGCCCTGTTGCATATGAGCCTATAGACTGGGCAACTCTTAGGGAAAGTGCCAAGTGTTTCCTCCTTGTTCCTTTTATAAGTGCAAACAGGTGAACCACGTGCATGGATTAGAGTTTGTTCACCCAGCAAGCCCAAACTTCTGAAATTAGGGCTTACCCGAGATTGCTGTGAAACCTTAGCAGATGGTTTACACCAGCATTTGGTGCTGATTACCAAACAGGGATGAACTAATACCTTTGAACAGCAGTGTTGTTGAAGAGTATTGAATTTCCCACGGACTACCAAAAGAACTAACAAACCTGTTTTCGAGGACGTGAAACCAAGGATCTCCTTAGAGGCAAGGATACAGGTACTTATCTCACACACTTTGGCATGTTGTCCTGGTGGGCCAGCTCTTGGGAAAAGACATCATGCTGGGAAAGATAGGAGGTCAGAGAAAGAGAGGGAAACTTAGCAAGATGGATTGACATGGTGACTATAGCAATAGGCTTGAGCATATCAGAGATGAGGAGGACAGTGCAGGATGGAGTGAGGTTCAGTTCTGAACCTTGCTGAAGGTTCACAGTGTCACTGTGAGTTATGGTTGGCTTGATGGCACCTGACAACAACAACCCAACGTTGAGAAAATTTCCGATTCTTTCTTTCTTTTTAATTTTACTTTATTATTATTTTCGATGTGTACCGTCAAATCAGATCTGACTGGTACAGGAGGAGATTGCCTCTCCTCCAGCAGAGCATCTGGTGGATTTGAACTGTGTACCTCTGGGATTGCAGTGCAGCTTCTTGCCACTAGGCCACCAGAGCTCCCTTAAGTTCTACATTTCTTAAGCCCTCTGAGTCAATGTTTTGAAGTTGAGATTATCACAATCTTTTTTACATAGCAAGGTACATCAAGGTTCAGAACAAGAAGTCTTTCACCTGAGTGTGGTGGATGGGCCTGGTGAGAACCCACTGCTAACTCCGCTTGTCTCAGTTAATCTGACTTACCTTGTCGGAGAGGGCACATCTAGATTTAAAAGCAGGTTAAGGTGGAATGTCCTGTTTCCTTGGCACAGTTAAAAGCAGATCAAATATGTCCTGAGGGGTGGGAGGGGCATTTATTTCAGAACCTGCCATAAGGTTAGTTAGCCTGATTAACCTGGAGAAGCTCCTGTGAGTTAAAATACGGTGTGTGGCACATGTAATGGGGTTTAAAAAGAAAAGCTGAATGGTGTTCTGTATTTCAGAAATTTTTTTTTGTTTTTAAAGTAATATATGATTTTTAGAAAGTTCACTTCTTTCTTTGGAAGAGTCCGTCCCGGGGATGATGTATGGGAAGCTCTGGTGGTGTAGCCCACGGGAGTTGCACTGCTAACGCCTTTCGGGAGACTTGAATCCACCACTAACTTCTCAAAAGAAGGATGGACAATATCCTCCCATGGGAATGATAGCCTCTGAAAACCCACTGGAAAGTCAGCTATGTGTTGGTTCTGACTCTATGGCAAGAAGAACTTGAAATATCTGTATTGCGACAGGCAAGAAAGCAGTGTAAAATGAATATTAGTAATATTTTAAAAGGGATAAATGTCCTCTTAGATTGAAGGAGGCCCCTGTGCGTTTCATGTTATACCTTTTACTGTTGGCTTGTTAGATTTGTTCCTTCGCTTTATTATTTTTTCCTTCTTCATTGCTCTACTTAGTAAAGGGAAGAATTTGGAAACAAAGAGTCCAGCTATAATAACTATCTCTGTATATCTATCTACCTACCTATGTGATTATCATAGAGTTAATTTATTCATAAAGTTTTCCTGCTTTTTAATTAACAGTAAATCACAGTGGTATACAGTGTGTCTATATTCTGGAATATCACCTATACTCTGAAATATGTAATAAAAGTTAAAAAAGTAGAAAACAAAAAACCCCAAAATAATTAGATGGCATGGAAAGATGATTGCAATATATGGTGAAGTGAAGATGCAAGCTGTAAAACAATATTTAAACCATGGTTTCAGCGTGTGTGTGTGTGTGTGTGTAAGTAGAGCCCTGTGGATAGTGCATTACATGGGTTATAATGTTATTGTTGTTAGGTGCCATTGAGTTGAGTACAACTCACAGAGACTCTAGGAACACCAGATCTGAACCTTGTCCTATCCTGTGCCATCCTCATTATCTGTGTTGTTGTTGTTGTTGTTATGTGCTGTCGAGTCACTTGCAACTCACAGCAACCCTATGTACAACAGCCCTAAACTCTGCTCTCTCCTGTTCCAATCACACCATCTCTGATACACCCATCCCAATTACCTCAGTCACTGAATCAATCCACCTCATAGGGGGCCTTCCCCTCCTGTGCTGTCCCTCCACCCTTCCAAGCATGATGTCTTTCTCCAAGGACTGGTCTCTCCTTACAACCTGTCCAAAGTATGTTAGACAGAGCCTCAGAATCTTTGCCTCCAAGGAGCAGCCTGGTTTAACCCTCTCTAGGATGAATCTGTTTGTTTTCTTGGCAGTCTATGGTACCCTCAATACTCTTCTCCAGCACCACAGCTCAAAGACATCAGTTCTCCTTCTATCCTCCCTAGTCATTGTCTAACTCTCTGATGCATAACAATTGATTGTAAAGACCATGGTCTGTATCAGATGCACCTTAGTCTCCAGAAAGACACCATTGCTCTTCAGAACTTTGAAAAGGTCCCTAACAGCAGACTTTCCCATGGCAATGCACCTTTTAATTTCCTGGCTACTGCTGCCAAGAGTGTTGACTGTGGAGCCAAGCAAACTAAACTGTAACAATCTCAATCTCTTCACCATCCATTTTGATGCTGCCAATTTGTCCAGTGGTGAGAATCTTTGTCTTCTTGACATTGAGCCTCAATCCATATTGGAGGCTGCAGTCCTTGACACTCTGCAGCAGGTGCTTCAGGTCCTCCTCAGTTTCAGCAAGCGAGGTTGTGTCATCTGTGTAGCGCAGATTGTTGATGAATCTTCCACCAATCCTGACCCCACATTTCTGATCATAGAGCCCAGCCTCCCAGATAATCTGTTCTGCATACAGGTTGAAAAGGTATGGAGACAGGACACATCCCTGGTGTACACCCTTCCCAATTTTGAACCATGCAGTGTTTCCTTGCTCTGCTCTGACGACTGCCTCTTGGTCCAAGTATAGGTTTCGCATTAGCACAGTCAAGTGTTCTGGGATTCCCATTCTTCTCAGAGTCAGCCACAGTTTGTTATGACCCACACAGGCAAACGCTTTTGCATAGTCAAGGAAACACAGATAGACATTCCTCTGGTATTCCCTGCTTTCAGCCAAGATCCATCTAACATTAGGTACAATATCCCTAGTACCACAACCTCTTCTAAACCCAGCCTGGACTTCTGGCAGTTCTCTGCTGATGTGCTGTTCCAGTCGCTTTTGGATAATCTTCAATAGAATCTTGCTTGCATGTGAAATCATTGATACTGTTCTACAGTATCCACACTCTGTTGGGTCCTCCTTCTTTGGAATGGGAACAAATGACACACTTAAAATTGTTTTTGCAGTTGGTTGAGGGTCTTCCACTCTTTCAGTGACCCTTTATTTTCCCAGGCGTGATGTCCCTCTCCTAGAAACATGCCCAAAGTACACGAGATAAAGCTCCACCATCTTTGCCTCCAAGGAGCACTGTGGATATACTTTCTCCAAGACATACCTGTTTGTCTTTTTGAAAGTCTGTGGGATATTCTGCACTCTTCTTCAACACCACAGCTCAAAGGCTATTGATTCTTCTTCTGTCATCCTTATTTAGATGCTTCTTCTGTCATCCTTATTTATTGTCCAGTTTTCAATTGCATAACAGGTGATTGAAAAGACCATTTTCTGAATCAGGAGCACTTCAGTCTTTAAACTGACATCATTGCTCCTTATTAATTTGGAGAGGTCCCTGACAGCCACAGAAAATTCCAACTCAAGAATATTTCATGAGTTTGTGTACAATCCACTTGCTGCTGATGTATTTCCATGTAGTAAATAATGATCTTTTTACAGTTTTTGAAAGAATGTTTTTAAAAAAAACAGATACAAGTCCGAGTGGAGCGAGCGAGCTGAGTGGTTGTGCGGTCGCGTCTCAGAGAGCAGGAGCGCTTGCAGCATGGCTGACCAACTGACTGAAGAGCAGATTGCAGAATTCAAAGAAGCCTTTTCACTATTTGACAAGGATGGTGATGGAACTATAACAACAAAGGAATTGGGTACTGTAATGATCTCTTGGGCAGAATCCCACAGAAGCAGAATTACAGGACATGATTAATGAAGTAGATGCTGATGGTAATGGCACAATTGACTTCCCGGAATTTCTGACAATGATGGCAAGAAAAATGAAAGATACAGATAGTGAAGAAGAAATTAGAGAAGCATTCCGTGTGTTTGATAAAGATGGTAATGGCTATATTAGTGTAGCAGAACTTCGTCACGTGATGACAAACCTTGGAGAAGGTTTAACAGATGAAGAGGTTGATGAAATGATCAGGGAAGCAGATATTGATGGTCATGGGCAAGTAAACTATGAAGAGTTTGTACAAATGATGACAGCAAAGTGAAGAAATTGTACAGAATGTGTTACATTTCTTGTACAAAATTGTTTATTTGCCTTTTCTTTGTTTGTAACTTATCTGTAAAAGGTTTCCCCCTACTGTCAAAGAATATGCATGTATAGTAATTAGGACTTCATTCCTCCATGTTTTCTTCTCTTATCTTACTGTCATTGTCCTGAAACCTTATTTTAGAAAATTGATCAAGTAACATGTTGCATGTGGCTTACTCTGGATATATCTAAGCCCTTCTGCACATCTAAACTTAGATGGAGTTGGTCAAATGAGGGAACATCTGGCTTATGCCTTTTTTTTAAAGTAGATTTCTTTAGGAACTGTCAGCATGTTATTGTTGAAGTGTGGAGTTGTAACTCTGCGTGGACTATG